>NC_069731.1:15090420-15423753 GCF_027358585.1 Pangasianodon hypophthalmus | reverse complement strand
CTCTCCGTCTTCCTCTCCTCTGTCTCTCAGCCCTTTCCTGCCTGTCTGACTCTTTCTCTCGCCCTTCCTGTCTGTCAGTCATTCTAGTTTCTGTACGTCTTTCTCTCTATTTCTGTTAATCTGTCTTTTTCCACTACGTTGTTTCTCTCTCTATCTCTCACTCTCCTAGTTTCTGTCTGTCTCTTTCTCCCAGTTTTTGTCTGAATGTCTCTCTCTAATCTTTTCTGTATATCTGTCTCCCTGTAGCTTTCTGTCTATCTGTCTGTCTCTGCCCTTTTCTGTCTGTCCCTCCCCTTTTTCATTTGTCTCTCTCTCCCTTTCTGTCTGAATTGTCTCTCTCTCTCCCCTTTTCTGTATCTCTATCTCTCTCTCTCTTTCTGTCTGTCTCCGCCCCTTTATGTCTTTCTCTCCCTGTTTCAATTTGTTTCTCTCTCTCTCCTTTTCTCTCACTCTGCCCCATTCTCTCCTTCTGTCACCCTTTTATTGACTTTCTTTGTTTCTCTTTCTCTCCATATCTATCCATCTGTCTCCTTCCTATATCTGTCTCTCTTCCTCTTTTTATTCATCCTTTCTGTTCCCATGGCTCATTCCATTTCTAACCCACTTTCTGTCCCCTCTTTCTTGCTCTCTCCTTTTATGTCCCTGTCTCTCACTCCTTTTCTGTCCATCTTTCTCCCCATTTTTGTCCCTCTGTCTCATTCCCCTTTAGCTCCATTTCTTTCCAACTCCCCATTTCTGCCCCTCATATTTGTCTCTCACTCTCCCGGTCTGTCTTCCACCCCATTTCTGTCCGTTTTCCCTTTTCTCTCCTTTCTCCCCGTCTGTGCATCTGTCTTGCTACCCTTATACTGTCACCCTTTTCTGTCTCATCTCTCACTGTCTTTCTCTTTGACTTTCTATCTTCATTTTCCACCCTTTCTCTGTCTCTTTGTTGTCTCTCACTTCCTCTCTGTCTGTCTGTCCCTTTCTCTCATTCTCTTTCTCCCGTCTCTGTCTGTCTGGTCCAGAATGATGTAATCTTGCGGAGATCGGATTTGCCTCGGCTCCTTGTTGTCGTACTGTTTCTAAAGCTCCATGCCAGAGATCCACGGCGGGACACAAACACACGTCTCACTGAGCGTTTAGGACGGGACAGGATGAGACCGTGTGCCATGCTGTTGCAGTTTCTCCCCCGCTGCACACTGCACTCTGACAGCATGTATGCCTGTGTGTGTGTAACCGCTTGTGTATCTCAGCAGGGCTATTTCCTATTGACATTCATTATTATGTATAGAAATTCAATCTAAAGGAACAGCTTGGCCAAAAATGTACACAACATCCCCCAGACTCCAAAAGTAGTCTATTGGCCAAGATATGTTTGCTCTAAAACTGTTCCTTTAAGGCCTAAGTGTCCAACATCATAGCAGTCGAATGTGTCCTGAAAACTTTAGCTCATCCCAGTGATGCTCTTACAGCTCAGCACAGTTAGCGTATATGCTGTGTTTAATAATTTATATGTTTCTCGTTCATTTGTTTTTGTGTCATCATTCTGGCACAAAATCTTTAAATATAGCTATTCTGATAAATTCACTATTTTAAAAATATTTGTATACACACACACACCTATATATATATTTATACCACAGACACTTGTGTTGTTCAAGTGTCTGTGGTATAAAGATCACATTGCTTGCAATTATATATATATATATAATTGCAAGCAATGTGATCTTTATACCACAGACACTTGAACAACACAATACAAAAAGATGAAAAGTTTAAATGCAGCTATTACACATGGAGCTCTTCTGCCCCCTAGTGGACAGGAATAAAAATTATGCAGCTTCATAATCAGTCCACTTGGACAGATGACACTTTAATAATCTGATTTAAAACACAAAAACAAGGCCATCTTTTAATGAGCTGCACTCACGGCTAAGAAAGTGGAACATAACCTAACATTTCTGTAAGCACAGGGGTAAATACACTGTTTCTGTTGGACAGATTCTTTAACTGCGCTACATATCAGGTTCTACGTGTTCAAACACAACTAACGTTATTGTTATTAATGTTATTAATCATCTTTTTTGTGCTAAGTACAGTGTTCAGTACATTGCATGTTTATATATACTTACTATCCTTTATATATACCTACTTACTTACTATAATCAACCATCTCTATTCTGTCGGAGACTAATCACTAATCACACAAGTCTCATGAGCAAGGGATAGTCACTGAGTCCCTGTTTTTTTCTGACACGATCCAGCGCTGATGAGGCTCACACACACACACACACACACACACACACACACCTTTCACCTGGAGGGATCCCCTAACAAACAGCGCCACATCCTTTGGACCACTGTCTCACCAACACACACACACACACCAGACCTGCTGCTTGGAACTTGCTGCAGCTGCTTACTCAGAAATCTTACGATTTCTCTGTAGTCCAGCTCAATTCTCACCTCTGATTGAATATTCCTCTGAAGTTGTAGTTGGCCCTGTAGTTGTAGAGGGGTTTGGGTTCCAGCGGCCTGTAGACAGCCGGTTCTCCTCGCTTCATCGCCAATCCATTCAGCTCCACAGTGGGGGTGATGCTGCCTGAAGAACACACACAGGTGTTAATGTGGAGATAAACACCGCTGACAAGATGCACCGACATCACAGACACCTCGCTTTCTAACTCAATGACCGTGCTAATGTTCCCACTGCGTGTGTCACACTCGGATTGCTGAGTTAACACGCATATAGTGTACTAAGATAATTCAGCATCCAACAAAGACAGAAAGAGAGAGAGACAGAAAGAACAGAATATCAACACTCAGTGTAAAGCTTCTAGAGCCTAGAAGGGAAAAAATTCATGGGCTATCAGTGATAGTCACTGCAGTGTGACGGATCTAGAACTCTTAGTGCAAATGTTCTAGAACCCTAAGAGCAAAGGTTCTTGGGCTATCACTGCAACTCTACATTCCACATTGTAAATGTATTAGAATCTGCTGTGTGAAGGTTCCAGAGCTGCCCGTGCAAATGTGCTAGAATCTTCAGCACAAAGGTCTTAGAATTTTTTGAATCTTCAGAGTGAATGTTCTAAAATCCTAAGAGCAAAGATTCTATAATGGCAAAGGTTCTAGAATCCTCAGCACAACAGTTGTATAATACTCAGCGTAAAGGTTCTAGAGCACTAAAGTGCAAAAGGTCCTAGAATTTTTCTAGAATCTTCAGAGTGAACATTCTAGAATCCTCAGAGCAAAGATTTTAGAACCCTCAGGACAACGTTTCCACAATTCTCAGTGTAAAGGTTCTAGACTCTGATGTGCAAAAATTCTACAGCAACTCAGATCTTCAGAGTGAAAAATCATAGAACCCTACAATACAATAGTTCTAGAACCATCAATGCAAAGAGCAGAGACACAATCCTCACTGTGAATGTCTTAGGCTCCACTCTGTAAAGGTTGTAGAACCCTCAGTGCAGAATCATTAGTGTGAAGTTACTAGAACCCTCAGTGCCGCTCTAGAACCTGAGGATGATGTAGTAAGAGTGTGTTCCAGTGTGTGTACCTGGATTGGTGTGTGTGTCTGGTTTAGTGATGCGTGGCGGGGGGTGGGGCAGCGAGCTCTCTGCCAGCGCTTTATTGGCTGTTGAGTGTTGAGCTTTCTTAATGCTGGAGCCTTCAGATTCCCACACCTGCTCCCCTAAACACAACTGTACAGTGAAGATCTGCACACACGTACACACACACAAACACACGCACACACACATGCACACACACACACAAACACACGCACACACACATGCACACACACACGCACAGACACACACACGTACACACACACGCACAGACACACAGACACACACACACACTCAGTTAGAGTTCAGCACTAACAATGAAACCTGTATTATATATACATAGATGTAAACATAGAGTATATTTTGTTACATATTTAAGTAAAAACGGAATATAATCAATGAATGAAGTTAAAATGAAGTTGGCTTTCGAGTACTGAGCGTAACTGAAGCAGCGCACCTTGGCGTGTGCAGGCCCCCGCTCGTTCAGCAGTTTGTACTGCGGCTGGATCCGGTTGAAACGGGCTAACTCATTCACCAGACACATCGGAGTTTTCTCTTTAGGGTTTGCCATGTTATCCTGGGGAGGAGCTGAAACAAAAACACACTCAGTCATACCATGACATGACGTCACTTCAAATAAGACACTCTGCTACTGAAAACTCTTCTCTTAACAAACAACATTCTAGAAGTTTCCGTCACTGAATAACAGAAGCCTCACACTGCCGCTGCACTGTTATGTGGCATTCAGGCTCGTCCTCTTTGAAAATGAGAAGCTGTAAGTGGATACCATAAAGGTTTTTTCTCTCTCTCTCTCTCTCTCTCTCACACACACACACACACACACACACACACAAACACACACACACACACACACCTGGTGGGACGGTGGGCACAGTGCCATTGATGGAGGGCACGGCGTGCGCTGAGGTCTGCACTTTCACTTGAGCCATGCTCTATATCTGTAAAATGAGAGAAACATGAGACGTTCCGTTCATACAGGAAGTGCTATGAGGAAGAGTATGTGGCTGATACAGATGTGGCTGATACAGATGTGTTTGCAATGTGTGTCACTATGTGAAGCTTTAAGTCACATAAGGCAGATGACGTTCTAGAATCCTCAGTGTGAAGGTTCTACAGTCCTCAGTGCAACAGATTTAGGATCCTCAGTGTAAGGTTCCTGAGTGCAACTCTACAGTCCTCATTGTGAATATAAATAAGTGAATATGAATCCGCTGTGTGAAGGCTCTAGAGCACTCTGTGCTAAGGGTGAACCCTTAGTGCAGCCCTATAATCATTACTGTAAGAGGCCAAGAATACTCGGAACAAATGTTCTACAACCGTTATTGGAAAGGCGCTAGAATCCACCACACAGAAGTTCTAGAATATTCAGTGCAAAGGTCCTAGATTTTTTAAAATCTTCAGAGTGAATGATCTACAATTCTCAGCGAAAAGATTCTAGAACCTGCAGGGCAAAGGTTCTAGAACCATCAGTGCAAAAGGTCTAGAACCCTCAGTGCAAAGGTTCCAGAACCCCCACTGTGAAGATCTTAGTATCCTCAGTGCTAATGTTCTAGAGCAGTCAGTGAAAGGTTTTACAATCTTCTGTGAACTTCCTAGAACCATAAGCACAAGGTTCTAGAACCATCAGTGAAAAGTGAAGGCAGCTCTACAGTGCACTTTGTGAATGTCTTTGGATCCTCTGTGTGAGGGTGCAAGAACCCTCAGTGTGGCTCTACAATCCTCAGTGCATATGTTCTACGTTCATCACTGGGATGATCTCAGTATGCTCAGTGTGAAGGTTCTAGTACACTCAGTGCAAAGGTTTTAGAATAATTATTGTGGAACCCAAAGTACAAAGGTTCAGACTCATTAAACATCTTTGAATAATGCATTCAAAGTATTTTAGGCAATTAGCTTATGCGTGACGGCTACAGAACACACACATTCGGCCACTAATGAAACAACACACACTACATAAATAAGTGCTTGGCCCCCTGCTCAGTACTCGCTCCTCAGTACTCAGCACTCAGTCTATCCCCAGAGGACAAGAGACACAGTTTCAGGACAATGTAGTGAAAGTGAGTGAAGGAAGCTGGGACATTCTCCAATTTCCCCGCAGAGATGAAAAATCTGAGAGAAAAAGGTAGTAGCGTCTCTGGTGTAAGTCAGACACGTCAAGACTGCTGCTGTTTCAGACACGGCGACTTTCCCGGCTGAGCTCGTTGATTTAAACTCTATTCACAACATCAGCTAAGACTTTAGTGCTGTTTACTTTCTCTTCAACTTGACCACAGTTTTTTTTTAATTATGTTCTTAATATTCAGTAGTATTCAGTAGCCTAGGGCCTTGTCTGTCATTTTAGCTTAAAAAACGTGGAAACTGGAAACACTGTATTTAACACCGCTCTGTTAGCTACTTTAAATAAACAAATGCTGTTAGCGTGTTTGTTCGGCTCTCCCTCCACCTCATTCTCTTTGAAACAGACATAACTGCTTAGTGCCTAGTTACTCTTACTCGTGTGTTTATTAAGGGTTTTGACTTTTTATTTGTTGATGATTAAAAGAGGAGTTCCAAAGGTCTGTTACTTTCTATAACCGAGTTTAATATTTACTTTTCTGCTAGCTGTATGACTGATCTGACCAAAAGCCTGAGGTAAGTTAGCGTTCAAGCTAAATATACACTACATAGCTAACTTACCATAGTCCTGTAACGTTACCCGTCCACTTGGGAACTGCACATTGAGCTTTGGAGCTTATAAACTTCAAATAAAAAAAATTATCGAGGTAGTCCATCAGAGTCATTAATCGCTCACTGTCTCGAAGTTTTGTACGGATCAAAATCATTATTATTAAATATAAAATTATTTTTATCTCTTCCCCGGAAAGTTAGCAAAAAGCTCTCTCTGACACAATCCCACAATGCAGCGAGACATTATGATGATATCAGTTGTAGAGTAAAGTGAGGCAGTTGTCATGTGCAGATAAAGGAGCGCTGAATGAAAAATCCATAAGAGAGTGATGCAGCAAAGCTTTTAGTCCTTCAGTCTGTCCTGCTCTCTCACCGTCAAAACAGATCAGCTTCCAAAGCACAAACTTTCATGCTAATATCACCTAGAGTCAACCTAGAGTTGCATTCTGGGCCTTTGAGTTCAACTTTAGCAGAGTCTCCACTACTTCTACACTTGATTTCTCATTAATATGACACTGAATGGTGAAAATGGAAAATAGTGGAAATGGTGTTTTTATGAGTTAAAGGTGCATTAGGTAAGATTTGTCAGGAAACTAGGTCTCTAACAGGTAAATATGTGGAGCTGAATAAGATCTGAATGATATTTAAACTCATTGAGTCCGCCCCCATTTCTACCCACAGATAAAAAGCTCCGCCCACAAAACTTATCAGATTTCATACATCGTTTCTTCTGGAGAAAGGCTGTCACACACGTTTATTACGTCAGTCTTTCCTAGCGTTTATTTTCGCCAATCCTCTCATGAATCGTTATAGGCAAAAGTTTTAATCGTTTGGTTTGCTAATGAAACTTATAACCATGGGAATTAGAGATGAGACAACGAATGAAGATATGAAATCAGCTGCTTTCATCTCTACTGTTATAGCATCGTCTTCACCTATTAGCCTAGTGGCAGTGAGAGCTACTGTCCAGCGCAGTTTTGCAATGATTATGTATTTTCCAGCTAGTTGGTCCTTCGTTACTGTAAGGGACTCATCGAGACGCATTTGCGTTCACACTACTAATGTGATGTGGCCATGATCGAGATGCATTTGTCCCCGTTCACACCTGTACTTAGTGCTATAAACCTTTATACCTACCTAACACGAGATTAGGCTAGTTTGGTGTCGCTAGCCAAGGGGAGGCACAACTAAGCTATCACTGTATCTGTTTACCATGCAAAGTACATTAGCTGTTCTTATGGTCTGCTCATATCATGCTCACGTAAATTGGAACTCATATAGACATTTACACACCTTGTTTTCCTGGCTCAGCATGAGAGGATGTTAATGTTTCAGTTTCAACCCCTTTACTGGTAAAATTCGGTGTATAACCAATTTTCCCCTCACTAACTGACTGTGTGAGCTAGCGTTGGGCAGAATTGAGACCTGTCAGCCAATAAGACGCGAGTATTTCCACGCATCAGCCAATAAGTCGTGAGTATTTCCACGTATCAGCCAATAAGTCGCGAGTATTTCCACGTATCAGCCAATAAGACGCGAGTATTTCCACGTATCAGCCAATAAGACGCGAGTATTTCCACGTATCAGCCAATAAGACGCGAGTATTTCCACGTATCAGCCAATAAGTCGCGAGTATCTCCACGTATCAGCCAATAAGACGCGAGTATCTCCACGTATCAGCCAATAAGACGCGAGTATTTCCACGCATCAGCCAATAAGACGCGAGTATTTCCACGCATCAGCCAATAAGTCGCGAGTATTTCCACGTATCCGCCAATAAGACGCGAGTATTTCCACGTATCAGCCAATAAGACGCGAGTATTTCCACGTATCAGCCAATAAGACGCGAGTATTTCCACGTATCAGCCAATAAGACGCGAGTATTTCCACGTATCAGCCAATAAGACGCGAGTATTTCCACGTATCAGCCAATAAGACGCGAGTATTTCCACATATTTTCCTGTAAACTCTGTCTAATTGGATTTGCCTCCGTTCACTGAAGATACAAAATTACAACACTGCCGTCTTCTTTTACTGACGTTCAGTTACGTAGTGACAAACTGCTCCTTGTGGAGAATTATTCACGGGCTAAAGCAAAAAATCTTTGGGGCTACAGCCCTGAATACCCAGTTCAGATTACGCCCCTGATTGAACGCTCTGAGCCTGGTTTGACCTGTTACGCTAAATCAAGCGAGGCTATTTTAAATAATCCTCTCTTTTATTACTTCACTCTGTGGAATACCCATCTTATCACTCGCTCTTATGTTTTATGGTGTACTATTTTTTTCTCTCCTATTAAAAAATGCCATTGTAACTGTATTGGCAGTGTCTCCCTGTGACATCAGCACGACACAACCTCCCAACTTCTCAGGAGGATAACGAAAACTCCAAAACAGCTACTAAAGTGACACCACAACAGATAAGCAGGTCACAATTATTTGAATATAAAGATGTTTAATGGGTTTTAGGGTGAAATGTTCCTTTAAGCATTACATAGGGATTAATGTGGATTGATATATGAGACTTGCTGAGTGTCAATACAACATCAGACATCTAACAATAACTCAAGACTGAGACAGAGAAGCACAACAGCTCCTCACACGCTTAGGAGAATGATCAGGAATGATAAGGAAGGAGAGGAAATGATAATAAATGAGGAATCTTGCTGCATTCAGCTGCAGTGATGATGTGATGTTGTAGTTCAGCTCTTTCTCTCTGTATTAGTGGCCAGTATGTTAGGACCCGCTTGCTTTAAAGGAGCTCTGCTTTCTTTTACATGTTTCCGTCCACACAGACAGCTTCAAAAGGCTTCCCAGGTTTATATATTTGATAGAAAGAGTTCGACAGTATTTTTATATGTTCTTTTCTTTTCGCTTTAATTCAGCCTTAGCTGCACGGTTAGCTGTTAGCTGTGTGTTTATCCATCATGGCTGAATCTCTCAACTCCCCCTTGCGCATCCGACCCAAACCTCTCCATCACATCACTCAGCAGCTTTAACAGCCAAACACACACACACACAAACACACACACACCAAACACAGCTCACACCGTGCCGCAAAAACTTCCACCTCACACACTTCACGTTTCAATTGTGTTTTTTTTTTTACCTCAGTCCGCGGCCAGACCTCCAACATTGGCAAACACTAAAGAGAACTAATGACACTGGACCGAACCACCGAGCGGATGAGCACCGGATTTTTTACACATTATTAATCATTTATAAATCGAGTCTTTACTATACAGCGAACAGGTTATGAACCTAAACATCTTTATTAGTCCTGTGAATGTATTGTAAGATCCACTGTAAGCGAGGTGGAATTTAAATTTCGCGCATTAATATTAGAATGTCCCCCATTCGCTTTCGCAGCCATTGGTACAGTCCGACTTCCTGCTGCTGTGAAGAGCTTTTCCAAACTCCTCATACATAGCATTAAGAGAATAAATAAACCCTCATAACAGGCTCGTTTATTAAATATATATCATTTATCCAAAATGGCATTCTGCAAACAGTTAAAGTTAATTTAATTAGTTGAGTAATTAATTGAAATGTAGTTTCATTTAATGTAAAATGTATCTAAAATTAGGTTATAATATGTTAATTATGTTAGCTTTTTGCTCACATACTATAAAGTTACACACCTGTAAAACATCAGGATAATTTATATATTTATATAATTTATATATTTGTTTTAATTTTTAAAATTATTCATTTAATCGATATTAATAGATACACTATATGACCAAATGTCCACATACTTCTGGCTGTACAGTCCATTTTTCTTGATATGTATAGAAGAAAAATGTTGTCTGGTCTTTATCCAGTCTTCATCTGTCCAGTTTCAGTGTCCACTGTAGCCTCAGATTCCTGTTCTTGGCTGACAGGAATGGAATCCCATGTGATCTTCTGTTGTTGTAGCCCATCCACTTCAACATTTGGAATAATGTGCATTCTGAGATGCTTTTCTGCTCACTGTGGCTGTAAAGAGTGGTTATATTGGTGCAACAGAACAGTGTTCATCCTATTGTTGCGAGGTTCGGATCCAGATGTTGCCACAGCCATCCTTGGTCATGAGCCATAGGAGCAAAATTTTGCCATGCTCTCTGAGTAGGATGGATGGCATACACTCCTGGGGGGGAAATTAAGAAAAAACATCCCAGAAGATATTTTTTGCACACCCAGACACGTGTTAGTTTGAATTTTACATCAAACTTTTTAACCATTATCATGATTTTACCTTTGTGTACAAGAAGACTATATCAGTGAATTTCCCTGTTTGTAGCTTTTCCCCAAACACTTCACTGCATCAAAAGTAACCCAGCAAAAGGTGGCACAGGAGCTCTCAGGAGTGAATTTGTTTAATTCTTGCTGATTTCCTGACCAATGATTTGTTCTTAAGACCATTAAAAGCTTAATATTTGCCACTTTAGGCTTGACCCATTTTTTTCCCCCAGGAATGTAGTCTTGTGGGCATCTGTGAGCACAAGTATGTGGAAGAGGGCAAATAGCACTTTCCGCCAAGTGTGTTAATTCTTAGCTAGATGTTCAGTTTTGTCAGTGGATTAGAGTTAGACTTAAAGTGTATTTTTAACACTACATCTTGTAAGTCTGCAGTTTTATCAGGTTGAAACTCCTAATGCAACTTGTACCTATTTGGTTACGTCTTAAGCCATGGGTGTCCGAAGTTCAGTCCCAGGGCCAGATGCGGCCCACAGCTTATCTCTTGGAATGTATTATAGGTGGCCCGTCAGCCAGCAGGTTGTAATTTTTCCTTTTACGTGATGGTGGAAGCACACTGCATAAACACAGTTATCTAAAATGCAAGAGCCTTTTTTTTTTACTGTGCATATGGCAATAAACTCTTGAATCTCTTGACTCTAAGGAACTCCAAGAAGTTTTGTCTAAATTCACCTCTTGGTGATGTTTTAATTCACAAATTTATAAAGCTGCTCAACTTTTGAACTGTTGAACTTTTTAATCAAATCAAGATTCTTGTTTGATTTGAATTAAATCAAGATTGTGTGTGATGGTCATGTGTCCACAAACTTTTGGCCATATAGTATATACTGTAAGTACATGTATAAGAGTATATAAGTATGTGCTATTTGTTTATTTGTTAGCTTATTTATTTATATGCAACTTCTCACATTTTATTTCTGTTTCATTATAGTTTATGAATCATGAGGTGGAGAAGAATAACTGGGAAAATTCATACAAGCCACGCTGCATTAAGAATTTACGACATGGTTTGATAATGTATTCCACGAGACCCTTCACTGAGTTCGTCTTCTCTTTGTGGTTCTTCTTTTTGAGACTATGAAAATCTGTTCTTGTGTCTTTTTTTCATTGTTTCATAGGCCCATAAAAAGAACCTAGGCTTAGACCTTACCTTCCTTTTTGGTCATTAGGTTAGTTTACGTAACATTAGCTCTGCTAACAAATGTTATTGCTTGTATTGCACAATAAAATATTTTACCATATTGTTTTTAACATTAGAGTGCTTGCTAGGTTTAATTATACAACAAATTGCACCGTAATTTGCTAGCTTCCTAACTACAAAGCGTCAGTTAACATAATCATTTTTATGCTGTGTGGCAATTAGGTAGCTGGCTAGATTAGCTAATGTTGTTATACTATTAGATAAAGATGAGTGATGTCACATGACCATGTTTGTCAGTGGCTGACGAAACTTACCCTGTTGACCTGAGGACAAAACCAAGACGTATGTAAAGATTTGGAACATCACATAACCAAGCGAGCAGATACATAATCAATAACAAACAATTTCAATAATACCATAGCGCTGCTGAATTCCCGAATCTTACTGGTCAGAAGAATTTTCTATAACAGCAGCTGACACTGAAATTTAATTCACAGAATTATACTAATGTCCTTGTTCTAATACATTATCATTTCTATCATAAGAACTCATTCACAGGGACTCGCCTGTACAGTGGAAGTATCTAAGGCTAATAATAAACAGATTACAACCGTGCTGTTTAATCACTGATATAGTGACGCTTTCTGTAAGGAGACATTTATTTAACATTTATGGAAGGAGTCTCCAGCGTCAGTGCTTTGTAAGAGTCTGAAAGTTTTCCACCAAGGGAAAGACTTCGGGACTATGGAGTCTGCACTTTCCGGTGTTTTTTGTCTTATTAACTTTGAGAGAAATCAAACAAAAAAAAAAATGAGTGAGAGAGAGAGACAGAGAGAGAGAGAGAGAGAAAGAGAGAGAAAGAGAGAGTAGCCGCTATAACAAATGATAGCAGGAACTAACTTGTCTCACAGACTTTCTACAAAATTAAATTTAACCATAAATGTGTTAAAAAAGCAACGTGACGTGTCGTTCATTAATAAATTTAAAATCAGAATGGTTGGAACATTTCTGTGGTGTAAGAGGAATAAAAAATTTTGGGATATGTAGTTATAAGAAAGTAATCAACTTCAGGGTGATAAGCGTAGCTCCACTTTGCCTCACACCGCTCCATCCTAGATTATTTTCCTATAACAGCACACCCACAAATGTTTTATCCCTTACTTCTCTAACGCAACGCAATAACCACTGGATTAGCAAACTGAAAATTGGAATTCAGAGCCTAATTTGCAAACAAAGTCTAAATAATCATTCTTTACTATACAGGTCCATTCAGCTAAAGAGTAACACACACAATTTAAATATACATATTGATTTTTTGTAAAATATTTCCTTCAGGAGAAAAAAAACGAAATATATACATGATAAAACACAAAATAACTGTAGGAAAGCTGATTTCTTCTCGAGGGGAAAAAGTACCTGAGTCTGAAAAGTGTGACCAGGAAAACAAACACACAGATAAGATGATCAGGATCAAAACAATTCTTCACAGTTAGACATGTGCCGATAATTCCGCAATATTGTTATCGTGAACACTTCAAAATGTTGTCGCTGAAGTGAATTTACTGAAGTCATAATTTAGTCTAAGTATTTAGATTTAGCTAGCAGCGTGTGTAATGCTCTAGCCAGTGCTTGTTACTTAGCAATGGTTGTAACTACGAGAGATAACGTTGTTTTTGTTTGTTTGTTTGTTTTTAAAGCACTGTTTCCATCTACGAAGACATTTTTCAAATCAGAACTAATCTACAAACAATATATAATTTTGCGAAATGCACTTATAAAGCTTGCCTAAGCTAATGTTTTCTTTATTGTTGTCATTCCTATGGTTACATTTAGCTTGCTAAAGTTATTTCCTAGTTAGCTAGCTAGTTCTGCGCTACAAGATTTAACTCTATTTAAAAACACTGTCCTATAAGAACAGGTAAAGAAAGGTAAACATATAATAATATTGTGTTCACATCGTAGGCTTGAATAAAATGTTAGACAATCATGATATGAAATTCGGAAAGTCGTATCGGCACATGGCTGTTCACAAATAGCTAAACTTTACGCTGACTAACTTACAGCCCTTTTGAAACCCTTCAAAATTTCATTTATACAAATAAATAAATACACTACAGAAGCCTTGCTAATATTCATTACAGTCATCAGTCTTCATTGGTTTATCCAGAATAACCATATAAACAAGGAACATTGCTAAACATACCGAAAGTTTTACGTGTCTATTACTTTCTGTATGATTAATGAGGAAAATCAAAATACAGTAGTATACAGGCATGTGCCGATATTAACCTTCTACATCACAATACCTGCTCATCCTTTTAATCACAGCTTCCCAATATCACTACCATACTGTACTGGTGTCAGTGGTATTGTTCTGGATAACTATTTTATATTTTAGATAACACTACTATACAGTCACTAGCCACTTTATTAGGAACACCTGTACATTCATGCAATTATCCAATTGTCAATAACGTGACAACACAGTGCATGAAATTATACAGCTACAGGTCTTCAGTTTATGCTCATATCAAACATTAGAATGGTGGAAAATGTGATTTCTGTGATTTTGACCATGGCATGGTTGCTGGTACAAGATGGGCTGGTTTGAGTATTTCAGAAACTGCTGATCTCTTGGGATTTTCACACACAACAGTCTCCAAATTTTATACAGAACGGTGCAAGAACCAAAAAAACATCTAGTGAGCGGCAGTTTAGTGGGCGGAAATGCTTTCTTGATGAAAGAGGTCAGAGGAGAATGGTCAGACTGTTTCAAGCTGACAAGAACGGTACAATAACTCAAATAACCGCTCTTTACAACCATGGTGAGCAGAAAAGCATCTCATAAAGTATAAATTTGAAGTGGATGAGCTACCAAAGCAGAAGACTACATCGGATTCCACTCCTATCAGCCAAGAACAAGAGTCTGAGGCTACACTGGGCACTGGCTCACCAAAACTGGAGAGTTTGAAGATTTTTTTCAAGTCACTGCAATAAGTTTTTCATTAACTGAAGCATTTGACCTGTATGTACATGATTTTGTGCATTGCACTACTGCCACATGATTGGCTGATTAGATAACTGCATGAATGAGCAGGTGCACAAGTGTTCCTAATAAAGTGGTCAGTAAATGTATATTGGGTTTTTTTTAAAGAAAAACAAAAGCACAAACCAAATAAATGGAAAATTGAAGAAAATAAATACACATTAATATGATAGTATAATTAAATAATAATAATAATGTCTTATGTGAAATATAAAATTACTTCTACTGATGATTTATTGAAGTATTCACAATAATATCATGCATTTTAAATATCGCCGTATGTAATATAAACAATTATCGGCACATGCCTAGTTAATTAAATAGAAATAAATTAGTGAGTGAGGTTTCGATTTAAACTTTTCTGTGCCTTCATAGAGAATTTCACAGTGCATATAAACATCGAACAAAAACAGATGCACAAACACAAAGCACTAAATGCTAAAGTCGTTTCCAGATGAACCAAACGATTTAGGTTCATTATTGCACAACAAAAATAGAAAAGAACGTTACATTTAATAATATATTAAATAAAGTAGAAAAAGACAAGGGCTTTGTCTCAAATTGCATACTATGCACTTTACTATTAACTGGATGTACTAACTTCTCAATTCAACGACCAAACCTTTGTTGTTTTTCAAAATGATATCAAAAATAATTTCTAGCATGGATACAGAATACACTAAAGCCTGACACTAGCAAAAAGCATGTTCTTACCTCTTTTGAAAATATTTGGTTAAAACTGGTTCTGTTTAGCCTTCCATACCTCAATTTTTAATTCTGCTGAACTGATAATCTGACTAGCAATTTGAATTTACATTCTTATCTAAACCAAGAGACTAAACATGGCCTGTATAACCTAGATAGCTCAACTCTATACCCTGAACAGGGTCATCAAGGGTCCTTTTGTACACAATGCTCACACTAAAAGGGGCTGGTGCGCTACAGAAGCATGCGATTTGAGACATAGCTAAGAAACCAAAAATCAAAAAACGGAATTAAGGACTCATTGCTTAATCCGGCGTCCTTCTGGAGTCAATCCTGATTGGGAGATTCCGCCTTTAATTCTTGACGTCTTTGCTTTAATTGAAGCCATTTCGTTGTTATCGTAATGCTGGTCCTTGAGTAAAAGTTCACGTCCTCCATTTTCAGTTCGAGGCTAAAGTTCAAAGTTTAAAAAGTGCTAATGTACGTCAGCAGGAACTTCTTTCTAAACGTGTTGTCAAGTTCAGCATCAACATGTATCATCTGCAAAAAAAACCAAAAAAAAACACACACATTTGCATGTTTACTGCTCATTCCCAATGCGCCACATACATGTGCATGTATCTTTTATTACAGTTTATGATTAAGCATTTTTAAAACTACAATATCATATCATGATATCATAAACCACAATAAAAAAAACTCAAGTAACTGTCACAATATTATGTTCATCATAAACTATGATGCATAACAAACTGAATATTGCAATTTATACCACAACGCTGTTGAATTCTTCAATCTTATTGGTCTTGATTAATTTTCTCTAACAACTTACCCAGGGACTTGTATGGCAGACGCTTCACATAAACCGATTTTTTTTAAAGTGTAATTATTCATATGGTGAAGTTTTCTTTCAAGAGATATTTATTTAGCATTTCGGAATGAGTCTGCAGTGTCAGTGCTTTGTATGAGTCAGAGGTCAAACTGTTAAGTGTTACGTTTTGTGACACTGGAAAGTCTTCAAAATTACTAATAATAGTAATAACAGGAACTTTTCTGTTTCATTTTGTGGACGTTGCACGACATTAAATGTAACTATAAACTGATAAAATAGTACAACACCCTGTGATATAAGAACGAAACACACTCTGGGGCATGCTGTTATAGGAAAATTACATGAGAGAGCTAACATCTGTCCACACTGTTGATTATTTTCCTATAACATCATACCCTATTATGTTTAGTCTTTACATAACTGATTCTCAGCTCGTGTCTGGTCGATATGTAGAAAAACAGCAGTAATGTTCTCACCATGATACCACCATTTAGTCTTCTTTGGGTTTTTGTTACATGTCCTTACATAAAAGGAGTTATCAGGAGGCCGTCTCTGAAACAGATGAACAAGTGAAACAGGTGAAACTGACTTTAAAGGAGCAGATTTTTAATGAGTGTCTAATTTCTGGGCCAGAAAAATAAACAGTCTGAAATAAAGAAACTTGTGTGATTCACTGCAGATCAAAGTTTCTCTAAGGTATCACTGAGCCTGTTTGCTTCTGGTGGTTCTTGTCTCTTGACTGTCAGGATTATATCTAGATAGGGATTACTTACATACTGTCAAAACGGAGATGTAAATGCCCCCGAGCCACATTTAAAACAGATTCAAATCTGATCTCTCAAACCACAGGAGGTCTGAGACTAGGCTTGTATGATATAATGATTTAATCATCTCTACATGCTATTACACTGCCATGATAGCCAATGACTTTTACTCAGAATGTATTAGATTACCAGCCCTGCCAACTTTTACGCAGTTTGCGGAGGAGCAGTTTAACATCAGAGTATGAGTTTATTCTTTCTCCTCCTGGTGGTGTGCTGAATTCTCACTTCCTGACAGAAGACACACTTTCTGAGACACATTTAGACAAGTATATATACATTTGTATGTACGATTAACAACAGGAAATGAGGAACACAGTCATTTGGTGATTTGAGCAGATCTGAATATTCTGCATGATACAGCCTGATCGGATTTAAATCCGGCTATTTGGCTACGAGTGTAACTACATTTGTTAAAACCATATCATGATATAATCCAGATACAAGATGCATAGAATGATCATGTGTAATCCTATAGGTCTAGAAACACTTCTAAACAGTCTATTCTGAACATTCTGAGCTTTCCCACCACAATAGGACTGCTATTTTGTTCGTAAAATCAGTTCCACCAGAATCCTGCCAGTCTTGAACCACTGTGTCACCATGACAACTCCTTATTAAATAACTACGGTTTTTAAAAATACCCAAATTAAGCACTGAACCCAAACTGGCTCCATGTCCGTAGAACAAGGAGCAATACAGATTTATAGTCAGCAAAAACAACCAGGAAACTTTACACTAGATATAAGGTTTCTTGATTGGTTTAATGTGTGTGTGTGTGTGTGTGTGTGTGTACCTTCTCCTTGCAGCTGGACAGCATGCTGATGATGCTGAGACACACTGACTGGACAGACAGTGCTGGTGACCAGTCCTCTGTTAGAATTGACAGGCAGATGTGGCCGTTGCTATAAATATGAGGATGGACAGGAATGTTCTCTCCTGTAAACATTACCTGGACACACACACACGCACAGGTGAAAGAAACACATTGGAGGTGAAATTAGGATCTCATTATCAGGCTGGAATGAGATACTACTGCTTCCTACATTTGACACAGAGGCCACACCCCTTTTACCAAGACTGCCAGAGACAGGCAACACCTCCTTCACTGAGGCTGCTAGGGAGAGGCCACACCCCTTACATGGGGATTAACAAGCACATAGGCCACACCTTATTCACTGAGGCTGCTAGGGAGAGGCCACACCCCTTACACAAGGATTAACAAGCACACAGGCCATGCCTCCTTCACTGAAACTGCTAAGGAGAGGCCACACCCCTTACACAAGGATTAACAAGCACATAGACCACACCTCCTTTACTGAGACCGCTAGGGAGAGGCCACATCCCTTAGATGGGTATTAGCAAAGCACATAGGCAACACATCCTTTACTGAGACTGTTAAGTGGAGGCCACACTTTTTACAAGGGGACTAACAAGCACACAGGCCACACCTCCTTCACTGAAACTGCCAGGAACAGGCCACACCCGTTACATTTGGGACTGACAAGCACTTACACCACACCTCCTTCACTGTGATTGGTACTGAGACCTAAATTTATGCAAATTAGTTATGACACATTGTTTTGACATGTTTTTAACTCCTCTATAAACTAATGTAAATGCAAATGATACTCCACAGTACTGTATTTAATAAAAGTTTGCTTATTAGCGGGTGGAAATTGCACTGTACCTGAGGCGAGTCAAACGGATATCGACTACTGAATTTGAAAAGCAGCTGGAATTTTTCTCCTTCATACAGAGTGCCAGAGGCTCCCTCCATATCAATAACCCACCTACAAAACAGGAGGGAATAAAGTTAGTGCATTGAAGTATTTATCACACAACTATAACGATATAAAATGTTATGCCTAATAGGAACGCATGTGGAAAACACATTATTAGTTACTTTGCACTGGTTAGAATATAGTATTTCACTGTGATTTCATAATCTGGAACTCGGGAATGTAAAGATTATGTCTGGGTTCAAATTGGGAAACACACTTACTGTGTTATAGTATTCTCTACACTTTTCTCGTTCAGAGTCATTCCAGGAGGAGGATCGTTCTGCAAAGCCAACAGTTCTTTCTGAAGCCTTTTCTGTTCAGGAGTGTATAGGAATACAAGAAACAAAATGTTAGTTTGTTTAGTAAGACTTATAAACAATGCCACAAGTGATCACAATATTAACTCCTGAACTTTTTAGCAACTTTATTTGAAAAAAAGAGCCTTGTGACAAATCTAATAACTTTCTGAGCAGACGTTAGTGACTGCCAGTACTCAGTACGGCTCTCCAGCTCACAACAGAGCTGCTGGTTGTACTAGTTAAGAGAGAAGGTTTGGTCAACTCACCATCAAAGTGCAAAGCCTGACTGAGATCAGCTTGCATAAGCGTATGTTCCCAAAGATAAATCACTGATCGCCCTCGTTCCCAATGACCAATCACTGATTGCCACTGTTTGTCCCACCCACCTTTTCCTTCTTCTTTGTTTTAAGCTCTCTTCTTGGCTATATTCTGTCTACATTCTTTATAGAAATTATAACATTTTGTAAATACATAAATAGTTATTTAGCAGTACCATGACCAAAGACCTTCTATAAGATATAAGTTATAATCTATTATACCATAGCACAGTTGAATGCTCGAATCTGATTGGTCAGAAAGTGTGCATTATTTTCTTATATCAGCAGGGCTCGGAAAGTAGTTCTAGCTGGAACATGAATGATGAGTTAATATTAATGCGCTCATTCTAATACATTATTATTTCTATAGTGACAGCTCATATGCAGGGACTCCACATAATCTAAGACTAATAATAAACGGATTTGAAAGACATGTTGTTTAACAAAGTAAAACCTATAATCATTGATGTGGTCATGTTTTTTTTTTTTGTTAGGAGACATTTATTTAACATTTATTGAAAATCTTGATTGTCAGCACTTTGTAACAGTCACGGTGCTTTGTGAAGTTTATCAGCACAGGAAAGTCTTCAGGACGGAGGAGTATACACCGTATGGTTTCTCAGTAAAATGACAAGCTGCTTTTTTTTGAGAGAGAGAGAGAGAGAGAGAGAAGAGTGAAGCTGGTGAGGGAATGAATCACAGCTATAATGTAAATGAGAACAAGAACTAACTGCGTGTTCACGTCCTCCTGGGAAGTTTGCATTTACGAGTTGGGAGGTCATAATTACGACCTCAGGTGCGTTCAAGTCACTTGGGAGCAAGATGTCAGTGTACCTTCTCTTATTTAACTACAAAAATTACAGCAAGGTTTTTAATTTCTAGAAAATGAAGAACAAAGAATGCACATCAGGTGTGTTTTGCTTTTTTGTCTTTTTAATCAATTTATGAAGTCACTATAAACTTTATCGTTACATTATATTGTGTACAATGCTATAGTATATTGTGCGGAAACTCGGAAACTCTGCGCTTGAAGAAAATCCAGAGTTTCCCACTCGTGATTAGGACCTTGTGGTGGCGTTCATGTGCGTTCGACTCGTAAATACGATCTTTCCGACATGACTTGAACGCACCATAAGATCGTGTATTTTTCTTGAATTACTTTCTATTCTGATCAAACTCCATGCTGTACTAAGTGTCTCCAGAACATCGTCCTTCTTCATGGAACACGTTCTGATATGCAAATAATCATGAGGCAATGAATATGCACATTAGCACGTGACGTCACATGTCGACTTTTTGAGCGTGCACTAGGTACTTTCCCCTGAAAAGTGCTGGCAACACTGAACCCGATACCATTAACTATTCCCATATTACTTACCTGGCTATGTTTCTGTTTCTGCGCCCTCCTAAATAAATATTTAACGAACCTAAAACTATCCAATTATCAAAACTTAGCATTTGCAAAACATGTCAGTATCTGCACATACTTTCATTAGTTTTAAAGTTACATAAGCAAACTGGCTTATGTTTTAATCTGGTTTTCAGCAAGTAAAATATTAACCAAAACATACACAGCTAACTGTCGAGGTTTGGTTTTCCCAAAGACTTTAAACACTTGGAAGGAAATAAACAAGCTTAGCCGAAAAGGGTATGAGACTGAGGCCAAATTCCAAATAGCGCTCTAGCCTCTATGCATGTGCACTATGTAGGACACGAAGCAAAGGCGTTCTGCGCCCTACGTAGCCCACTATGTGACTCTTAGGGCGCTGTTATAGGATACAGCCTACAAGTATGCTAATACAACCGGTTAGCTAGCAAATGTGCTAGCTAACCTTATTGAAACCACGATAAATACATTTGACAGACTGTTTATTATTTTATCTAGCTTTGTTTACAGCTATAGACACCTACGTTACGTTTTAGCAAACGTTATGAGGTTAAAGCTAGATAACTTCGCCTAAAGTCTCGTTTAGCATGCTAAGCTAAATTAAGCTAAAGAGCCTTAGATACTGCTAGGAAGGAAGGAAGGATGTTTCTCCACGAGCTAGAAGTACAGCTGATGCAAACTTCATTTGTTAAAAATAATAAACAAGGTAAATTTCAGTGTCGTCAGTTCGATGGACATACAATAAAGTGTTGGTAAGAATAAAGAAAGCAGCTAAGCTAAAATAAAGAGATAAAACAAGGTAACTGATGACACCTTTACCTGCATGGACGCCATGCTGGAAGCCCCTGCATCAGCAACACACACACACACACACACACACACACACACACACACACACACACACACACACACACACACACACACACACACACACACACACACACACACACACACACACACACACACACACACACACACACACAGAGAGAGAGAGAGAGAGAGAGAGAGAGAGTGGAGCAGTGAGTTAGTGCAGTACACACTTTGCTCTGTCCCTGAACTCTTTACAATTCATGACCACTAGAAAACCTTCACACAGATTCATGAAGTAACATAAACACAAACCATCACAGAAAGTCTAATGGTTTCCACTACAAATACCATTACAAGCCATCAGCCAACCATTAAAACCATTACCATTACTGGTCCTTAATGGTATCCACTAGACATAACATGCCACCAATAGAAGGCAACAAATTACCAGTAGAGACCCACAGGGACCATTACAGAGTCTATTAAAACCAATACAATCCCCATTAAAAACATTAAAAACTCTGTGAGGGTTTTTGTTTGTTTGTTTGTTTGTTTTCAGCAGGGATGTTTCAGGACAGGCCTACATCCAGCTTGATTTTAGTTGCTGTATTTTATCCATTCATGCATCCATTTTATCCTACACAGGGTTGCAGGGTAACCTGGAGCCTATCCCAGGGAACTTGGGGCACAAGGCAGAGGACAGCCTGGACAGGGTGCCAAGCCATCACCAGGCACAGTCACACACATTCACACACTACGAACAATTCGGAAACTCCAGTCAGCCTACAACGCATAATAGACTGGGGGAAGAAACCCCCAATCCCGAGGCAAAAGTGCTAACCACTAAGCCACAGTGCCCTCCTTGCTGTATTTTCTATTTTGGATTATTCATAGAGTCATTCATCTTCAGTGAGCACTTTATCCTGGTCAAGGTCGTGTTCCTAGGTCCAGAGCCTATCCCAGGAACACTAGGCACAAAAGCTGGAATACACCATGGCTGGGATGCCAGTTTATCACAGGGCACCATGCACACACATAATTTCACACAAAGGGCCAATCATGTGGTGTCAGCGCAATGCAAAAAAAAAACAAAAAAAAAACATGCAGAATACAGGTCAAGAGCTTCAGGTAAAATGTTCACATCAAACATGGGGGAATAATGCGGTAAAAGTGTGATCTCTGTGACTTTAACCATGACAGAAGGGCTGGTTTGATCTCCTGGGATTTTCTCTAGAGTTTACACAGAGTGGTGCGAAAGGCAGAAAACACTGAGTGAGCGACAGTTCTATGGGTGGAAATGCCTTGTTGATAAGAGAGATCTGAGGAAAATGGCCAGATTGGTTCGAGCTGTATATTTGTATTAGTCCTATATTCTCATACGTCCCACTGAACCATAGAACATTGTCACCTTTGAGATTCATTGATTTGATTTTCTGCAGGTCAACCATCCTCTCAACCTGCAACAGAATCTCTGTTTAAAAATATAACCAGAAGACTACAGACATAACTTTTGTAGATTTTAACAACATACAAGTATATACCTGATACTTTGAGCCTACAGCAACAACATCAGCCTTACTGTCTCTGCATTTCTGGGCCATTAGATAGTTAGCACATGTACAAACATGTACTTTTAACAGCATAGCTTTATAATGTGTCTTATAAGGTTTAAGCTCTGTTTCTTTGGGGAAAAGTGGACATGTGCATGAAATAAATGTTCAGTGAAAAGGCAGGGTCATGTTTATCTGCACAGAGCTGTCATAGATGTGGCCAAAATGTG
Source organism: Pangasianodon hypophthalmus (assembly GCF_027358585.1). NCBI lineage: Eukaryota > Metazoa > Chordata > Actinopteri > Siluriformes > Pangasiidae > Pangasianodon > Pangasianodon hypophthalmus. The sequence continues at coordinate 15,400,354 of NC_069731.1, read as the reverse complement.
ATATTTTGACTCTAAACACTGACAACAGGGATTAATGTCCAACTCTCGCGTGTTCTCGCGATAACAGTGCTGTCGCGATAAGCTGCCAAAAGAGCAATGTTCTGCGTTTCGTAAACAACATGGCGCGTCATGGACTCAGTTGGACTTGAGACGTTGCAGTTGACAGCGGAAATTTTACGGAGATAACAAAAATACTCACAGTCATTCGACATAAAGCAAATGTTTCGTCATTAACTTTGGACTACAGAGGAAAAGCAGATAAGCGACAGAAGTGTGAAAAGGTAAAATAGACTGTAACTAGCCTTTGTAAACAAGAGGACGCGTTGCTAGCATAGAGCTAATAAACAAACAAACAACCGGAAACGTAAACATCACTGATCAACAACTAACAGCTCTGCTGTTAGCAGCTGTTCTTTTTTCAGAGATATATTCTGCAGTCGTCGTGTATTTCCTTAGTGTCATTTCAGTGATCCACCCTTAGGATGTCTGCACCATTTTATGTTAATTAACTAAAATAGCTTTCTAACTTCCTAACATTTTGCATGCTGTGCATTTGGTTCCTAATGGCTGCCTTAAGCCAATAATAATAATAATAATAATAATAGTAATAATAGTAGCTATACTGCTTCGGGTGGGATTTTTACAGCTCATTTGAATCACAAATCTACAGAAAGTCATTGCACTCTATTGGAGGTACATTTAGAAAACTGGAACAAACTGTAATAATATTTGTTAGTCAAATACAGTTGGGGTCATAAGTTTACATACGCCTTGTGGAATCTGAAGAATGTTCATAATTTTAAAAAAATAATAATAAGAGGGATCATAAAAATTGCATTTTGTTTATTTAGTACTGCCCTGAATAAGCTATTTCATATAGCAAATGTTTACATATAGTCCACAAGACATGATAATAACTGAATTTACACAAATTATCCTGTTCAAAAGTTTACATACGCTTGATTCTTAATACTGTGCGTGTTACCTGGATGATCAGCGACTGCTTTTATGTTTTGTGATAGTTATGAGACCTTTGTCCTGAGCAGTTAAACTGCCCGCGGTTCTTCAGAAAAATCCTCCAAGTCCTGCAGATTATACAACACACTACATTAAGAGGCAGGGGGTGTAAACTTTTGAACAGGATGATCGGTGTAAATTGTTATTATTTTGTCTTCTGGGAAACATGTGAATACATGTAAATATCTTATGTAGCTTCTGAAGGGCAGTACTAAGTGGAAAAAAAAGATCTTTAAACAAAATAATAACATTTTACACCAGTCATTCTTTTCAAAAGTTTACACCCCCCTGGTTCTTAATGTATCATGTTGGCTTCTTGAGCGACAGTGAATGTTTGCACCTTTTGTAATAGTTGTGTATGAGTCCCTCAGTTGTCCTCAGTGTGAAACGATGGATCTCACCATCATATAGCCACTGTTGGAGAGGGTCAGATTCTGCAAGGCGTACGTAAACATATGACCCCAACTGTATGTCTAGTTCATGAGTTGTCCGTCTTTGCATTTGTCCACTAGGTGCTCAGTCTATGGGCTCCCAGTCCAGTTCTGGCATGTCCGGTCGCGGCTCAAGTGGAAACCCGGACCAGTCAGAATCAGAATCGAACCAAAACCAGGCTTCGACCCCGAGGAGCCGCAGGGGAACCGAGAGAGCATCGGCGTCTGAGGAGGACGTTGATCTAGCACAAGTACTGGCGTACCTACTGAGGAGGTAATTGAAAATATACGTGGTGTGTTGTCACAGAAAGAGTGTTTCAGACTGAGAATGAGAGATCTAATCACAGTATAAGATGCACATGGTGTGTCTCAGACAGAATGTCTAATGTTATTTTTGTTGTAGGGGCCAGGTGAGGCTGGTCCATGGCAGCGGGGCGACGGGGTTGCAGCTCGTCCAGTCTATCTCAGACTCGGATGAGGACAGTGATGGAGCATGGGAGGGACGGCTAGGACATCGCTATGATCCTCCTGGTAATCCGTTTCAAAGAAAGCATTATTTTTCACAGTTTTTTTCCCATCAGAAGACTTTGTTGGCATGCTGTCAATGTGAGAAGTGTGTACTGGGCAGGTACTGATAATCAGAACATAGCTAATGAGGTTAATTCGACAGTATGGAGCTAAGACTCCAGAGAAAGTAAGGGATAAAACATGAGGGCCATGCTGTTATAGGAAAATAATCAACAGTGAGGTGGTGTGATGTGGGCTGATATGAGGTGTCTGTCCCCAATTAGATTATTTTCCTAGGACGACATGTACCGAAGTGCTTTATTCCACAGCAATTTGGCACCGATTACAATTTTAAATTTTGCAATACGTCATACTTTTGTGGGATGTTCATGAGGCAAGTGAGTTCCTGTTATCACTTGTGTTATAACAGTTATAAACAGTGGTTACCACCCCAGCCACTCTTGTTTTTTTCTTTCTCTTGAAGTTAATAGGACAAAAATGTCAGCATGCCGCTGTAGCAATTTCAGTGGCACGCTACCCATAAAACAAGTCTAACCAGGGTGAACTTGCTTATGAGCTTATTTACTTTTCTGTGATGCTCAAGCCACAGCAAGGGGAAAAAAATGACAGGAACTGTAATGTTTTAGAACGAGCGCATTAATATAAATCTGTGATTTAAGTGGTTACAGCTGGCTCTATAGAAAATGACACCTTTTGACCAATCGCATTTGAGAATTCAGCATCTCTGAGGTATAAAAGTATATACAGTAAAATACGCCCTGTCATTTTTTTTTTAATTCCTTGCATTATATTTACGTTTATATCTTACTGGAATGTTGTTCTGCAATCTCTCTGAAGGGCCACATGATTTGATTTGCATCTGTCTCATGGAATGAAATTGTATAGACAGTAGAGCATTAGAAAGCTTTGATTGTTCATTGCGTAATTGTACATGTGCACTTACACCCAGACAGAGTAATGATTAAATATGTAAAGCAGCCTAGTGTAAAGACAGTGTCAGGTTATTTAATATACGTGAAGCACTGTGTGTCCTGAATCCCAAAATGAACCTGAGGAGCATCGAGGACAATCATCTGTATTGTTTCATACAACATGACTTTTAAAGTTTTATATGTTTGTTACAGTGGATTCACACCCAGACACTCAGGAGCTGGACCGCAGCGAGATCCGCACTCAGATCCTATTAGCCACAGCGTCCTCACACCTAAAGAACAAGCACAGCTTCACACACATGCTTAATCAGGTCAGAGACACAGATAACGACACACACATCCACACATATAGCATCTGTGATGCTGGTTTATAACGGATGAACAGCAGAGCAGTGTTTAGTTGTAAAATGCACCATACAGTACACAGTATGATGGATCGGGAAGATAACAGTGTATGTGTAACTGTGTTTGTGTCACAGCGGGAGCAGGGTCGCTGTCGCGGCTCCAGTTTCTCTCATGGGGAATGCAGCCGTATTCGCTCACAGTGAGTTTATAGGCACACACACTCACTTATACCTTTGAGTATTTGGAATTGTGTAATTGTTGTATTTTGCCACAGTCACTGTCAAGGCCTCATTTTTTGCTCATTCGGTCACTTCTTGCTGTGTGTTTGCAGTTTCCTGCCCAACTATGTGGTCCACAAAGACACTTATCAGCAGAAAGCGTTTTGTGGCGTGTACAGCGATGATGGAAACCTCTTTCTCTCTGCATGCCAAGGTGACAGCAATGAGGCTGTGCTCTGATAATGCTGCGCAAACTTCAGCAGAAAACCGCAGAGACTATCTGTATGTTCTGACTGAGCAATGACTAAGTAATTCTGTATATATATTGTGTGTGTGTGTGTGTGTGTGTGTGTGTGTGTGTGTAGATCAGAATATTCGGCTGTATGACACCAGCTGGGGCAGATTCCACCTGAAGCGCACTGTGAAGGCCCGAGACGTGGGCTGGAGTGTGTTAGACGTGTGTTTCACACCTGATTCACGCTCCGTTCTCTACTCCAGCTGGTCTGATTACAGTAAGACACACACACGCACATGTTGGCCTCACAGAGAGACAGGCAGAAAGACATATACACACATAGACAGACAGACAAACAAATATGTCTCAGACAGACAGACAGACATGCCTGAGACAGACAGACAAATAGACATGCTTAAGACAGACAGACATGCAGATACGCCTTAGACAGACAGGCATGCTTAAAACAGACAGACAGAAAGACACACCTTAGATAGACAGACATGGCTGACACAGACAGACACACCTGAGACAAACAGCCTGAGACAGACATGCTTGAGACAGACAAATACGCCTGAGACAGACAGGCGTGCCTCAGAAAGACAGACATGTCTGAGACAGACAGACAGATACACCTGCGATTAGATAGACAGACTGAGTTAGACATGCCTACCTCAGACAGCCTGACAGACGCATATCAGACTGGTATGCCACAGACAGACGCACACAGACAGACAGACACACTAGAAGACAGACACATACACAGACAAATTGCACCTGTCGAATATCACAGTATATTGTAGTATTGATTTTTGCCACATGCCTATTTGCTTCAACAATGTATTTATCTTTCTTTCTTCTGTATACATTTAAATCTTTCTTTCTTTTTCTTTCTTTCTTTCTTTCTTATTAACTTATGAATCTTGTAGATATCATTGATTACTGGTGTGCGTCTACAAATATATTGATCATATTTAGGCCAAACAGAGTACAGTTAGCACTTCTCATTCCTCCATAGAGAAATGCTATTTCTGACATTGTTTATTCATTCAGTTAGTTCTTTATTCATTTTCCCTATTCTATATTTTGTCTTGTTTAGTCCATGTTTGCAGTATAGATGGAGAGAGTGAAACACACACCGCTCTGGACCTCAAGTTAGTGTCTCCCTCATAGTTCATTATAGCATTAAGACACAGGTAATCAATCACCTGCACACTTCCTCTTCCTGTGGATGAGTGCTGATCACATGGCCATGAGAACCATCCATCATTATCCATCACGTACATAAACTAGTAGATTAAGTGATTCATAACATGCTGGCAAAGATCTGGTGCCAATTCTGATTAACATCTGGACAATTTTTTTGTCTTTGCATTAATGCAAGAAGACGCCAATACCAATAGATGTATGCATTAGATGTACAGTCTGTATGTTTTTAAGTAAAAATGAAAGCAGTGATCTTTGCTAGCATGTGAATTCATAACTTTTAAATTCATTAATCATCATTCATGCAAAATGGGATTACAATGAGAGTCACATTTATATTATCTAATTTCTACATGTTTCATTTATAGGATTGGACAGTGACTGTGATGATGATGATGATGATGATGATGATGATCACATTAACTAACCATATTCTTATTTGACATGCTGTTTGCAGGGAAGAGGGACAGGGTTTACACTAAATAAACAGTCATAACAAGTGAAATAATACTGACTCATTTCCTGTGCTGGGGCTTCTATCTCAACCTGTGTATCTAACTCTAACTCACTGAGCTGTATGTTAAGATGGAAAAACACGTGTAGCATCAAAAACACCTAGATTAACACTGGTTACATGAACACTGTAATGTATGACACCATTTAGTGTCATACCATCTGCAGTAAATACATTTTGATTAGATATGAGATCATCGTGTGTGCTTTGAGACACAGCTTATTGCCTGCTTTCCAGTTATGTCTGTTTTCTCTCTCAGTCCAGAGGAAAGAAGGTTCTGCGTGTTCTCTCTCGCAGCATCCACAGACAGCAGAGAGGTTCTGGGCGGGTCGGTATAGCCACAGCCACATTCACATACTACTCACCTTAGCACTATTAGATAAAACACCTTAAATAGGCTAAGAAAGGTAGACAAAAAAAGAATAACCCACACTTCCTGCTGTTCAGAATTAGATGTGCACCTCCTGAAAGTAATGATGGAAGGAGTTTGCGGTTCTAATGAGTGAGTTAAAGTGAAACTGCTGATTGGTCAATTTCTGTAACACCCTTTATAGCCTTATTGGCTAGCAGTTGGAATTCAAAAGGATTGTTACTCTGCTTAAATTCAATGATAAATTTTAACAATTGAGTTTAATCTCAAGTTTTCCAGAAAGCATATTTATAAAAATAAATAAATAAATAAATAAATCAATCAATCAACTGGAAGTTTTAGTTTTATTCGCTTTACCAGCAATGTTCCTGCAAGGATTGAGAGTGTGTTGTGTGATGTGCCTGTGTTTCTTTGCAACAGAGCAAACGATGGCTGTCTGTATGTATTTGATCGTGAGCTGAATAAAAGAACTTTGAAAGTAAGAGAACACACACACACACACACACACACACACAAACACACACTGACTGCACATCATACCACATCATACACTCTCATATCCCCTCTGTGTATGCATATTGTTTATGGTGTGTGTGTTTCAGATTGATGCTCATGAGGACGACGTGAACGCTGTGGCGTTTGCCGATGTTTCGTCTCAGCTGCTGTTCTCAGGCAGTGATGATGCGCTGTGTAAAGTGTGGGACAGACGCACACTGAGAGAACACTCACCTCAACCAGTAGGGGTGTTGGCAGGACACAGAGACGGAATCACCTTCATACACAGCAAGGTTATTTACACACGCGCACACACACACGCACACACACAGCTATATAATAAACATTTTCATTAGTTCCATTTAATTAAAATCTGCTCCTGCAGCAAGCATCTTTCTTTATGCTGAAATCTGATTGGTTGAGACAGCTGGATTAATTAACATGGCATCTTTTCACCCCGACTACATTGGTGGTCAGTAAAACATCACCAAGGCACAACTTTTCCCCCACTCACTGCAGCTTAGCTATAAGACACAGGATGGCCACTATTTGTGCTGTAATGTCACTGTGTCTGTATGTTTACAGGGTGATGCCCGGTATCTGATCAGTAATTCAAAGGATCAGACAATTAAGCTATGGGATGTAAGGAAGTTTTCTCCTAAGGAAGGCCTCGCTGCATCACGGCTCGCCGTCACACAGCAGAACTGGGACTATCGTTGGCAGCAGGTCCCACAGAGAGGTATGTCTGTGTCTGTGTGTCTGTGTGTGTCTGTGTGTGTGTGTCTGTGTGTCTGTGTCTGTGTGTGCTTTATTTAAATACTTTGGTCTGAACCACTGCCAAAAGTAAAGGAACACATAAGGAAAGCTTGATCCAAGTTAAACTAGGTTTTTAGCCCAGTTTTACTGCTGCAGACAAAAATCGCACATCGTTAAAGAAGTCTTTGTCGCAAGTTGAAATCAGTAGAAATGAATTCATTCTGTTATTGAATTCAGCCAAGATTTTATTGGGATCAACTCATAGAGTGGAACAAGTAATAATCTTAAAAGACTGCTGAAATGGCATCTTGTAAACTGGATTTATATTGTAAATATTCTAAATATTTACTTAGCATTTTAAGAATCTATTGCCTCTAATACTCGGGTAAGTAAGAATACCCCTGTTAGCCTTATGGTGGAGCTATAGCACAGCATTTAATCCTGATAGGTCAAAATCTTTTTTTGTTTTTCCCCACAGCTTTGAAGAGGCACAAACTGACAGGTGATACGTCGGTGATGACGTATCGAGGTCACGGCGTTCTTCACACGCTCATCCGCTGCCGTTTCTCCCCCGAGTTCAGCACAGGACAGAAGTTCATCTACAGCGGCTGCTCAACTGGGAAAATCATCAGTAAGCGAAATAGAGAAATCCATTGTTTATTAGGGTAGAATTTGGCCTACACTATTCCAGCGCTTTCTCTACTTCCTTTGACCGCCCTTTCCTCTTCTCTTGTAGTTTATGATGTTCTGACGGGCCGTGTTGTGTCCAGACTGACGGGTCACGAGGCATGTGTGAGAGACGTCAGCTGGCACCCATACCAGGATAACATCATCAGCAGCTCTGTGAGTGTTACATCCTCTTTATCAGCAGTGAAACATGTTAGTCTACTGCTCTTTTTGCAGTACTCTGGTTCTTGGTTTTAATCACTCCACTACAGCTTAGGCTGGATGCTTAAGGTCATTGTCCTGTTGGAAGGTGAACCTCTGCTCCAGTCTCTTCTACACAGGAGTAGGTTTTCTTCAAGAATTAATTACCCTGTATTTGGCTGCATCCACAATGCCCTCAACCCTAATCACTTTTGATGAATCACATTCCTACAACTTGATGCTACCACCGCCATGCTTCTCTGTCAGGATGGTGTTCTCAGGGTGATGAGCATTGTTTTCTGGCAAAAATATGCTTTATGCCAAGGCCAAAAAGTCTCATCCTACAAAAAGGATTTATGATTTTTAATTTTTTCTCAATAATGCCTTGCTTCTCACCACTGTTCCATATAGCACAGACAGCTTTGTGGAGTGTTTGGGCTATGATTGTCCTAGGAATGTTTCCCATCTGAGATGTGGATTTCTCCAGCTTCTTCAGAGTTACTCTTTGCCTTTTGGTTGTTTTTCAAATGCCCACTTTAACCAGTTACTGACTATTGGTGGAGTTGCAGTTGTACCATTTTCTTTTCATGGTTTTTAATAACTGAATTTCATGGTGCTCTGCATGATGTTCAAAGTTTGGTAACATTTGAAACAGCTGTAAAAATACTCAGTGTTGTAGTAAGAACACTAGCATCTCTTCCTTATTTTCCTGCAGTGGGATGGTGCAATTCGCTTGTGGGAGCACAGACACACTCACCTGCTGGACAAAGAGAGAGAATGAGTGAGTGGAGGCCAGAAAAGAAGACAGAGTAGAAGTGAACTGGCCTAGAGTTGTGTGTGTGATTCTGAAATTATATAGGTTATGTTTTTCTGCTGGCCAAAAAGAATAAAACTGCACAAAAAAACCAGGGCGACACACAAGCTCAGTAATGTTTTTTAAGCGCACTATAGATCTTTGTTCCTTATTCTGAAGCTCAGAGTTTTCAGATACTGTTTAAACATGCTCTGATGGTAAAGTTAGACACAGCAACATAATTTACATCACACAGTAATAATAGTGATAAAAATAATAATGATGATAATGATATTGCTTTTTGTCTCCATGTAAGAGAACACAGCTTTTAAAAAAAAAAAATCAAATGATGTTAAAACTGACAGCTGTGTTAAAGCTGAATAATATAAAAGATTGTAATAGTGTTAATGGTGATTTAAAAAGGGAAATGTTATTTTGGAGTGTAATGTAAAAGAGTGAAGAGTAGAAATGTGTGTGTGTGTGTGTGTGTGTGTGTGTGTGTGTGTGTGTGTGTGTGTGTGTGTGTGTGTTTGGGAATGCGTGTCTATGTATATGTCACTGAAATTTGTTCCTGCAGCTCTCCAGAGTGCGTTTGTAAATTATTAACGAAGTTAATTAAAATCCTTTTTCAATCTTGAGTCTGAACTTTTCGGCACTCATGTTGTGTCTATATGTATTTTACATAAGCAGTTTCATATAATACTTTTCAAATCATGTCTAACATACGGTATAATCTCACCTGGTACCAAACTGTGCTAAGGAAGAAAGCGATGCCTGCTTCATAATGGCTGCTACGACTGTTTATAGATCTGCAGATGCTTCTTTTCCTCACTTTTATATAACAGTGTGTCATACAGTGTTGGGAACAACATACGTAAGCATGTCTAAGATGGATAAGTTTACTTGGCTGAAGTGTGGTTTAAACAGCTTTCGTCATTGTCAGTTGTGACTGCATTACAGAGCAATATTAAAAAGGGTCTATAACGCTACTTTTTATTCATCATTTATATAGATAAATCATTTAAAAAGAAACAGGACAAAAAGTGAAACCTGGAAAAATGTACATTTTAACATCCAATCTGCTTTTTGTTATTGTTAGTAACAACTGAGTTGGTGAGTAACGTTGCTTACAATTGACGACACCCATAATACACTCAGAAAAGTGTACTTCGTAGATAATTGAATAATTAAAAAATCATTAATTATTTTTAATCATTAAGAAATAATTAAAATACAAGTCAAAAATGCTTTGTCATATTTATTCAAAAGACTTCAACAACTTTACGATATACAGTTTAAATATATAGAAAATGAGAAAGAAAATAACAGTAGACATATAAATACTGAACTATCAGTTAAGAGATTATTCAATAACCTAATGCTAAATACTCAATATATTACTTAATAATAATAATAATAATAATAATTACTTATAATTTATCATTCCTCTCTACAGTGGACTTCTGTGTGTCACTGTGTTTAAACAAGTGCAAACCTCCTGTTCCTGATTATCACCATAAAGCATTCCACAAAAATGCAAGCAAGTTATTTAGAGCATTTACATGGAAGCACTATACTATATGGATTTTTTTTTAAAAAAGAACTTCTCCAACAAAATTTTTTATGTGCAGTTTAAATAGATAGAAAATGATCAAGGGAAAAACAGGACTCAGTAAATGTATACAGTGAGAAGAAATAATTATTCGGACACTTTTTACTTATAAATATGAACAAAAATGTAGGTATTCATAACCATAAACATGGACAGGTTTAAAAAATGTATAAGAAAAAGTATTCAGACACTATGTTAAAAAATATACAGTACTGTGCAAAAGTCTTAGGCACATGTAAAGATGCTGCACAGCAAAGATGCCTTCAAACATAGTGAAATTAAGGATCTCGGAGATGTGTTGCTGCATGCCTCAGCTTTTATCCTTTCTTTTTTTATTTGCTGCTTGTGACCTAAAACCTCTGTAAAGTATTTTGGCTGAATTCTAACATCATCACATTTTTTATTTTTTCACTCCCCTGAAAAATATATCATCTAATTAAAATCATCTTATCTGGAAGCAATGTTTAGGATTTAATATCTCCAAAAATATTATTTTCAGCCACAGGTAATTTGGCAGACAAAAAGACGGACTTGTTTTGGCAGCAGGTCCCACAGAGAGGTATGTCTGTGTCTGTGTGTCTGTGTCTGTGTCTGTGTGTGCTTTATTTAAATACTTTGGTCTGAACCACTGCTAAAAGTAAAGGAACACATAAGGAAAGCTTGATCCAAGTTAAACTAGGTTTTTAGCATTCTGTCTAAATGCTCAGAAGTCACCACAGAAGACAATTTATTTTCTTATGGGGTCCTCAAAATGGGAAAAAGTGCAGAACTTTCAAACATGAGGGATATTTGAGGCTTATAGACCCTTTAATAGACACATATGCTAAAAGTTTGTGTTTAAACTGTTAATTTAAAAAAATTTATTGAATTTTGATTTTAACTTGAATTGTTTTTGACGGGCCCAGATGATGATACTGACTCATGTAGGAGAAACATGAAAAATTGTGTGAAATATGTTTAAAGTGTTGTCATGTTATGTTCCAATTGGCAAATCTGACATATGCAGCAACAACCCTAGCAGAATCGACATGGAATGACCCAAATTAATTCTTATTGTATATGTCTCAAAGCTGTAATTCGCAACAATGGCTTTGCAACAAATTATTACTGTGGTTAAATAGTGGTGTTTAAATAGATTTTCCCTATCAATTTCAAAATTTCAGCATATCTTTGTTTATGCTTAAAAATACATACTTTATAGGTAAAAAGTCAATTATTTCCCCTCACTATAAATAGATAAATACTATAACTATTGAAAAACTGAACTCATTTTAGAGAGTATTCAATGATTTAATGCTAAATGCTCAATATATTACTTGATACTAAGTCCTACTAAATAGTATATTTTATGGTTAATCACTTACATTTTAAAAAGTAAAGTTCTTCCAGTAGATGTTTAGTGTAATATACATCTGACATTTCAAGGAGCTCTACACCACCATCAGTACGTCAGGTTTGACTTCCTGACCCTAAGAGCTTGCATCAGAGGAACCCAGCGGGATTTATGTAATTTTGCAGTGGTGATGGACCGGAAATCGTCAGGTCCATCGTTCTCGTCTGCCTCTGTCGTGATTTCCATTTTCTGTATGATGAGCTTCAACAACATGTCTTGTTTCTCCAGCGCTGAAGAAATCTGCTTCAGCCTTCAGAACAAAAAAGCATCAGTGCATTAATAAGAATGGATTTTATTTCATCATTTATGATATTTACATAGGTCTGCATCATTGTTAACTAATACATTGTGTTCTTATGGACAGTAAAATAGTAATACACAGAGGAGTGGAATTAATAAGTCAATAACAGAGTTAACACTGAGTGTAGAGTGGATGTGTGAAGAAGGGGTTAGAATCAATAGTGAGAGGGGTTGGTTAAATGAGGGAGGGGATTGGGATGAATGGGGATTTTAGATAATGCAAGAGGAATGGGGCAAACCTGGGATAATAGAGGAATTGAGGTAAGTGAAGAGGGGTAGGGTGTGTGAGAGAAGAGACTGGGAAGAGTGGGGAATTGGAATGAGTGAAGAGGGATAGGGTGTTTGAGAAAGGGGACTGTGATAAATGGGGAATTGGGATAAGTGAAGAGGGGATTGGGATGAATAAAGAGGGATATATGGGGTGTATGAGGGAGGTATCTTCAACAAGATAAAAGCGGTCTCACTTGGATTTCTGCTTCATCATTTCTGTCTCCAATGGACTTAAGTGTGTCACCTGGTTGTCTATACGAGTACGCACTTCATGTTCTGGACTACCGGTCCAAAAGATCTGCTCCATCATTCCCTGCACATAAAGCATTCAACATATAAATGTAGACAAACATAGGCAAGCTGTATAGGGTATTTACATAAAAGCACTATACATCTGTATGGGTAAAAAGTGTATTATTTTTATTCACTATGGAAAAATGTCATAACCCATAAAATATAGTTGTCACACACAAGACACATTTTTAGGTATACTTGTTGGGTAATATGTGTAATATGTGTAATAATTATTTTATTTTATAATCATTTATCTGTTAATTCTTGTAATATGTGAATTTCAATTAATATCCCCAAAGAAATGCAGCATTTTTAAACAATATGGTGGACATCTTGGATAATAACTTTCCCAACATTTAAAAAAATATGCCATAGATTAATTTTCACTTTTATTAGAACTTTTTTGATACCAGCACGGTTATACAGACAGAGTTATTTTTTTATCCCTGCAAACACCTCAACAAATCAAAAGACAAGTTTAATATATACATAGAGTTTGACCCATGTACTATATACTGTGCTTTCTGACGTATAAGACATTTTTTCCTGTCCAACTGCTATGTGCCAGCAGTTAGGGCAGCATTGAGAACCCACACTACACTGGATTGCTGTTAATATGAATGACATTAATGACATACATCATGAAGTTACTGACCCGAAACTTGGCACACTTCCTGTTAGGGTAGATAGTGAAACTACGTTTGTCCACTCTCTTCATAAACCAATAAGGCAGTTTCTCTTCCAGTGTAGTATGAAGATTAATCTGTAAGAATGAATGACATATTTAATGATCGAAAAAGTGCTAGCATATAGGGATATATGGTTTTAAATGGTTGTAATTCATCAATCTCAATCTATTTAATTTATTTCTGCAACACCTGCATGGCGATCCTCTTCAGTGCTGCGTTCCTCTGAACCTCAGCGATGTCCCCAACTGCCAAACCAATCTGAGCCACAAGCAAATTAAAACAAATAATTAAGACTTTTTTTGTAATATGCTGCAAATTGGATTTGCTTAAAAATGAATGTTAATCAGAAAATGCCTACAACAAAGCAGCAATTCATATTAAAGCAATTTCTGATGGATGCTATAATATCATATGCCAAGAGTGATGTTTTGGCACAAGGCGGGAATATCCAGTGGATGAGACACCAGTCCATTGCTGGGCACCACACACACCCTTACACACTCATTCACACCTAGGGGCAATTTTGGAGAATATGTATTGTTGTTATCCTATTCTGTGTCTATGGTTTAACAACATTCTTACCTTCTCCATCAGTAGTTTAAAAAAAACATGGATCTCTTATTCACGAAAAAAATTCGCCAACATTTGATCATTTTTCATTTCATTCTTTGGCAGATTTATAATAATAATCTTGCTAAGTTTCCCAGTATGCTCACTAACACTAAAAGTATCCAAAGTACACAATCTGACATACAACTTATATGTTGAGAAGCAGAGGACGAAGAACCGACCCTTGAGGGATTTGATTCCTTTTTATAAAGGATGTCAAAATGAAGTGCATGCACCAATAAATTTTAATTTCATACCATCAGGTTCATGAGAAGGATTGGCATGAGGAGGACGAAGAGCACAAAAACAAAGTAGGTGATTGAAGGAAAAGCCAGAAGTCCCTGATCGTATGCTTCCAGAAATGAGGTCTCATAATTCAGCTCTCCAACTGTCATTACAAATGTCTGTGCCAATGATAGACCAATTGAGCCGAACTCGCCCTGATGAAAAAAAACAAACAATTACTTTAAATTAAATTAAAAAAAAAACAATAAAAAATTCTCAGTCACATTAACTGTCTTGTAGGTGGGGGTGGAAATAAGATACAGAGGGAAAGGGAAAGCCACTGACATACTGACATCATCTCAGTAATAAAAATTGCTTTTTAGTAAGAGACTGTTCAAGTTCATTAGAGACACACGTGAGTAGGTAAAATTTCATGTTGGGAAAAGAGAACATTTTAAATGAATTAAAACAATATAAAATCAATCATGAAAGAGATAGAATTAATATCTATTCCAACATACTCGATGAAGCATCAGTGCATGGAAGGACAATCCAAAGGACAGCAAAAGGAAGATGAAAAGGACGAGGACACTCAAGAGTGTCTTTATGATTTCTCCAAACATTACAACATAAATACCAAAGCGCTCAAACCTGTAAGGAAATTAAAAAACACATTTTAACACACTGTCACAAGAATACACTCTTCGGGATGTAACAGGGTAAGAATTGCCCTATTACGTTAGTGTGAACGGCAAAATGATTGCTTCCAGGAAATATGGTGTCAATCTGACTTCCAACTAGGAAAAACCAAAGCAAACTTGGAATTCCTAGTATTTGCTTTAGATCAATCAACATATAGACATGTTAGCTTGTTAAATTTTTACATTTCACTGTTTTAAGGAGGTAAATAAACATTGGCCATCACATTTAGCTGCTTGTTGGTGGTCGAAAATGACATAATTTCCCACTTCCAAGGTAAGTGGAATGCAACATAAGGTTAGTGTGAAGGGTGTGAAGTTATAGTGAGGGGTGGGGTTCAAAACAAATACTTCAATTGACAGAATTGTTGCTAGTTTCACATGGCTATTTTACCTCTGGAAGTAAAGAAGAAAGTTGATCCAGGCAAATAAAATTGCCAAAGCTCCAGCCTGCCAATGCAGATTCCCTTCCACACCAAAGAACATTGGAGTAACAAAAGCAAGAGAGGAAATGGCTGCTGCCCAATCCGATGGGTTTGAGGTGTCCAAAAAGTAACTCATTCGCTTTTGGGACAAAGGGAGTACATATAGATATGAATAAATAAATTGATACTGTATGTATATAAATAATGTCTGCTCCATTGCTGCATAATTTTATTTCTTTTTTAAATCCCATAATGGCTTTAGCACCTTCATCTGTCTGAATGTCTGGCAGGCCGTCTGCAAAGCTGAGTTGTAACATCAAGTGCTGCCAGTATATATGAAGAAGTGACCTTACCTCCATTTTAATACTTCATCAAGTGCTATTATTGACCTTCTTATATGAATTGAAAAGGTTGATATGCTATGTTACGTAAACCAGGGAACACATTTTTCCCCCTCCAGGATATGCATATCTGCTTGCTAACAAACTAGCAGAGTATTTAATATTTTTGTTATTAAGTACTTTATTAATCACCTATATCTATGGGTTACCATCCTTTTCAAAATAGATTGTTCTTGATGAAAAATCTCACTCATTTTAACAATTGCTTCTGTAGTGTGACTTTGTGACTCTGTATGGTGACACTTGCTTCTGTATTGTGGCTGTTAGGCATTTTGATTTGTTAGCATATTAGCAGAGTCCTTATTTCTTTATGGCTTTGCTGTCTTCTAAATGTATCGATTTTTGCCAATATGTAAAACTGTAAGTGTTGTATTACCTGTTGTGCTATTTGTATCAACTCTTTACAAATGCCATAAATGTTCATGACGAAGACCATCAGCATGGACAATGAAATTAAACAGCTTTGCTGAGACCCAAAGAGAGAGACAAAGAGAGCGTTAGCTGTGTTATTTGTAGCATACAGCTAGATCTAATACGTGTTTAGCCTCTCATTAGCAAGCTACAGTATAGTATACCATCACAAATAATTGCTTCTAAGGTTTCTCTATGACCATGAATTCAATTTTTAGCAAATAATATTTAGAGCTATTCTAGCAAACACTAGAGGTTGGGACACAGGCTGTATAGCTTAGCATACTTTGCTGAAGGATATGGGCTCCATGATGAAGGTCGTGCCATTTGCTGTGTTGATTTGTGTAGGTTTCAAGTTGATGACAAGATAGGTGAGGGGCAAAAGGCCCAGCAGATACACGGCCAGATTGAGTAAATGAGCTTTACTTCCATAAGCTTTCCTGTGAGGGAACACGTGAAACAAACAATATAAAAGACACTAACAAAATTGTATCTACACATATAGAGCATAGTGCCAATATGACATTTGGCATCACTGCAGCATGAGGACCTGTAAGAAAAGCAATATGGTAAAAAGATATAGATAAAGTCACTTAATGATGTATTACAAAGTATTTGCAATACAGCCATCTTTTCCTGGAAGCTTCTTGCCAAGCTGGCACCAGTTCCAAATGATAAGGAACCAGGGTATGAAGGTAGATAATGTATGAAAACAATTTCATGAATAACAGTACTGAAAGGTGCCCAGAGATTACCTCCACACACACCATGGGGAGGGGCAATGTTAATCTTGTAGAACCTGGAGAAAGGGCACAGTGATGCATAGATAGCAGCAGCACAGACTTCCTCTAGTGGCACACCTTTAAATAAGGCCCATGAATTAAAGATGCTGCTTGTAGGGCAGCCAGTCTGTCTATAGGTCAAGATAAAGTCCACCACCCAGTGGACCAGCCTTTGAGTAGACAAAGAAGCCTGCCTGTGTCTTTCCTCCATTGCAAATAAACACTGCACATACTCAAATTTAAGTCATCCTGTACAGGCTCATAGGAGGGGACCTTAAGGGACACACCGGGCACATCAGGCTCCAAGGGGACCCTGGTGGGTGGAGGTGCCTTGCCTCCTTTAGAAAGGCTGTATTAAATCCTATTAAACCCTAGGGACATGGCATTGATGGGGACTTGTCCCTGACTAGCAGTTCCTGGGTTGTTGTGACCCTGCACTGGGGACACACATCTCCTCTACTCCTGTGGCACAGCACCGATCCACTCTAAGGGGGGCATCCATGGTTACTGTCTCTCTCCAATGGGGCATTGCTCCCTACAGAACTCCTTGAGTTAGTATTGCTCTGTATCTCCAGAAAGCCAATGCTTGCACTCCTTCTGCTGAGACAAGGACATATTTATGTACTTGGCATTTTGCTTCCAGCTGTAGGCTGATAGGCCACTCATGCAATGTCTGTAGCTCATGGGAGCCAGTCATCAATTACAGAAGTATTTTGTTTGCCACTGGCCAAAAGGGGAAACAAGTCTGCTTGTATACATCTTGAAAACACCCCTGGTACTAAGGAGAGACCAAAGGGCATAACTTTGATTTGAAATGCCTTCCTAGGAAGGCAAATCAAAAAATTATCTGTATTTTGGGTTGATAAGAACATGAAAACAAATCTAGAACAGATCCACACACATGAACCAGTCCTGTGGCTGCACAGTTTGAAGTATCTGAAGAGGGACCTTAGGAACTGGTTCGTTTGGGAAGAAAATGCAGTTACTTC
Source organism: Pangasianodon hypophthalmus (assembly GCF_027358585.1). Lineage (NCBI taxonomy): Eukaryota > Metazoa > Chordata > Actinopteri > Siluriformes > Pangasiidae > Pangasianodon > Pangasianodon hypophthalmus. The sequence goes on along the minus strand of NC_069731.1, from coordinate 15,382,549 downwards.
TTCCAATCGAGGTTGGATGAACCCCTTGTTTTGAACTGTGGGGTCTATTTTTTACCAAATGGTGAGCAGTAGAGAGAAACCGACTTGAAGCTAACAGGTATTACAGAGCTTTGTGGCGTTCTATGGAAAATGCATGTAACCTACAAGAAAACACACTCATCAGGGTAGAAGAGTGTGAGAGGTGTGTATCCCCAGCTTTGGAGGACAGGTCACCTGTAGCTCTAACTGAGGTCAACTGAGCTAATCGGATAGATAAATGTCATGTATATGTAGCCCAACATGCACACAGGTCAGAAGAACAGGAAAGATGACTATATGACAGCGGTATTTATTGCACATACTGCATCACACAGTATGTCACTGCATGAAAAAAGCTATACATTTCTTTCTTACTGCCTCCAGAGGTTATGAGACGTGAAATAGAACCAACTATGTGAAAAATCTCACAATAAGAATAATGTGTTTAGAAATTCATTGTAAAAGCTTATTCGGTAACTGTGTCAAGTGTGTTAATTAAAGACTAAGTAAGCTCAGTGAATAGTAGAAAAAAGAAAAATGGAAAAAACTAACAAACAAACACAAAAAATATTTTGTAAAAAAAAAAAAAAGTTATAAATAAATAAAACTCAATAGGATTTATGATATTTACTGAGTGTAATTTAATAATATAACCCTAAAATAAAAAATAAAAAAAGAAAATTAATTCAAATATAGTTTCTCACAGGGAATCTACTGTGAATATTGTAATTTTGTAAGAATTATAAAATAGATACATCTTTTTATTCATTGGGGGAAGGGTATAATTATTAGGCTGTTAGCTTACCATTTCATCTCTAAGTATTTCTGACACACAGGGTGTGTGAGCAGCTCAAGCCGGTTGTACTGCACCATCGCCTGCATGAACACAACACACACAAACACAAGCAGAATAATCATAGTTATAAAAAAGATAATTGTGACAATCAATATAATATTTGATTTTAATTATACAACTACAATTCACCATATCATAAAATAGATGATATTGTAATATCATCTATTTATATCAATATCATATTAATATCAATATTGATGATAACTATTATTGTCTACCAAATATCTTACAAATATCACCAATTTTATTTATTTATTTCATTTTTATGATTGTATTTATCACATTTACATTTAGTATATTCTCTGTTTGGCTGATCTTTTTGTATCTGTACTTTATGCTGCATTGTGATTTGTTTAAACAATCAGTTAATTAGTATTGTGCTTTTAACAGTAGAAATCACAGAGCAGCTTTACAGAAATCCAGATATATATCTAGAGGATGAGCAAACCAGAAGCCACAGTGTCTATCAGTGACAGTAGTAATAGACTGTGGGTTGTTTGTTACTCACATTTAGAGCTGACAGAGGCTGAATATACAGAGTTTTGTCCGTTTGAGAGGATTTCTGCACACTTACTGGAGCCTGAAGCCACTGGAAATTGTATGTGATCTACAAATAGACGGGGTTTACACTGGAACACCTTATTATAAGTGACATTGTTGAAAATGAACCAATAAATAATATTAATTAAAATTCTAAGAATAGAATATAATAAAATACTAGTAATGTAATAAAAATAATGTTAATATTCTGATAATAATAAATCTGTTTCAAGTGAAATCGTGAATTGTGTTTGGTACAGCTGATGAGTGTTGGCCATTTTTCTTAACTGATTTATTTATAATAGCTCCAGGAGCTATAGACCTTTTCCTGTTTATCTAATACATTCAGACATTATTGGCTGCATACTATTAACCATATAACTGCTACAATAGTCTACATATCTATATGTACTGTATTTATAAAACCCACATATAAATTTATTGCACTTCTAATACGTACATGGTAGTCAGTGCTGTTTGGATCATGCTCTGATTCAGTCATACACTGATCCAGAAGATGCTGCATGGAACAAAAGAAATTATAGTTTAACATTTAAAGAAACAATTCCTTCTCTTATTGTGTCAACTCCAAAGTGTCCCAACTCCAACTGTCTAAGTGAACCACTGACAATGGTTTTCATGTTATCACTTACTGTATACACAACAGTCTTCTAGCTAGTTGACTAAGTTGCAATTTGAGATGAACCATCTACATCAATCAATTTATATTTATTATATTTAGCTAATGTCTGATAGAGGATAAAGAGACACTAAATATATACAGTATAGCCTGCATCTCTGGAGCTCCCATCTCTCCAGCAGAGGTCAGAGTCGCCCTAGTATTATCTAATATCCAAACACATTCATCCTCCTCTTATGATTAACAGTGTTATCTAAAGCCTAGTTTCTATATTGTTGCCAAAGACGTTACTTTGGAGGCACTTCTGAGTTTGGATTTTGTGATTCACCTGCACTTGGATCCACACCATGCCTGATATCTGCTATATAATAATATAAAAGAAAACAGTTCTGAGATAATGTGTATACATCCTGATGCCTCTGAATCCACTTCATCATGAACTGTTTAATGACTGGTGAAATAAATACAGTTCTCAAAAGTGGACTCAAATTTTTGGACCCAACTGTAAAGTATTTACTGAAAAAAATATGTAAAAAAAGCACACACCTTTGTCGATTCAGGTAGAAACTCGATTAAATCCAGCACAGCACAGCGAGTGTAGCCCATTTTAAACTGACATATAATCTCGGCCGACCTGCCATTAATCAATAACATTTTCATCAAATTAGAAAGTAATAATAATCTGCAAGTCATTAACAAAATCATCCTTAGAGGATAAGGGATTTTTTTTTTCAACTGAGTGAATTTTGATTTTAAAACACATCAAAAAAGAAAGAAGCTTCAAGTCAAATAAAATAAATACATCCAAACCATAGGACAAAATATATAGGGGCTGTATTCAGAGCCAGTGCATTAGGTCCAAATGTTATGACAATATTCAGTATTCAGACTTGGGTTGCTCAGCTGCTTAAGTTAATTATTGTGTGCGCCAATCAGATTATGCACATTACCTGTGTGGAGTTCATGCCTCTGAGGATGCCAGATTTTTCTCGACTCTGAGACAAGCTTTGTTGAAAGTGTCTTGACCCTAAGCATTTGCATTTAAGCCCAAAAAATTCAGTGAAAGGAAATGTGTGGACTTTTAGTAGACTATACTATTAATTTATAAATAGTGTCATATTTATGTATCTATTATTGGCCTTAAATGGCATTCCAGTGTTTTTTTTTAATATACAGCCCAAAATGTGAATTTCAGCATGACAAATTGTGGTGACATCAAATGTCAAACTGTGTCTGAGGTCTAAATATGGATGTGTGTAATTTTAGTATTAAATCCTCACTATATAGTGTGTAGCTCAACTCTGAATATGGCCCCAAGACAGCAAAGTGTAAAAGTATAAAATATATATAACAATCACAGGAACAGTAAGTGTCTGATTGCCTTTATTGATTTCCCGTCAAAATAAAACAGTGAACTTTCTGTGTGTGTCTGTGTGTGTGTGTGTGTGTACGTTTTTCTCACCTCTCATTCTCAATAGCAGCGTTAGCAACATCTTTTTTCCCATTGCGCACAGCTTCGTGGAAGAATGAGGCGTGATTATTATTGAGCAGGATTTCAGCTCCTTGGTTCAGTAAAAGCTTTACAGCTGCGACGTGACCTTCACGTCCGGCTAGATGCAGAGCCGTGTTCTGCTCAGGAACAGTTTGGTCAAAAATAAAATCTAACAAAGTTCCACATACCCCAAAGTTTGTTGATGTGTTTGTGACCAAAGTTTGACCAAAGATGAATAAATAAAATAAAATAATTTCTCAGTAGTTGACTAAATACTGCATTACAGTATAGGGGTAACATGATATTAAAGTTTTTTAAATATCATACCCCGTCTTCATCTGTGTTATCCAGCAGTTTGATGTTTGCTGCCAGCAGGACGGTCATGGTTTGTGTGTATCCTTCAGCCGCAGCGTGATGTAAACACGACCAGCCTTTATAATCGCTGCACATTAACACACAAAACTCAGAATTCCTAACAAGGAATCACAACTGTACTCCAACAAACTCGCCTTTTATTACATTAAATTTATAAGTAAATTTCCCTGTTTCTAGATTTTCCCCAAACAGTTCACTGCAGCAAAAGTAAACCAGTAAATGGTGGCATAGGAGCTCTCAGGAGTGCATTTGTTTAATTCTTGTAAATTTTCTGATCAATGATTTGTTGTTAAGACCTTTAAAAGCTTAATATTTTGCCAATTTGGGCTTTTTCCTGTTTCCAACACATCAAATTTGAGAACTTACGGTTCTCTTGCTGCCTAATATATCCCACCCCTTTACAGGTGCCAGTGTAATGAGATAATCAATGTTCTCTTCACCTATCAGTGGTTTTAATGTTATGGCTGATTGGTGTATGTATGCATACACCAATATATATTCTTCCCATACTGTAACTCTGTTCATGAGGAGATTGTGAGGAACATACCAGACAGAACTGTCTGTGTACTGTGTAATGCTGTGCTTGTAAGCTGAGAGGCTAGTTTGCAATTAAAAGTAAACTAACTTCATTTGCAGGGCCCACTAGAATCGTTTTTGTATGATGAAGATAATCCTGCATTAAACGCAGCTGAGATTTATTTACTTTTAAAACAGCGATCAGTGTAATCTGGTAGGTGTCATTCTTTAAACCTGGTATGAGGAGGGTGTACCTCTGGAACAGCGCTCCCCGCCTGAGCAGCAGGTCCACCACCTTAATGTGGCCCCCCCTAGAGGCCAGGTGGAGCGGCGTCAGTCCATTCTCATCTCCCTCATTTAGCAAACGCGAGTCTCTGATCGTCTCCAAAAGCCTGAGGCAGGTGTTTATTCGCCCGTATCTGAAAAGAAGTACAGCGAGAAATCGTCACACAGCGAGAACCATGTTCTGCTAGAGAACATGGTTAACTTTACATGGGTTAGCTAAAAATATAATACCATATTTCTGATCAGCTAGATTAAGGTTAATATTAATAATAATGCTAATATTAAAAATCCTAATACTCATACTTTATGTGGGATGTCGTCTTACTCTGCAGCAAAATGAAGCGCTGACTTTTTCTCCTTTGACTTGCGGCCCAGGGAGACTTTAAACCCTAGCATGTTTTTAACAGAGTCGTGGATGCCGAGTTTGCAGGCGTAGTGTAGAGGAGTGCAGCCTTCAAAGTCCTCTTCGCTCATCAGCTCCCACACCTCTTTATTCTGGAGTGGGAAAAAAAATCACTAATGCTAGACTAATAACCTTCATATGTTACTGTATGCATGAGAAACAACCACACTAGCCAAGTTTCCATCAACTTTTTGTGCTGTTCTGTTATCGACCAAGGTAAAATGTGTAAAAAAAAGTTTGAGAAATTTGCTGTCTCCTGCATGTTTCCATCAAGTCGACCTTTTACTGATAAAATGGCCTTTTACTGATGACTTCATCCTTAAAAAAAATTGTAAAATATATTTTCTTTTGTATTGAGCCATTTCCATACATAATTTTGTGTATATCGCAAACTGTGTACCTTTTGCGTTTTGATGACATAAAAGATTTTGTCAACACTTGTGAAATTTTATTGATAATTTGCATTTCCATCAGCTATATTGGTAAACATATCAATGCGCTAAACTTTTTTTCGCAAAAAAAAAAATCCTTGGATGGAAACGTAGCTACTGTCTGATCTCTCATACTCTCTATACCGTTCCTTACTTACTACTTTATGTATGTATGTATGTATGTATGTATCTATCTATCTATCTATCTATCTATCTATCTATCTATCTATCAGGCAGTATCTGTGGTAGCTATTATTCTATGATTTCTTTTTATGCTCCTCTTCTACCTGTAAGATGTGCTCAGGAAGATTTTTCAGTCCTTTCGGTTGGAAGATGACGAGATGGAGGAAGTTCCGTCCAGTTTTGTCTTTAATTCTAAAATCTGCGCCTGCAAGAAAAAAAACCCACATTGGTCACATTGGTGTTGTTACTCTGATTTCTGTTCATGATGGGTGTGCAATTTAAGCAATATCGGACAAGAGTGCCGTTGTACAGAAGATCAACGCTGCTGTGATTCGGCCACAGGTGATCACAGTCATGCTGATGTTCAGTACAACAGTGTGATTGCGAGTGTCACGTTGCTTTTATACAGCAGTTCTATAAACAAGAAATTAGTATTGAGTAACTGACAATTCAGACATCATATGACCAATTATTTTGTTATTTTTGGTCCGTTAACAAAAATAGTTCCCAGAGAAGTCGAAGCTGGATAGAACATTGTGTGTTTCCATGCCAACACACAGACAGCCCATAATAAGTGTAGTAAAGGTTTCAGTGTAATGAACTATTGCTGAAACTGGAATTTTATGTAGTGAACACATACAAGTTGGTGTGATACATACAGTGAAATGTCCCAGTGCTGTTATACTACACATCAGCACTCTTGGAACGCCACTTGTCCAATCAAATTAGTGGACCAGAACTAACTGTTATATAATATATATAATCATAAACAAAACGCACCTTTAGACAGTAAGAATGAAACCGTTTTCCATGCGCTGCTTGTTGTAGCCTGGAGTAAAGGGGTAAAACCCTTACAGTCAACGCAATCAATGTCCGCTCCCTTCACAATGCAAAAATACAACCAACAATGATGTCATGAACTGACAATATTGCAAAAAATATTTCATAAAACTAAAGATGAAAATTATTCTTGATTCACCTTTGAGACGAGATATTTAGTCAGTTCCACATGATCGAATAACGTAGCTCTGTAATTACAGCAAGGCAAATAAATAATACAGCATTTACTGAATTAATTAATTTCTCTTAGTTTTATTTTTCTTAATCAATGTGTTTAATCAGAGGAATGTTGGTGGGTGATACAAATTAATGAAAATAAATGAAAAAATAAAACCTATATTTAATCCTTATGACTGCTAGGACCATATTTCTATGATATTTATGGTTTTTAATGTTATTGAGACAATAAAATGAGAAATAAATGAGAATTAAAACAACGAGGGACATTAAATTCTTGACCAGGGGCTTCAGTAGTGCACACTCTGATGCCTATCTACTGTAGAGCTCTAATGGGTGTATATTTGTGTAGCATACATCATTTGGAAATTGACCTATTGCAGTGCATTGTGGGATTTCACGAGTACACTGAATATTCTGCACTAGAGTTTCAGAAATTATTTGGCAAAACTGCAAAACTGTACTAGTTATTGAGCAGGCTGGGTGTCTATTATAGACAGACCTGTGTAATGGCGTTTGATTGGCTGCATCTCTAATGTTAATGATTTCATCCATTCTTCTCTCATAAGGATGCAGCATTGCTTGAACGGCTTCTATCGCTCCCTGTGTGCAGGCGAAGTGCAGCGCCGTGGACTTGTCACACTGTAACACACACACACACACACACATGGGCAGACATACATGCACAGGGACTGATATTGTGTTTCAGTCAACTCTGAATCTGTTATTAAATACTGCGACAGATCCATAGTTTAGTTCCTAATTTGCAACTGAATCTGAATTTCCTATATGCGTTTTTCAAATTGTCTGATGCTGTATATTTATATATTTAGTCAATGTTTAGTAGTAAATTGTTTTTAATGTTTTTTAATGAATATCTCTACACCTCGCAAAAGAATGCAATGAACTCTCAGTGAAATGAACGTAATCGTTTCGAAAACAATGAAATCTCAGTCATTCTTTAGTAGCCAATCCTGTTAATATATCATAACAATCAAAACTAATTTGTTAAATATTAACATAACCTAACATTAACCTAAGTTAGCTAGCCTAACAGACCTAACATAACATACCTGTATACTGTCGCTGAAAGTTAATGTTTACAACATTGTCTTATTATAATTTTTATTTTAGTGTACATGCCATTGTGCCTATTTTGTAAGATAGTTCTTAACTGAGCTGATATGTAATGTTTCATGTTTCATGTATGTAAGTTTTTTAATTAGTCACAGAGAAATTGTTTGGCCAAGAATTAAATGAAAATGTTCTTCTTTACCTGAAGTGTAGTTGCTCTACCAAGGCATTTTTTGGTGTCTAAATGTTGTATATTTAGTTTTGCCCTGGAGCTATAAAGCTAAGAAATAAGAAACATTAATAGCTTCCGGTTTAATACTGTGCAAGCTGTATTTCTAAAAATTTGGCCATGTGACAGGAATTCATGTTCCTGCCTGCTCATATGCATATCACTATCATCATAATCAATCTCAGCAACAGCTATATATATATATATATATATATATATATATATATATATATATATATATATATATATATATATATATATACATATATATATATATATATATATATAAAGATGGACTGCCAGCTTTGCACCTGGCCATTTTTCATCTTCATGCCCTGATAATGACTAGCTAATGAGCTGCTACCGACAGCCAGAGTAAATAATTTGCTCTGATAAAGGCTTCTACTACTATGTCAGAATCACTGCACAAATAATATCTAAGGGGTGGTCTCTTGCTGCTGATGGACATGGTGCAGGGGGGATTAAGATGCTGTTCCAATCTAACAGATGGGCCACAGTCGGTAAATGTTTACCATCAAAGTATGATTGGTTGGTTGATTATAAGGTAAGTTTAGATGATAAAATGACCAAAGAGTATACCAACAAGGTAGATAATTAAGTGACAACTTGGTTTATGCATGTCAGTGAGCCCAAATAACTTCTCACGGATAGGAATATCTGACCTCCGGGGGATATTTGGTTGGACCCCACAAAGAAAAACTTTATTCTTTATGCTTAAAAATGCTTAAAAAGCAAAAACATTTAGGTGTAGGCATAGCATTAATCGGATGTATTAATAATAAGAAGAAGAAGAATAAAAGTGTGTGTGTGTGTGTTTCTTTACCTGTTGCTGGTCCACTTTCGCACCTTTAGCGATGCAGAGTTTGATGACTTCTGTATTTCCGCCTCGTACAGCTAAATGAAGTGGGCTGCTCTTGGATTTATCCAAGTAATTAATGTGTGAAAGGGTGGAAATACCCAACTCTTCTCCTAAAACAGTGAAAGAGAGAGGCAAAGAGAGAAGGAGAAGGCAAATAAAAATGAAAAACATTAATTATATAAAATATTAATATGTAAAATTTTAAGCTACATGCATTATAACATTATAGCTGTCTATTCATGAACACATTAGGTCTGAGTTGATGTTGGTACTTGGACCCCTAAATATAATAACTTTGATAATGTCGGTTGTGATTTATGTCACTGTAACAAAATCAGAAAAGTCATGGAACCCCCTAGCTATGCTTCACGGCCCTCTTGGGGTCCCCTGGGCCCTATGTTGAGAACCACTGCCTTACATGGTAATATTGTACATGCAAACATACCAAGAAAGCTATCTGGAACTGAAAGGCACAGAGAGATTGACACAGCCTTTTATCAATGTGAAGCATGTAATGGGATTTGTTTAGGGCCTTGTCCTCAAATTTGCACAATCATGACTCATGCGACCCATGTTTAGACTGAAGATGAGTTTTGCTTATTCCTGTCCTGTCGTTTAATTTGGCTACCTCGTCTGCACATGTGGACAGGTCAACAAATGTAAATCAGTGCAAATCAAAAAATTTACATTCACAACAAGCACCAGCCTGTATATTCACAAAGATTTTAGTCATGGATCAAATGTTTCTAATATAGCGATGCTCTTGCATGAGCACTGTCTGTGTAAGCAGTGTGAACAAAAACAGCTCCCTACTCCCTGTTATCAATTATAGGAGCACTATGTAGTATACAGAATGAGGCATGTGAATGCAATGGTGCATGTTTATTGTGTTTGTTCAAACACTACTGTATGATCAGTCCACTGTGGAAGTGTCCCAAAATACACATACACACTACTCAGTAAATAGGCTACATCATTTGAACATTAATTTAAAGCAGCACATTTTGGAATTACATGAGTGCACTGGTTTGTCTCCATGACTACACAGCTATGGGTTTCCAAAATATTCTACTATGTAATAATAACCATTCATATCTGCACACACCAGTTGGAACAGCGATGACTTACTTATGTACAGTCATGAGACTGTGTAAGAATATAATATTGCAGTAAGCTGTGTGCAGGATGCATTTGGACATCCTGAAGTAAATCAGAGAGGCTCACCTTTTTGCAGTATCACCTCCATTGCTTCTTTGGCTCCAGAAAAAGCCACTGTGTGTATCGCAAAATGCCCCAGCTTGTTCTGCCGACACAGCTTTGCTCCATGTTTAAACTGGAAAAATCAAACAAATGGAAACTTGGAGGAAAAAAAATGGATGTACACAATTTCCACAAATACCCCTCCAAAGTTTGTTACAGTTTTGCACTGGAGATATGAAACTAATGTAGATAACAAGTAGTATTTTCTCCCAATTTGGTCACAGCACTGAGGATGACACACACATCATTTGGCTCAGTTTTAACATTTCTTCATAAACAATTTATAAAACAGCAGAATAGCAGAGTCTCTTTATTTAAAAAAAAAAAAAACTTTAAGGACACAATTGGAAACTATGATCATTGTTCATTTGTTCATTTTTATAGTAAAAAGTGTCATACACCAACAAGGTTTTAAAAACTAATCAACTCATTAGAGGCAATGATTTAGGTATGTGGTTTGCATGATGCTAAACTGCTGGCTGTAAGCTTCGCGTATTAATACCTACAGTATTATAGCTCAAATGCAAATCCAAGGAACAACCCTCAGACACCAAACATACTGTATCGTTTTTCAAGTACATTTAGATTAAGAGTGAAATTTTGTACTGTTCCCTTACCCACGAAGAATACTTGAATTATACTCACAAGTTGGTGAAGAGCTTCGCAGTTATTGTAACAGCATGCAAACATCAAAGGTGTGTTTCCCAAATCTCCCTCCAGATTCACATCTGTCTGACTGGAGGACAGGAGAATCTGAGACAAGATGAATGACAAGTGTACCAGGTGAGTGAGTGTGTGTAATTCGACTGTACCAGGTAACTGAGTGGGTGCATCTCACTTGTACCAGGTGAGTGAGTGGGTGTAATTCAACTCTACCAGGTAACTGAGTGGGTGTGACTCACCTGTACCAGGTTACTGAGTGGGTGTGACTCACCTGTACCTGGTAAGTGAATGGGTGTGACTCACCCCTACCTGGTAACTGAGTGGGTGTGACTCACCCGTACCTGGTAACTGAGTGGGTGTGACTCACCCCTACCTGGTAACTGAGTGGGTGTGACTCACCCCTACCTGGTAACTGAGTGGTAACCATACCAGGTAAGTGAGTGGGTGTAACTCACCTGTACCAGGTGACTGAGTGGGTGTAGCTCACCTGTACCAGGTGCTTGAGTGGGCGTAACTCACCCGTACCAGGTGCTTGAGTGGGCGTAACTCACCCGTACCAGGTGATTGAGTGGGTGTAACTCACCATACCAGGGAAGTGGGTGGGTGTAATTCACCTGTACCAGGTAAGTGAGTGAGTGTAACTCACCCACTTGAATGAGTTTGTTTGACTCGTACCAGGTGTTGGAGTGTATGTTACTCATTTGTATCAGATAAGTGAATGTATTTGACTCTGTACCAGGTGCTTGAGTTTGTCTGACTCACCTGTATCAGGTGATGAAGTGTGTGTGACTCACCTGTACCTGGTGATGGAGTATATGTGACTCACCTGTATCTGGTGATTGAGTTGGAGTAACTCACTTGTAGCAGGTGATTGAGTATGAGTGACTTATCTGTACCAGGTAATTACGTATGTGAGAGACTCACCTCTACCAGGTGATTGTGTCCTTTGCTGACCGCCAAGTGAATCGGTGCCATCGAGGCTGTGTTTACAATGTTCGGATTGGCACCCAAATCTAGCAACAGCGAGCAGCTTGACTCCTGGTTTTTCTCCACAGCAAAATGTAGAGGAGTTTGGCCTTCTGCATCCTGAACATCCAACTCTATACAACACAAAATAATTCATCTGATATTAACTCATTTAATACACTCCTATATGTGCTACAGAGCTCCATGGTGCTCAGAGTGAAACAAATGGATTCTGTGTCACAAATACGAAAAAAAAAAAAAAAAAAAAACCCTTCCTGTGTCTTTAATGCTTTTTTCGTTTTTTTTCGGTTTCATGTTTTCATGTTACTTTTTAAGGAGTAAACGTAGTTATAATGGGCACTTCAGATGATGGTAATGGGTTTGTTAATGTTCACTGTTAAGTGTCCAAGCATTAAAGCAATGTGGGAATCTGAGCCAGATAACTAATGCACATTATGCTCTAATAGACCATCATAGAGCTGTTAATACATCAATAACACACCAGTGTTTCTCCCTTTATTTTAATTTTTCTCATAAATACGTGTAGCCACACTTTCATTAACGTCACACACACAGTGGTTTACCACTTCTTGTGGACTGATGATGGTGAGATCTGATTTTTATGTATATAGGAATAGGATTCATTTTTGCTCTCAGAACAGCCTCAATTCTTCATGCCATGGATTCCACAAGGTGCTTGACGCATTCCTTTGGGATTCTGGCATCACATAATTGCTGCAGATTTGAATCTCCCGTTGTACCACATCCTGAATGAGCACTATTGGATTCAGGTCTGGTGACTAGGGAGGCCATTAAAGTACTCATGGACTCACTATAATTGTAACAGTTTGAGAACTTTGTGACATGGTGCATTATCGTGCTGGAAGTAGCCATTATAAGATGGTAAATTGTGGCCATGAAGGGATGCACATGCTCAGCAACAATACTCAGATAGGCTGTGATATTCAAATGATGCTCGATTCCCCACAACATTATACCACCACCACCAGCTTGAACTGTTGGCACAAGGCAGGTTCCATGGATTCATGGCATTGATGCCAAATTCTGCAGAAATCAAGATTGATCAGTCCAGGTGACATCTTTTATTGCCCAGTGTAGCATCAGATTCCTGTTTTTGGCTGACAGGAGTGGACCCTGATTTGGTCTTCTACTTTTGTAGCCTGTCCTCCTCAAGACAGTCAACATTTTGAGAGTTCTGATGCTTTTCTGCTCACCACTGATATAATGAGTGGTTATTTGAGTTACAGAAGACTTAATGTCAGCTCAAACCAGTCTGGCAATTCTCCTCTGACTGCTCTAATCAACAAGGCATTACCCACACACACACACACACACACACACACACACACACAGTAAATACATATCAGAAATCACAAACATGGACTGATGATAGTGAAGCATTTGTGATGATGCTTCAGTGGCCTATATAGTGAGTCAATTGTATTATATGGACGTTGAACTGATGGTGATGAGGCCGTTGTAATTGAATACAGAGAAATTTAGAACATCTGAGTCTCGCATATTCCAATTATTCTAGAACCCTGTAATGCAGAGTTAAAGCTCTATGCTCTAATGTGGTCTGTATCAGAGTGCTACATATGTACAGCTAGGGAATAGGAAGTAAGGAGAGGTTTAAGACTCACCCGCAGGTCCTGTCATGGCCACGATGAGCCGAATAATGTCCAAATGTCCACTAGCGACAGCGTAGTGGATTGGTCTGGCTCCATTTTCATCCTTAGAGCTCAGGTAAGTCGGAGTCTTCCTGCTCAGGTAATCCAGAGCTGAAACATCACCCTGAACAACCCACTAAGAGAAAAAGTGGATGTTACCATCTGCACCGTTCTTTACATGTCTTATTTACATCCCAACTATATATATATATATGTTCCTGCTGTCAGAAAGGATCACCAAGAGATGATTTATAGGTGAAATCTGAGCAGTGGGCTCTAACATACAAACAGAAATTTGACACACAATAGGTAATGTCAGCCATGATATTCGTAATGTAAACAATATTCGGAGGGTAAATGTTTGTCTTTTCCTCACCTCATTCTAAACACACACACACACACACACACACACACACACACATGGCCATAAATCTAAAATGCATGAACAAAAGTTTCGGAACTCACTTCAAACACGGTGACATTAGCCACTTTAGCCACATCACCCTCATCTATCACACAGCTGTAGGAGTTATTTTCCTTCATTGTTTCTTTCCTGATGAAAAAAATTCACAATGAAAACCTGTGAACAGAAACGAAAACAACATAAATGCATCATGATTAGAATTTTGGCTAAAAATTAAAAGTACACAGTAAACCCCAAATGTATTTGTTCAGCCAAGACAAGTTTTCTATAATTTACTTAGCGGAGGTCCTATGAGGCTAAGGTAGCTAAAAACTTAAGCTAGCTTGTGTTGTTTTCTGACACTGTATGACACAATCAATTTATTTATGTCCTCACAATTTCAAAAAGGAGGTATTGCTGAAGGTTTGGCATTTTGGAAATTGTTTCGATGATAATATGTCCTCAATTTGTGTTGTTTTATTTGATGTTTTATTACACAGAGTAAATATATTGCATAAACTTATCGTTATGTCTTTTATGGAGTGGGAAAAAAAAGTAAATTATTGTATGTAGGAAATTAATTTATTTTCAGTATTAAGCAGTTAATCTAGTTGCTTAGCAATGAGCAAACAGAAGTAATGAGATGACACACTACTGTACACACCCCACCTTGTACACAGTTCAGAGTTCAACACACACACAATCCACCTGCTAGGCCATATTTATAAGCTAACAACCTTACTTATGTAAATATATTATACGCATCCATAGCTTTATGAGGCAGAGGACTAGAGTTTCATCCTGTATTAGTAAAGGTGAAGATGCTCCCTGAGCTTCAGGTGCAGTAAACAGAAAAGAAAAGAAGAATCCATATGCATATGCATAGACGTTCTGGTGTCATAGGTTAGGAAGATTCTTGCTGCGAAGTCTCTCCCTCAGATTTCTCTCCCAGCCTCGGAGTATAAACTCAGAGAAATAACTGATTTCTTGTTCATATTTATTTTGACATTGATATCAGGAGCTGTGCCTTTCACATTATCTCGAGCACCTGCAATAACATCCACTGCTCTCTTGAAAGTGTTCGCACTTGCCTGATGTTGGAATATAATTAAAAACAGATTATACAGGATATACAGTGGGGTCCAAAAGTCTCAGACCACATTGATGATCTGAGATTTTTAAAAATTATTATTATTTAAAACTGGAAATAAACAGAAGGTTTTAGAATTTGTAAAATTCTTTAAAAAAAAAAAAGGAAATATGAAACATCTTGACTATACAATATTTAAGATGTTGCACTATTTCTATTTAAATGTAAGCAAATTTGTGATATTGATCATGTTAACCGCTTCGTACAAAAGGTCAGATTTTACATGAGTCTCTTCCCTTCCACTGAAGCACATATTCAGATGACGCGCTTGATGGATTTGATCTAAAATGGATCATCAGGTTTTATACAAACTTGTGGAGTCTATGCTAACTCGAGTGCACACTGGTATTAAAGCAGAAAAAGTGGACATACCAAATACTAAGAGACTCTGAAATTCATGTAAATATTTTTAAGATTCCACTTTTTTTTACTCAAATTGTTGCTGTTAATATCATTTGTAATGAAAATTTGTGATAAACTAAAAAAAAAAAAAGGGAAACAGAAGACTTTTGGACCCAACTGTATACCACATGAATACACACAGTATAAATTTCAGTAGAAAATGTCTGAAACATAATGCTAATATGCAGTGCTTATATACATTAATTAGATAAAGGTCATTAAGTATTATGCTGGCGCTGTTATGGGAAAATGCAGTAATCAGCAACAGGGTGGTGTGATGCACCCTGATGTGATGCACCAACCCGAGGCTTAGAGATTTATCCTTTTTCATCGCCCTTTTTATCTGTTTATAGTTACATTTAAATTTGCAGAATGTCCATGAAACAAGTTCCTGTTAACACGACGTTATAAAAGATATAAACAGTCGTTCCTTTACTTCTGTTCCTCAGACAAAAATGCTGCTCATTACCAAAAAACTGCAAAGCAAAACATCCTCCTGTCTTAGACATTTGAGTGTTGGAAAACTAAAAGCAACTGCTCTGTTTAAATGTCTGTGTTGACACTGGATACTGCTTCGTAAAAGTTAAAGTGCCTTACAGGAAATTTCACCATATCAGTGATTAGATGGGTTTTTTGAGCTGTTACTATATACATGATATCGTATTAGAGCAAGTGCGTAAACGTAAAGCTATGATTTGCTTTTCTGTTATTATAGAAAATGAATCAACACTTTCTGATCAATCAGATTTGGGAATTGAAACTGAAGTAACTAAAAAAAACTTTCCAAGTTACATTCATATTTTAATAGTCTTGTTTTGCGTGCAACATGTAATGTGTCTGAGATTTTAATGGTGTTAAATAGTAAATAATAAATAAGTATCTTTTGTCATGAGTTTATTCAGGTCTTACTAGTTTAAGGTTTTAGATATTCCCTGATAACACAAAATATACTTTAGTATGACAAAAATGGTAGTTTAGGTTGTATAATACAAAACTAATAATGATACAGCATTCCTGCAATTTCATAGTAATTTCATTTAAAATCAGCAATGCATAATCGGCAATCAAAACACTGCACTTTATATAGTACTGTAATAATACTAGTTTAAATTGCAAACAATACAAAACAAACAATGAGACATCATTTATGGCAATTACACAGCGATTCCATTCATTTTAATCACATCAATTCACTGAGACACTGTGCTCTAAAATATAACAGGGTATTAAATTTCCTTTTCATCTGAGCTAGACTTCATTCGCTTTGCTTATGTACACTCGTATTTTACTATATGCAAATATTAAGACTTGCCTATAAAACACTGAAGTAATGAAACATCATGTGCTGTAATCAGTTTGATTCCACTGCCATCATGTACAGTAAATATTGAAGGTGCGTTACACACACAAGTCACAGGATGAACTCGCTGGTGAAGGGCGTTTGACCCATCTTTATATTTCAGTGTGTACACCGCCCGTCAAAATCTTTTAACCGTTATGGCTTACAGGCTGTTTTTAGGAAAATATAAAATATAAATTTTATATATATTTTAATTTAATATAAATTATTATCCTGGATTTTGTTGTTTCATGTTGTTTGCCATTCTCTGTGCAGCATGTCTCTGGTATATCTACATAAAATTAAGTTTAAAAAAAAATAATAAAAATAAATAAATAAATAAATAAATAAATAAATAAATAAATAAATAAATACATAAATAAATAAATAAATAAATAAATAAATAAATAAATAAATAAAGTCTTATGCCTTTTATTTTATTTGCAGCTGATTTCTGAGGTAAATATTAAATAAATAAATAAAATAAAATAAAAGGCATAAGACTTTATTTATTTATTTATTTAATATTTTCCTCCGAAATCAGCTGCATCATGCAACAGAACTAAACTGTGTAACTTTTTGCACATGACTTTTCAGTAAATATTGCTATTGCAAATATTTTGGCATTTTGGTCTTCAACTGTTAATATTTTAGACAGATTATTTATTCAAATTTTAGGTATAACTGTTTATACTTTTTACTCATGGGATTCCTACACATGTACAACCCATTTACTTTATAATATCAGTGATATTTAGAAAAAAATACAAATATTTGTATGACAAGCATGTTTAAGGAATAAAAAGTCATCTAAAGTCTAGATCTAAATGTGTTTTTTTTTTATTCAAAAAAGTGTTATGTTATACTTCATGTTGATTTTATTGGAAACAATCTAAAAAGAAAGGCGTGATTCTTGCTTATTTTAATTAGACACTGGTAACCCAACTATCCATTTGCCAGCATTCATACTGTGAATGGTAGCTCTGATTTTAATTTTATTTTTTAATCTATAACTTGGTCTAATAAGCTGGCTTGCTCTCCACGTGCTTCTGCCTTCAAGAGTCTCATTAAAATCCAGTTAATGAGTCTGTAAATACAGATTTTATTATTTGGTTGAACATTTGAGTTTTTTTTTTTTTTTTTTTTGCCATTTTGTATCCTTTGGTTTATCTATATCACTAATAATACTGATTAAACTGTAATAAAATAAAAGAGCTTTGAAAACTTTTGACTGGTAGTGTAGAATAAGTAGAATAAAAGTACATATTTTTGAGAAATGTTCTATTTTGTGAAAATTCTGTATTTCTGAAACTCTATCCCCAGTACACTGTTAGTCATAAAAAACTAGTAGTTGATTTGGACTTTTTTTTAAATTAATTGCTTTTTTAAAAAACAAACCATGAGCAAAACTAAATATATACATATTGTTTTTCATAAAAATCAAAAGCTCATAAGAGATTTCCTTTCACTCCTACCATGTAGGCAGTTTTCAGCCAAGCTAATGAGACGTGATGCTGTCAGATTTGCAATGCAGAGACATTCAACCAAGCACTGTCATCACGAGTGAGCTGCCTTTTTACAGCTGCAATCATCTGATGATTTAGAATCAAATTGTTTCTTTAAGTATAGATGCACTCGTTTATTTTATAACCATCTCTCATTGCCCTGTGTGTTATTGCTCTTGAAATAAAAGTAGGTGTACGATATGGATGATAACGACTGAACCGGATATAATGAACACAACACAAACAAACAGAAAGAGTTTACTGTACTAACTCAATATTTTTATTCAGACAGAGTTCATTTTCTAACATGAAATGAAATCATACAATAATGAAATAAAATACTTCCTACCTTGGTTTTGAGCAGATGCAGAGTGGTGTGTGTGTGTGTGTGTGTGTGTGTGTGTCTGTCTGTCTACGTGTATGTTCTCTCTGTCATTAGGAAGGTGGTTTTATACGCTGCCTTGCTTCATGGAGGTCGGATTACAGAGGCTGTTATTGTGACATCATTTCCTCTGATGTAATCAAAAACTCTGCCAATTGGACTTTAAAACAATTACAAACCATAATATTGTCCTGTTACTGTTATTATGGGGGCCAAGCGATGATCTGTGACTTTGCATGTTACAGTCAGGAAGAAAAGTTGTTTGGTAATGTAAATGTTTTCTTGTTTCTCGTTGTTCCATTTTGTATGACAAAGTGTACTATATTAACACATGATGGTGTGCTTGTATTTAACATACAATTAACATACAAAATACAATATAAAAGTAAGTAAATAAATAAATAAATAAAACTGGGGGCAGTCGTGACCTAATGGATGGAGAGTCGGACTTGCAACCCGAAGGTGAACCTGAAGGTCGTGAGTTCGAGTCTCAGGTCCGGCAGGGATTGTAGGTGGGGGAGCGAATGACCAGCGCTCTCTCTTCCATCCTCAATACCACGACTGAGGTGAGACCCTTGAGCAAAGCACCGAACTCCCAACTGCTCCCCGGGCGCCGCAGCAAAAAAAGGCTGCTCCGTGTGTGTGTTCACAGTGTGTGCGCACTTGGATGGGTTAAATGCAGAGCACAAATTCCGAGTGTTGGTCACCATACTTGGCCACAAGTCACTTCACATCACTTCACTAAAAAGTGTGAACTTTTTCGCATGCTTAAGGTGTTTGTCTCAACAGCACCACCGATGATCCTAAGAAGGGCTGATTTCTTTCTAGAATAGACTGTAGACTCGTGCAGAGTATCAGTGAAAGTTGTGTCAGGTGATTACGCAGAGTAAAATGTCCTCTAGATTTGATCTCCATTTGGGCTGACACATCTGTAGCATGTCATTAGCAGTGATTGAAAAGTTGAGGGAACAATAAATAAGAACTAGATGGCTCATTTACTCTATCTAATGTTTTTTTTTCCCCCCAAAATGTGTTTGAAGGAGAAACTAAAGGTAAATAGACAAATTACAAATACAAACAACAAATTCAATTAAATGTGGAGTTCCCTATCTGATGGTGTGGTCAGTAACACAGAAGCACTACAGGGGACTGTCCTGTCTCCATTTCTGTTCACTCTGTACACCTCAGACTTCCAGTATAACTCTGAATCATGCCACCTGCAGAAGTTCTCTGATGACTCTGCAGTGGTAGGGTGTATTAGAGATGGGCAGGCGTTGGAGAACATAGAACTGGTGGATAACTTTGTGGAATGGTGCAGCAGGAATCATCTGCACCTAAATATAAACAAGACCAAGGAGATGGTAGTGGATTTTAGAAGGACGAGAACTGCGACCAAGCCCATAAACATCATGGTTGAGGAGGTTGGAATTGTCGAGCACTACAAGTACTTGAACAACAGACTGGACTGGAGGACCAACACAGACACTGTGTACAAGAAGGTGATGAGCAGACTCTATTTTCTGAGGAAGCTCAAATCTTTCAGTGCTGGAGATCATCTACCAGTCTGTGGTCACGAGCTCCATCTACTATGCTGTGGTCTGCTGGGGGAGCAGCATCAGCATCAGAGACGCCAGCAGGATCAATAAACTCATTCGTAAGGCTGAAACTATCATTGGACAAAACCTGAGAGACGTCTGAGTCAGTGAGAAGAAGGAGTACACTGAACAAACTGCTCTCCATCATGGGCAATCCATCTCACCCCCTTCATGACACACTACAAAGACAGCAGAGCTCATTTTCCAATACACTCATTCAGCTCCGCTGACGTAAAGAACATTTTAGGAAATCATTCTTACCTTTCACCATAACACTATACAACAACTCATCTCTGTGTAATAGGTGAACACACTACTGCACAACCTGTATATATTGTATATGTCGTATTGTATTGTATATTGTATATTGTATATGTTGTATTGTATATTGTATATTGTATATGTTGTATATATTATTCATTTTCGCACACTTGTTTTTATTACTCCTTTTTTCTTTTATTTATTACTATTACTCTTTTTGATGTTGTACATATCTTTATTCAATATTCAGTGTGTTTTTTGTAGATTTGCAATTCTGCTCTTAATTTTAGTGTTATTCTTTATGCTGCTGTAACATAACAGTTTCCTTCATGGGATCAATAAAGTCTATCTATCTATCTATCTATCTATCTATCTATCTATGAAAATCAATTATGCAAAAGAATAAATGGTAATAAATGAATGATAAGTTTAGGTGTTTTTTTGGTTTTTATTATGTTTGGTATATGGAGGAAACACTGCATGAAACCCAGTAGAGCAATACAGACTTAAAAATCAGAAATAACCAATGCAGCTGCTGATCTGCCTTTATAAGTGTGTATTAGTTTGCCCCACATCATTCTTATTAGGCCACTGACTCACTTTCATTGCTGAGCAATTGGTAGATATTAGATTTTAGACCTCCCATCTAATATCACAAATATCTGTCAGCAGGTATAATAATTGTTCAATCCAATATGGTGGTTGAGCTTTTGCTCTATCATCTGGAGATCTCAAGTTTGTATCCCAGTGATGCCACAGCCATCTGTGGCCGGGAGCCCAAGAGAGCAAAACTGGCCATGCTCTCAGGGAGGGAGGGATGGCATACTCTCTGTCCCCTATCAATCACAGAGATACTTGCCAATCATGGGCATCTGTGAGCTTATGCATGCAGAAGTGGGTGGATAGCGCTTTCTTCTGACTTTTTTTACGCTGCCCCCTGACATTGTATGAACAGCAGTTCGAAAGATGCAGTCGGATGGCTTCATGTAATTTGGAAGAGGGATGTGATAGCCTTCACCCTTCCTGCTTGGTAGTTGTTGTGAGATAGGGGAGAGATGCTTGATGGGTGGGAATTGGCCATGACTAAATTAAGGGGAAAATTGGGACCCCAAAAAAGAAAAAAAAAAATTATTAAAAAATAAAAACAGTTGCCACGCACAGAAAAAAGGCTACAGAAATGAAGCAGCTCAAACTGTGTAAGGGTTATCTGATGAAGCCATCCTTGAAAATTTAGTTTCGAAATATAAGTGTTGCATAATTTCCTTAATCCACATTTTAGGTTGGAGCCTATGCCTATTTCCAGTTTAAGTCATATTCCAGCCAGAAGAGTGGTATTACATTACATTGCATTATCTTACATTTTTATTGTCTGAATGATTAATTATTACAGTGAGGGGAAATAAGTATTATGATACTTTTGTTTTTGTTATTTAATATACTTTGAGTGGATATATCCACTTCAGATTTACATAATGTCTTTTGGGTTTTTACTTAGAATATGAACACACAAGTATGTATTCATAAGCATAAACAAATATATGTTTAAAAAATAAAATTGATAGAGAAAAAAGTATTCGGACACCACAAATCACCACCAAAATGAACCAGAATGGTGTGAAAATCTAATTACTTATTACTATAGATGTTGCAAAGCTGATGTTGATGTTGGCAATAAATAGCTGTATTGGCAATTGTGGTTCAATTTTGGCCCATTTCTCCTAGCAAATCTTTTTCAATTCGCCAAGCTTATGTCGTTGTCTTACTGAAACGTCTGTCTTCTCGTCAGATTCAGTTTCTTGGCCAATTAGATTAACAGCCGTGGTTCATTGCTCCATTCATGATTCCTTCAATGACGTGTAATGCCCCAGTGGTGTTTGTCCCATATCATGATGCTCCCACCTCTGTATGTCACTGTAGGTATAGCATACTTGGGATCATACTGGCAGCCCTTCTCTTTCTTCAAATAAGCTGAATTATGAGCTGAATTATTGCCAAAGAGTTCTATTTTTGTTTTGTGTATAAATTGTATATTGTTCCAAATGATCCTGGTTTGTCTAAATGCTTTTAGGATTGATGTTCTTCTTTTTAAGTAGAGAGGTTTTACATGAGGTGTAGGAACAGAGATGATTACAACACAGTTCTTTGCTTATTGTTCTCTGTGTAACTGCTGTTGCTGCTTTCAGCTTGTCCTGCAACTTTTTTCTGCTGGCTTCTCCCAAACCTTCCTTATTATATATAATATTATATATATATAATATTGTTCTGTATTATTAGTCTGAGAGTGTGTTGTGAAATCTTGTGTGGCACACCTGTGCAGGGATGAGCAGTTGTATTTCTGTGAACTGTCCACCTGCATATTTTTAACTAATTTCACGAATGTTTAAGGTCTTTGCTCTTAAACGGGTCCTTAAACAATGTTTAAGGTCTTTGCTCTTAAACGGGTCCCTGGAGGACTAGTGGTTAGGCTCGAGTGCTCTCATCGCTGCTGCCTGGGTTCAATCACTGGCCAGGGAACCAATCCCAGCCACTGGGGCTGCATGCAACAATGCGCTCTCAGTGCCGGTTCGAAGCCTGGATAAAATTGGGGAGGGTTGCGTAAGGAAGGGAATCCGGTGTAAAAACTGTGCCAAATCAAATACATGGAACAGTGATCTGCTGTGGCAACCCCTAATGGGAGCAGCCAAAAGAAGAACAACAACAAGGTCTTTGCTCTTTGCTATGGCTGTATAGCATTTTCCATTCAAATCTAGTTTAATAATAAACTGTCCCTGAGAAATTTAGGAAGCTCCTTGCTCCATCCCAGTAGTTTAATCATCAAACACTAAATGTGAACGTTTTTTTTTTTTTTTTTTTTTAAAGAGGTGGGGTTTTATAGAGCTGTATCTCTGAGAGAAATGAGAAATCAGTTCATTTAAACAGTTCATTAATCTGCAATGACAGCAAAGTCATTGCCAAGAAAAGGTTTCATCTGCAGTCGTGACTGCAAGTCTGGGTGCTTTCAGAAAAATCATAAGGGCCATCAGACAGTGATGGCAAAAATAATAAAGAAAAGAAAAAAAGGGGAGGGGCAAAAATGAAATTAATAATGGAGAAAAGTGGGATGTGTCTTGCCTAAAGAAAATGATAAAGGAACAAAAAGGAAATGATTTTAAAAAAGTGTTTGAGAAAGTGTTTGACTATAATTCTCTCCCAAAAACGTCTCTAAAATGAGGAACGCTAGCAAATTTCTCAAACAGAAAAATGTTTGGACTAAAGTTTTTTACTGTGAACATCTGTGTTTATAAAGCAGTCAATGGGGTGGAAAGTGTGTGTAAATTGTATGCATTGTCACTCAAACAGTTTTCCTGTTTGTGCCTCAAAAACCGAACTCAAGTTTAGGGGTTGAAATCATAGTTTTAAAAAAATAAGAACAATTTTCACTTATTACAAAAATAGACCAATCAAACACTAATAGCCTGCTTCTCCTACCTCTATGGGCAGAAGTGACAGTGAATAAATACATTCATAATGTCTGTGCTACATATTACTACTTATACCACAGTGTGGTTGTATGCTTGAATCTGATTGGTCAGAATGTGTGCATTACTTTCATGTACAGCTCGGAAAGTAGTTCTGAATAACATGAACGATAGAGTCATATCGATGAGCTCGTTCTAATAGGTTATTGTTTCTATACTAACAGCTCATATACAGGGACTTGTACCACAGACGCTAACAGAGTAAAACTTATAATGGTTGATGTGGTGATGTTTTTGTTAGGAGACATTTGTTTAACATTTGTGGAAGGAATCTGATTTGTAAGTGCTTTGTAACAGTCGAAATTTCCCAGCTCAGGAGTTTATGCTTTCCGTTTTTTTTAGTAAAATAACTAGAGAGAGAGAGAGAGAGAGAGAGAGAGAAAAGAGAGAGGCTGGTGAGGGAATGACTGTTTATTGTGCCTATAATGTAGATGAGAACAGGAACTAACTTGTCTCTCAGACATTCAATTAAAACATTAACATTAAATATAACTAAAACCTTTAAAATTTGTGACATGTCGTTCATTCATTAATAAATAAAACACTGTAACTGTTGACAAATTGCTGTGATATAAGCAGAAAAACACACTCCATACTACATTGTTATATGAAATTAATGCACTTGTGGGGGTGGGGAGGCTTAGTGGCACTCTGCTTGCGCGTTGTGCCACATCATACCCCCCCCCCCGGTGTGCATTATTTTCATAAAACAGCATGGTCTGGAGTGTGTTATTCCTTACATAATGCTTATATTCTTCTTAAAGCTGCCTGGAACATGTCATGTTTTTGTAAAGTTATGTTGCATTAAAAAATCCCTAATATTTCATTATGCTAGCAGTTTATTCTACATTTATGCAGCAATATAATAAAACAATCCAATAATAATTTGTTATACATCTCACTGCTTCTACACTTTAAATGAATTTTCTCCCATTTATTCTTAATCTGGCTGTGTGAACAGCAGTGCTTACAGAGCTGCAGCGCCACCTAGTGGACCACAGTACAATGAGATTTTACTGTTCACTGTTTCATTTTGCTAGAAGACAAAATATTCCATGATAAATTCCTAAATTAACTTAGGGAAGGAGGCTTGACATGGTACTGAATGCAGCTTTTAGAGGGTGAGACTTTACTCTCTTATCAGTAGTCCAATACAGTATAAAATATGCACAACCTTAAAATAAATTTAAAAGTAAAACTTGGGAGTAACAGAAACTGATGTATGGAACACCTAAAGTGTGTGTGTGTGTGTGTGTGTGTGTGTGTGTGAAGAGCTTAAAGCCTTTTAGTCAGACATATGAGCATGTATTTAACAGATCTTGGAAGCTGACTAAAGTATTTGAATATACAGTATTTCAATGCTATACACATTGCATTAAATACATTATATTAAAATAATTTATATTTGAATTATATACACATTACATTAAATACAATGCTGTTTTTCTCTGTTCTCTGCCAATTTTTTAAATTGGTTTTGGCCTAGCTATGGGTACGATTTGTCTTTAAAAATATATAATTCAAAATTATGGGTAAAGAATTTGGGAAAAATCAGAACCCTAAATACAAATAAAAAAAAATTAAAATCTACAAAATTCAGATTCTACATAAAAATAGTGAAAATCAAAATAGAGAGTCAAAACAGAAGAAAATCATAATGAGGTAAGTGCATCAATGATTGCCAGCAATCTAACATTTGCTTAGCCTAAGTACGTAGAACATCACCTAAATGCTCATGCTACACATCGAGTGTTTAACATCACAGTAGAAAACTAGTTATTTGACTAGAACAGAAAAAAAACGTTTTTATTTGTGTGACCACTCTGAAATTTCCCACTTTACTCTGGGAATCCTGGATGCTTCACCTTTGTGTTTTTAAGATTTATATTCAGGGTTCTAATTTTTTTTTTTAATCTCCATAATTTCTTCATGATTTCAGATTATACATTATTAAATGCAAATATTACTCCTAACAAGTTCAAAACAAAGAAAACAACATCGATATTGATATTAAGGTTGATATTGATATTATTTAATACATTGATAAGTATATTATACACACCACATAAAATGTTATTTAATGTGACATACTGTATTTAATATAATATAATATAATATAATATAATATAATATAATATAATATAATATAATATAATATAATATAATTATGAGAATTAACTTATTTTAGCCAACTAACTAGCTTCTACAGCCTTCACGGCACGAGCACTCAGAGCTGTTCTCATTTTCATATATAGATTCAACGACATAGCCATATTTCCATATTTAATCTCTATATAAAATTTCTTTTTTCTGTTTCGAGTTATTAGTGTCATCCTTATGAAAACTACATTCCCATTCTCCTGATCCTTAATAGAAAAATCTTTTATTCTCTGACCACTGATTTTTTTAAAGGCATATTGATTTTTCAATGACTTATCTGTATGTGTGGGTGATAACATTCAGACTGCAACTGCAGTTTCTCCTCTAGTTTTTTAAAGTGACTTTTCCATCACTTAAAATAAATAATCTCTCCATTTTCCCTCTGGGACAGACTTTAAACCCTGAAGTTCAGCTTTATGTTATTGAGGTTTGTACTGTAAGGATTTAACCAAGAGATAATGTAATTGGTGTCCAGCTGGTAAGATCAAATCAGTGGGTCTCTCTCTCTCTCGCTCTCTCTCTCTCTCACTCTCTCTCTCTCTATCTATCTATCTATATACACACACACACACACACACACACACACACATACATACATACATACATACATACATACAGAGAGAGAGAGCGAGAGAGAGAGAGAGAGAGAGAGAGTTTCCCATGATTTTATAATGGAACATATTTAATTTATTTTATTTAAATATTAACATTATGTGCAGACAATGAAGTCAAAAACTCACTTTTCAGTCTAGCTGTAAGATCTCTTGAATCAAATATCTAATAATAACCAAACTGAAAAGTCCAGAGTGTCCTGTACAGACTGAATAGAGCACTGGGACATTATTTTATTAGCTTAATGAGGTTTTAAATACAGCTTGTGCATAGAGCTGGTTGTCACAGTCATGATACCTTATACCAAAATGACATGAAATTATTACTGCAATTATAATAAAAAATATATGCGAAGAATGGAAAAAACTCAAAGAATATAAATGAAATCATTTATCAAAATGATACCATGCTTGAGTAGTGGAATTTTAAAATAAAATTAAAATAATAAATCAACTAAATTGAAAACAATTTGTCAAAGTAATGTTATACGAAAAAGTTTAAATTTATAATGTAGCCACTGAAAAACTTTAATTACTACAAAAAAATACATTCATGCAGTTTATAGTGTGCACACATGTGTGTGTGTGTGTGTGTGTGTGTGTGTGTGTGTGTGTGTGTCCATACTCACATACACTACCAGTCAAAACATTTTGAATGGTGTCTTTGAAAGGTGCCTAATTACAGTGATAATGATTTTGTCCTTCTCTGATGAAATTAGATCTTCTTTCAATAAAACACAAGTCATTTCTAATATTTCTCAATGCACTAAACATTTAATAATAAACATTATGTATAATCAATTCACTTATACATACTCCTGGGCTAGATTTTCCAAAGTTGAGGGTATTTACAATGAGGTCAATTAAACAAAAATTCTAAAATATAGGGTGTTCTATAGAACAACACCAACACACAGACAGTTTCTACACATGAACACATGACAAGCATCCTCATAACGAGTGTGACAAACATCACCACAATGACACTTATGCTAAAGAAGACTCTGAGGACGTCCATACTTGAAGAAAGTGATTAAACAAAACATTGAAACTCTGCCCACTCTTTAATTACTAACTTTATTTCAATACACACTCATGACTGTTAAATCTATAACAGATAAAAAAAAATCACACTTCAAAATATTTCTTATAAAAAACAGAAAAACTCATTTCACTTCAAATCTCTTGCAGCCAGAGGGAAGGAAGATAGATGATCTCTGCCCTAATAGCTTATTATAATTTTTTTTAAATAGTAACCCAGGGTGTACCAGGTATAAGTGCTATATCAACTAACCACATTTTCCCTTACATTTCATCCTCCATTTCCTGTCAGTGTCTCTCAGGTGATATAGAGGGAGGGCTTGAACCCCCTATTAGATTTTGCTCTTATTTATTTAAATGATGATTTCTTTGTTATTTGGCCTCCACTGTGAGCACTTCCTGTTTGAACAATAATAATTTTTAGGGTGAAAGGGTGAAATGTGAAAGTTAGTGTAACTCATACATGCTTTATCCAAGATTAACCCTGGCCACTTAATGGAGAGGATGGAGAGAAATGCTGGTGAAGGCAGCATTCAACAATTATTTCAGACTAGAACGTTCCCTAAGGCTTTAAAATTGAGAGTGACATTAAAGGTAAATGCATTTTCATAAATAGTGTGCAGCAAGTTCAGAGCAATTCTTCCAGAAGAGAGAATATTTTCATTTCCTAATGACCATAAATATACACACACACACACACACACACACACACACACACATATATATATATATATATATATATATATATATATATATATATATATATATATATATGTATATATATATATATATCTGATTTTTAAATTTTTTATGAGTTAGTATATATAATATATAAGCTGCTTTTGCTCTAAGTAAGGAATAATCCATGCCAGATGTGGTGTGAGTCACCCCAGTGCGAAGTGGAAGGCTGTTTATCACCCATTTTAAACATTTATACTTACATTTAATGTTAAGAAGCATCCATGAGACAAGTTAGTTCCTGTTATCTCTAATGTTACAGCAGTTACAAACAGTCATTCCCTCACTGGCCTCTCATTTTTTCTCTCTTGATGACAAAAAAAAAAAAAAAAACAGAAAGCACAAACTCATCTGTCCTGAAGACTTTCCCATGGCAGAAATCTTGCTGGCTGTAACAACGCACTGACACTGGAGACTCCTTCCATAAATGTTGAATAAGTTCTCCTAACAAAAAGCTCTAACATGTTAATGACGTCTTTCTTTTGTCTTTTTTAAGTCTGTTTTTTATTATTAGGCTTAGATTATGTGGCGTATCCACCACTCAAGTCCCTGTGAATGAGTTGTTACTATAGAAATGCTATTGCATTAGAACGAGTGCATTAATATAAACTACTATCAGAGTCATGCTGTTATAGAAAATTAATCCACACCTTCTGACCATTCAGATTCGAGAATTCAACAGTGCCGTGGTATAAAGTGGTGCAGTGTATGCTGTCCATACCCGGTTTAAAATTCTATTCAGTTTAAAATTTGCTTTCTTAGAGGGACAGAACGCACTGAAGCCCTTGATCTACAAAGCACAATTTCATTTTCTCAGTACTGAAAGCTTACACTCTTCTTCTCATCATGCCTAAAAGAAGGATGGAATCACATGGATGAGTATGTCCATGACCTCTGACTGACCTTTAATGAGTGTTGAGATTTACGAAGCCTTTCATCATAAGACGCAATCAGAAAGACACTTGAAATGAGACACAAAAACAGAAGTGTGGTGTCTCTCCATACAAGTATACATATTTTGAATTTGTTCATAATTAAACATGAATGAAAACCTGAAACTCAGAGAGGGGTGTTCGCGTGTGTGTTCATGTGGGTGTGTTTTTATATCTTAGATATGGGAATATCTGACAGTTTTGACCTTGTGGGGACATTTGGCTGATCCCCATTATTTATTTATTTATTAACAAAAAACTGGATCTTTTATTTAAACTAAATTTAAACTTAACTAAAAGAGCCAAAACGTTTCCTTATGGTTATTGAGGTTAAGGTTAGGTTTAGATTTATTATATCAGTGGAAAGTCCTCACAAAGATAGTAAGACAAATGTGTGTGTGTGTGTGTGTGTGTGTGTGTGTGTGTGTGTGTTAAAGTGAATGGTTGGGATAAAGAGAATATGTGATAAAGAGTGATGAATAAAAGAATGTGGTGAGTAAATTATGCAGTTGCGAGTGTGTGTTCCAGTTTAAGTGGTGTGAAATGGGTTTCATGCAGCAACACAAAACTCAGAAGCTAGAAACTCAGAAACTGACATCTCATTAGCAATGAGCCGCAATAAACAAACACACACACACACAAAAAACTAAAATCAGTCAATTAAATGAATGAATTCATAATTTCCTGGATGCCATAGGTCAGCTTCAGAGGCTTTACCGCGTGTCAGTTTGTATATTTTCAATCCACACATAATCAAGCACAACACTCTGTTTACTTCATTATGCTGCCAGAAATATAGCTAATTAACTTAATACAGTTTAATTACACTGGTACATTTTTAATTAAATGATTATTTTTGCGTTCAGGTCTTTATTACAGTGTGTTTGCACCGTGTGTGAATCCAGCCTGAATTGCCCACACACTTCACACTTTGTTTTGGAGATAATTTCATTAAGAGGTGTGTTATGGATTTTTACTTTATACTTTCTATATAATTTTTACTAATATTTCATACTAAAGTGTGACTTCTCAGTGTTTCCTGTTTAAATATACTGACAGAACTGTAAACTGAATCGATTATTCAGGGGTCTGTGCCTATTTTTGATTACTGATTGTTAAAGGGTTTGAATAACAAAATGTATGATCGTTCAAAAGGTCTTTGTAGGCCTGCTGCTTGTAATACTAACTACTAACATCTGCACTGAAAATCAAACAGGTAATCTGAACAAAATAACAACAACAACAACAAAAAAACGTCTTTTTAGTGCTAAAATTTGAAGCTACAAGTTGATTTGCAGTTGTGATTATTTTCTGGTTAAAACACGGATCACAGTTGCGAAAATATGCAATTTAAAGTAAGTCTCTGTGCCAAATAATTACTAAATTATTAATAAAATACTGTATGTAAGGCATGATATTTCATGGCACAGGTGCCATCAAAGACGTTTTCTCTTTCCTTCCTTATTTTTTTCCTTTCTGTCATTCTGTTATTCATGTTCAATAATGAACATTAACTAACTGATATGTTTTTTAAAGTATTTTTTAGAGAAAAAATAAAATAAAAATATACAGGTGCTAGATGCTTAATGTTATAAAATCAGAGATATGGCATATATATAATTCCTCTGTCTTTTATAAATGTCACATTATTTTTATTGAGGTGTCTTCACAACTATTATAAAAGCAACTGCAAGAATGAATTTTGTTTAACAATGTGATGTGATAACCAGAGGATTTGTTTTTGCCATATTTGCAGTATGTAAATGATGTAATTAAAATGAAATCCAAAGACCTTGTTCATAGAAGTTATTTAAGTGCTCTACTGTTCTTGACAGTTGTTCTACAACGTGAGTGCAAACGCAAAGGCCGATATTGAGTTTCAGAATGTTGACGATGTGATTAAAGAGAGCAGGTGCTATGTCCGACAAAATAATAAGGGATCTTTATGAAGGACAGAAGTGTCCGCTAACACCACTAAAGCTAAAAACAGACATACAGATGAGTAGATAAACATCAGTGGGTTTCAGTTACATAGAAATGAACCATTTCAGTTTGCCATTTTATTTGTAATAATGATTCACACCTGTATTTGGATTGATATTCTTCATAAATATCACAATGAAAAATAAATGTGACATTTAACCAATGGATGTAAAGTAAATAACCTTTAACCCCACCAGGTTCAGCAGGAGTCAAATGCCAGAGGATCTGAGAAATCTATAATCAAGATCTAAAACACACACACATACATGCGGGGGTCAAAGCAAGAACATACACGACTTGGAATAAGAACTGTGAAAAAAATAGAAAACAAGAAACAAGCCACAATAGCAAATCCTGGTCAACATCCAAATATTCAACATCCAAATCACTGAGCTATAAGGAGGGCTCTGTTGAAGGACATGAGCTTCCATGCTGCACACTCTCATCTCTAGAATCAGTGATTTCAGCACAGTCAAGAGATCATTCACACGAGCCTTAAACAGTGTAGCACTGAAGCTGTAAATGTATTTTGTAGCGCGTATATGGCTGTTAATTGAATCGTGGTTTGATACATTATCATGTTGTTTAGCAGAATTTCACTGCACTAATAAAACAACCTAAAAATAACGATGTTCTAAATTAATTTTTAATTATGGGAAAGACAACATGTGAGCTAGTCGACAATAACACCTCCCACACACGGTGATAACTGTGATGCAAAGGTGTTCGAGATTTTCCTCCTTATAGGTTTCATAATGAACAAATACTCACATAAGTATTCAGTCAGGAAGCAATCGGATTCTAGAATTGCACTGAGGATTCTAGAGCTGCAATAAGGAATCTAGAACTGTACAGAGCATTCTAGATTCACTCTGGGTTAATGAACGGCACAACAATTTTAAAGACTTCACCATAAAAATTCTAGCGCTTTTACAGTGCTTGCAGTACTAAGGCTTGTGCAGCTGCATAGAGGATTTCACACTGACAACCATTACAGTGAGATTTTCTAGAGCAGAAGTGTTTAGAGTATGCTGAGTATTCTAGAACCACACCGAGGATACTCAGAATTTTAAAAATGCTGTAAGGATTCTAGAACCTTCAGACTGGGATTTTGTAACCACAGTGAGGGTTATCGAGCTGCATTCAGAAATTTAAAAGCATCATGATAGGAACTCTAGAGCATTTATACTGAGTTTTCTAGGGCTGCATTCAGGATTTTACACACCATACTGAGGATTCTAGAATTGTACTGAGGATTGCTCCACAGAAGATTTCACACTGACACCCTTTACAGTGAGGTGGCTAGCACCACGATAAGGGTTCTGGAATGACACTGAGGATTCTAGAGCCACACAGAGAACTCCAGAACCACAATGAGGATTCTAGAATGACACCAATGAATCTAAAGCCAAACTGAAGATAACCTATAACCTCAATGAGAATTCTACCATGACAGTGAGAATTCTAGAGGCACAGTAAGGAGTCTAGAACCACACTGATGATTTTACAATGATCCTAAGATTTCTAGAGCCACAATGAGGGTTCTAGAATGAAATTTGAGGATTCTACAATGAGACTGGGAATTCTAGAGGTACACCGAAGATTCTAGAACCACACCATTGATTGTTCGATGACACTGATTGTTCTAGAGACACACTGAGGTTTCTAAAACTACAATGATGCTTCTACAATGGCACTGTGAATTCTAGAGATGCACTGAGGAATCTAGAACCACAATGACAGTGAGGATTCTAGAACCACACAAGAGAAATCTAGAGCCACAATGAGGATTCTAGATGGCATCTAGGATTCTACAATGACACTGGGAATTCTAGAGGTACACCAAATATTCTAGAACCACACCACTGATTGTACAATGACACTGAGTGTTCTAGAGACACACTGAGGTTTCCAGAACTACACTGATGATTCTACAATGGCACTGTGAATTCTAAAGATGCACTGAGGAATCTAGAACCACAATAAAGTTTCCACAATGACAGTGAGGATTCTAAAGCCACACAAGAGGAGTCTAGAGCCACAATGAGGATTTTAGAATGACACTGAAGACTCTAGAGCCACACAGAGAAATCTAGAGCCACAATGAGGATTCTAGAATGACACAGACGATAGTAGAGACAAACTGAAGACTCTATGACCACAATGAGAGTTCTACTGTGCAAGTGAGTATTCTAGAGGTAGAGAGATCCCTTCTCTGTGTGTGAGTCACTCTTGTTAGAGGCACTGAGAAATCTAGAGCTGCACTGAGGATTCTAGAACAGCAGTGAAATTTCTACAATGACAGCGAGACCTTCTAACGGCGGACAGAGGACTCTAGAGCCAGCCTGAGGTTTCTAGAATGACACTGAGCCACACGAGAGGAGTCTAGAGATACAATGAGTATTCTTTAACCTCAATGAGGATTCTACAGTGACAGTAAGAATTCTAGAGGTGCGCTGAGGATTCAGGAACCACACTCAGGATTCTACAATGCCACTGAGAATTCTAGAGATAAACTTAGCATTCTAGAACCACACTGAGTACTCTAGGACTGCTTTAAGGATTCTAGAACCAAACTGATGATTCAACAATTACACTGAGAATTCTAGACATGCACTGAGAAATCTAGAGCCAATATGATGGTTCTGTAAAGACATAGAGAATACGAGAGATGCATGAGGATTTTAAAAGCATTCTGAGGATTCTAGGATTCTAAGCCTTTAAAACAAGGGTTGTAAAACCTTCACACTGAAGATTCCAGAATATTCACACTGAGCATTCTACAGCTTTTACAGTGAGGATTCTAGAAATATACTAAGAATTATATAACTTTATTCTAGATTTACAAGGATTCTAGAGCTTTTATTCCACAAATATTCAACATATTCGACACAGAAAAACAGATGACAGCATGAAATACACACTGTAGAGTGCAGAGGTTGTAGAAGTTGATGGATGTGTTGTGTGAAGCATCCGTTGCACATGAATCTTGCCCCCAGTAAACACACACACACACACACACATTTCTGGACTGTTTCTATTTTTAGCACCATTGATTGAGGTCTTATTATTATTATAATTTAGCAGAATCAGGGATCAGTTCCTCCTTCCTGCAGATGTTCACTTAAATTATAGTCACTAGGTTGTAAATGTCTGAAAGCCCTACCAGAAACTGTTCATATTTCATCATATTTCTCAGAAACTGATATCTACACACTTGCACACATAGGCATGAGGTTACACACTGCACTGGGACAACACACCTGCACACACACTAATCATTTGTATTGATAACATTTTTTTTTTTTTTTTTTTTTTTTTTAGCTTGAAGGCATAACCAGCTCACTGGGCCAAAATATCACTTGTGTTACACTATGGTTGGTGTTTCTATGGCAACTGCCTACACAAACACACACACACTCAAAAATGTTTCGTAGTCGTGGTAACACTGAGTGGTTCAGCACAAAGTTTATATTTATCTTTATATTTAAACCTAAAATCAATAAAATAAACATTGGCACTACATTCACACATACATATTTTATGAAATTAAAATATACAAAATTATATGCAAAATTATCACACACACACACACACACACACACACAGTTTAGGCCTTGTTCTATTTTTAGCAACATCGATTAAGGTCTTATTATTATAATTTAACAGAATGACAGATCAGTTCCTCCCTCCTGCAGATGTTCACTTCAATTATAGTCAGTAGGGTGCAAAAGCCTGAATGCACTATCAGGAACTGTTTACATTTCATTATATTTTTCAAAAACTGATATGAAATTGTGTTTCTCAAACAAAAGATTCCATCAGTGTGTCTTCACAGAACAGAATGTTTCCACAGCTAATTTTATGTGTAACTTTAAGAGATGCGACATTATATTCTACATTCTAGATCCTGGTGAGTCAGAATTATTGCTGTTTGCTCTACATTAGTGTGCTATATAGTGATCATGATATTTCAGGGTAGGGAAAAGGGATCAAAGCAGTATCTGAGATGATGAATTTGTGGTTCGTTTTTTCATTAAGGCATGGTAACATCTTTAATCGAACTCTAATGTTTTGCACTAAATGGAAATGACAGTCATGGCATGGGACCTCTAATCATTAAACCATTTCAGAACAGCTTACACAGGACAACTGCTGCTTTTAAATGTTTTAAAATCCAGTATGGCCAGCCTTAGCTTTTTTGCTCTTTGTTTTTTTTTTTGTGCTGTTTTGTGATTCTAAAAACGTAATACCACAATGTCTTCTGTTGGCTCAAGGTCAACCCTAACAGATTTAGTGCTTTGGGAAGCTTCACACCTTCACCCCTTTGAACCTTAAAAACATGTGTGTCTAAAGCTTAAGCTTCAAATCAGCAAAGCAGTGCCTATAACAATCAATGTAAATCTTCACACCAGCAAAAACCGTACAGGACTGAAGCATCTTTTCTGCTCAGGACTTTCCCCATGCTGTGCAAATGGTTGGCAGCTATTTTCCACTAAAAATACTAAAAAGTGAGGAGATGTTTATGTAGCATATTTGGAAGGAGTCTCCAGTGTCAGTGTTGTGTAAAAGTCCCAGGTAATAGTCACTGGTAATGTTGTGACTTTAAGTTTCTGTAACATAACATGCTGCATTTTTTTTTTTGTCTTATTACATTCAGGAGATAGTTAAAGAAAGAGAGGCTGGTGAGGGAATTGCTGTTTACAGTTATAACTTGTTTTGCAGACAATCCACAACATTAAATGTAACTATAAATGGATAAAATGTACAATATTTTTAATTTAAAAAATGATCATTTTTTTTAAATTGCTGTGGTTTAAGATGCTGATTATTTTCCCATCACAGCCTGCCCCGAAATGTTCTATGCCTTACTTGACAAAGGCCTTCTCTAAATATGTAGGCAACGATGTTGTAACTAGTTATATGACTATTGTGCAATGTAGTTGAAAGAGCCTACAAGATTCTGAAGCTTGTGGCCGGAAAAGTGTACAAAAGATATCAGATGCGTCTTCGACAGGCTAAGACTAACATAACTGTAGCATTTGTATGATTTGCACAGACAAATCCTGTACCGAGAAAACAATCAGAAACAGAAAAATCCAAACTGACTTATAATGGAGGTAATTGCAAATTGTAATATGATGCATAACTACAAATGTTATGCAAAATGTCTGTTCTTATGTTAGTGTTATCCAACTATCCATCACCTGGAGACAGTAAAATGTCATTTCTGTTACTTACACTTTCCCAAAGGCACAATCACAACTCAGTCATGCACAATCAGACCATATGTTGGTAACGCAACTATGCTGGTAACACATAATAACATATTGCCTCTGAAAATGTAGTCCTACCTTAATTATATTAAGAGTTTAACTGAATAAAAAGTCTCCTACAAAAATACATCTTTCACATAAACATTGATTGACTAATTTCAACAACTGCCCTAAGGCAGTTTTTTTAATACTAGGTGAGTTTTGCGTGAACAAGTGATACGTTCTTCCATCAGTTCAGAAGAACATGACCAAATTCTTGTTTTTGGTAATCGTTCATACACTACAGATGCAGTAAACAGAGATTAAGCTGAAAATGCTGGAGTATTCCTTTAAATTGCATATTTAAGAACCGCTGAGAAATGAAGTGTGGAACACTGTGTGATTGAGACAGAGCCGATGACTGTTGCGCTTACACTGAGAACTGGATATAATGTTTTGCGACACTATATCAAGTAAAGGCAAATAAAGGGTATGTGCATTGAGACACAATGCATAAGTCACTGGGACACATTATATTCGCTGTATAGCAATTCAAAATGTATGTATGTGTGTGTGTGTGTGTGTGTGTGTGTTGGCTATAGTTGAACTGCTCGCTCTGATGTGCTTCTATTTCTCTCCACACTGTGGTGCAGCTTCACTCTGTCACTCTCTCTCTCTCTCTCTCTCTCTCTTTCTTTCTCTTTCTCTCTTTCTCTCTCTCACACACCCCCTCCCTCACACACTCACTCATACACACATACACACACGCTCACACACACACACAGACTCTCTCTCTGTCAGCAGATGGACGCAGCTTTGCTCTGGTGCACACTCTTTTTTTTCTCGTTGTGTTGCAGCTCAAACGTTTCTCTTTAATGGAGATTTGCACGGATAAGCACTGAAGATTAATCTGCTCTAGGAAAACATCCCTTCTTCCTTTCTCTCTCTCTATCTCTCTATCTATTTCTCTATCTATCCTTCTCTCTTAGCTGCTTGTGTGAAAGACGGTTTGCATGCCAAAGCTGCTTTACTTCAGAAAGGTAAGATCACACACACACACACACACACACACACACACATGTTGCTATATATCCTCTGTAGCTGCACAATAATGACACTGATGAAGCTTCATGTGAATCTGTCATGATGTTCAGATTGAAAAAGAGTTACTGCATCTTTTCTGTTGTTTTATTTAAGACTCAAAGTGTGAGTGTGATTGTAAAATGTTAATATTATCAGATACCCTGTGTGTTCAGCTAGTTAAGAAGAGCAACAGTTTGCATCAATGCTGCTGTAGGACATTAATTACAAGCTGTACATTCAATTGAAATGATCATAAATAGTGTTGACTTAACACCTTTAGTACTGGATTAACTCATATCATTGAATTAAATCTTAGAATGCTTACAGAACTTGATGAAACTCCTACAGTGTTAATTTACTGAATGAAACATCTATGGTGTTGAATTAACCCTTGTAGTGCTTATTAAAATCTATTACATGAATCAATTCCTACAGACTTGAAATAACACATACAATGCTGAATGAACTCGCTTTCAACGTATATCTTCAGATTTAAATCAAATCAGTTAATAATGAATAAATTAGCACATGGGGAATTGAATTAATGCCAGCATAATATAATTAATTAACAGCGATGTTAATTATCCCCATAAACCAGACTATTATTTCTCTGAAAGGAGTATAACCATACACCGAATGGCTTTCTGGTCATAAAAGATGTCCAAACGTCCTCCAAAGAACCCTTGAGGAACCTTTTTTTCTAAGACTGTAATTAATGAATAATTCATAGTACTTACTGAACAATGTTTTAAGACAAATAATTAAAAAATAGACATCCTTAGATAGACACCCACACTGCTGATTCAATTCTAACTTGAATTAAAATGCATGGTGTTTGATTAAGTTATATAATGTTAATTATCCCATAAACCCTAAAGAACCCATTGCTAGGTCCAGACTTACTGTAGATTTCTCTGAAAGCATTAGAACCACAGAATGACAAATGGTTTCCCTTTCATAAAAGCTTCCAAATATAAGAAAGTGTATACTCAACTATTTTAGTAAAGCTGGAACTGTTATTCATCCAAAGAATCCCAGAGGAACCTTTTTTTCTTAAAGATAGTAGTATATTCATAATTCATAGTAGTTCTTGAATAATTCATAGTAGTAAAAATAAGCTTTAATGGAGTTAACAGTGATGAATTTACTTGTATAGCATTAACACCATGGTGTTGAGGTGTTGAAATAACACATATATCGATGAGATGAATTAATACCCAAGAGTTTAACACCTACTGCAGCCAATTAACTGTAATATTAATGAGATTGATTAGAATGTTAAATAAATGAACTTTTATGTTACACTCATAATAAAACAAATGAATGATTTTTCCTGTATGCTTTTGTGTTCCCTCCTTCATTAAGAGATATTTCAAAATACAAATACACAAATGTGGCCACAATTCTATGAGGCTTTTAAGCCTACTGATTATTTAATTATTTATTTACTATAGAGTCATATAATTTATATGATATTAAATTCATTATTATTACTTTCCTAACATAGAATTCTATAAAGGTTCATGCCTTAGAAAGGCAGATTACTGTAGTGGATAAAATAAATGCAGAAGTCACATAATGCTTGCTATTTAGTCCTGACGATCCAATCCGATTGGCTGATTAAAATCGTCTACCAATGCAGTGTCTTCACCTGCTAGTCCATACCTGCACAGCTAGCTAAAGTTTCACTCAGTTGTCGATAGAGTGTGTGTTTGAATCTTGAGGCTCCTTGGGACGCAGCGTGAGCTGCAGTGTGAAATGAATGGTTTCCGGGTTTGGTAGCTAGCGTGTGATCTAGCTAGTGGTTGGGAACTGGCCATAACTAAACTGAATTTAAAAAAAGTATTGAATGAATTACTTAAAATAGAAAATCCTAATGCTGAGTATCTATGATATAAATATTATTATGGATTTATGTATACAGTATATGTTCTTTTTCATGAAGGGAGTTGCATTATTAGCCATATTTTTTAAGGAACTTTGGCAGGTGGTACTTTTTAAGATTTGTTGTCATCTTAAATAATACATTTTATCCCAGTGGCTAGCAAGTGGATACTGGAAAAACTATGATACTTTAGCTAGTATATTTTAATCAGGGAAAAGTGTATTGACAAATGCAAAGTGTAATTCACTTACGATTTATAAATACACTCAAACAAAAGTCAAACGGATGGTTTTATTACACAGTGTTTGTTGAAATCTTCATAGAACACTGATTCTGTGAATGGATTTATGGAATTACCTTCACTGAGAAGGACATGTGAGGTTGCCCTCAAATTCCTTCCAAATCGGACAGACTTTTTCTCAGGAGTGCACAAATGCTGCCTACCTAGGGAGCTGCCTAGTGATTGGAACACAATGTTTGTGTGTAAGTAACAGCTACAGATTGAAATGAAACTCTTTACTGCTCCATTAACACCTAGCTTGTTTATTTTGTCCTAATTAGCGTGTATAAAGCCTGCGTATACTAGAAACTCAGTGGTCTTTTTAGCAGGTAAGCTTAACACTTTATAGCTGTGCACTTGTGTCCTGTCATGGCAGCGCATGTCACTGCTGTGCTGTGAATGGTCAACAACCCAAATAATATTTGGCCAGCGGTTGTCCAGTGGTGGTCTCTTTCCATAAATTGTGCAAAGTAATCCATGAGCTAGTCAGTAATCGTGAAGTGTGCCTGAAGAAATGGCCACAGAACACATGTACTAATTCTATATTGGGTCCATTGGTGCCAGTGGAGTGACATTTTTATGTTTTTTTAAGATCCCTTCAAAAATAATACTGGTGACAAATCTAGCAACTAATTAAGCAGATGTTAGTGACTATCTTGCACTCGATACAGCTCTCCAGCTCACATCACAGTTGCTGGTTATACGAGTTGAGAGAGCAGGATTGGTTGAATAACCACCAGTGTACAAAGCCTGACTGATTCACACTTGCGTGAACTGATGTTCCCAGCAACCAATCACTGATCACCATTGTTTCCCAATGACCAATCACCATTGTCTCCCAATGTCCAATCACTGATCACCATTGTTTCTCAATGGCCAATCACTGATCATCATTGTCTCCCAATGACCAATCACTGATCACCACTGTCTCCCAATGACCAATCACTGATCACCATTGTTTGTCCCACCCACGCTCTTCTATGTTAGTTGTGTCTATTTCCCGAATATTCACTTCCACTGCTTCTTTTTGTCTACATTCGTAATACATACACTATATGGCCAAAAGTTTGTGGACCCATATGTGCTTGCTGAACATCCCATTCCAGATGTAGTCCCCAGTTTGCTGTTGTAATAACCTCTACTCTCCTGGGAAGGCTTTCCACTAGATTTTGGAGTGTGGCTGTGGGGATTTGTGCTCATTCATCCACAAGAGCATTAGTGAGGTCAGGTACTGATGTCGGCCGTGGAGGTCTGTGATGCAGTCGGTGATCCAATTCATCCCAAGGTTGTTCAGTTGGGTTGAGGTCAGGGCTCTGTGCAGGTCACTCCAGCTCTTCCACTCCAACATTGGCACACCATGTCTTCATGGAGTTCGCTTTGTGCACAGGGGCATTGTCATGCTGGAACAGGTTTGGACCCTTTAGTTCCAGTGAAGGGAAATTGTTATAATGCTACAGCATACAAAGACATCCTAGACAACTGTGTGTTTCCAACTTGCAGCAGTTTGGGAATGGCTGTCATATGGGAGTGATGTTCAGGTGTTCACAAACTTTTATCCATACAGTGTATTCTGTGATGCCATGACCAAAGACGAGTTCTTTCCATGAGAAATAAGTACTACTTGACTATTTTCTATTCTGATAAAAATATATACTATTCTATTCTAAGAATCTTCTGAAAATCTTCCATATTTACGTAACATGTTTTGATATGCAAGTAATCGATTTAATCGTAAAAACAATTCAGTGAATATGCAGTGAATATGCAAATTAATCTATGATGTCATGCGTGCACTATGATGTCATCTGCCACTCTTTGAGCATGCATTAGCTACTTTCCCCTTGAAAAGAGTTGGCAACTGATTGTGTGTTAATTCAGTACACTGTTATTACTTCAATTGTGCCTATAATGAATTGAATTATTAACATTCAGTAAAGTATTTTCACTTTTCTTGCTTTGCAGTCGTGGAGGCGCGCGTGTAAAGAGGATCCAACATAGACTGGATCACTTTTTTCTATCTTTTTTTCCCCATCTTGCTCATCCATGTTTCCTGCTTGGCTGATGGATAACCAGAAGAAAACGACGGAACCTGGTACATAGCTAAGTTTAAATTACGAATTGCACACAGGGAAGAACTGTTTTTAATCTTTTTCTTTCTTTCTTTTTTTTTTTTTTGGAGTGCATGATATGGCGCATCCTAGTCGGTCTAGGGGTTGCACAAGCGAGCTCGCGCTCCTCCGGGTTGATTAGCCGACACTGGATCCCATTCTTATAAGATCTACAACCCAAATCTGCTTTTATTCATTATAAACATTTTTTTTTTTTGAGTGAACCATGGCGGATAAAGTTGGTCTCGGAGTTCCCAAAACAGGCTCGCGCTCATCCACGTCGCTTCCTCCGGAGCCGATCGAGATCATCCGCACCAAAGCCCGCACCAGAAGAGTGCGGATCAACGTGGGAGGTCTGAACCACGAGGTGCTGTGGCGGACACTGGACCGGCTCCCGCGCACGCGGCTGGGGAAGCTGCGCGACTGCAACACGCACGAGTCTCTCATGGAGGTGTGCGACGATTACAGCCTGAACGAGAACGAGTACTTCTTCGACCGGCATCCGGGCGCGTTCACGAGCATCCTGAACTTCTATCGCACTGGGAAGCTGCACATGATGGAGGAGATGTGCGCGCTCTCGTTCGGACAGGAGCTCGATTACTGGGGTATTGATGAGATTTATCTGGAGTCGTGCTGCCAGGCGCGCTATCATCAGAAAAAGGAGCAGATGAACGAGGAGCTGCGGAGGGAAGCGGAGATCCTGCGCGAGAGGGATGGAGAGGGGGAGCTTGACCACTCCTGCTGTCCTGATAAGAGGAAGAAACTGTGGGATCTGCTGGAGAAGCCGAACTCCTCAGTCGCTGCTAAGGTAAGACAGTGTCCCCTTTACCCCGCGCGTGCGTGATCAGCCAGCAAATGTTTGCTTTCCAAACTTATTTAGCTTTATTTAGTGCTGGAGATCTAACAAGTCAGGAAAGCTCATAGCCTCCAGTTGAGCACTGTGCAATCTCCATGCCTAAATCATCACACACTCTCTTCAGCAGA
The DNA here is from genome assembly GCF_027358585.1 of Pangasianodon hypophthalmus. Classification (NCBI taxonomy): domain Eukaryota; kingdom Metazoa; phylum Chordata; class Actinopteri; order Siluriformes; family Pangasiidae; genus Pangasianodon; species Pangasianodon hypophthalmus. The sequence continues at coordinate 15,339,415 of NC_069731.1, read as the reverse complement.
ATGTCTGAGTAATAGTCAATGTTGCCAGCACTTTTCAGGGGAAAGTATCTAATGCATGCAAAAAAAAAAAAAAAAAAAGTCTCCAGTTGACCTCATAGACTGATTTGCATATTCATTGCATCATCATCATCATCATCATTTGCATATCAAAACATTTCACATGAAGGAAGATGAAGGAAGACAGAATAGAATAGAGTTTTATTAGAACTTATAGCACAGTGCAGTTGAATGCTTGAATCTGATTGGTCAGATGGTGTGCATTATTATCATGTAACAGTAGTTCCAGCTGTAACGTGAACAAAAGGTTAATATTAATGCGCTCTCTTGGGACACAGGAACACAGGGACTTGTATGCCTGATGCTTCACATGATCTAAGACTAATAATAAACTGATTTTTTAGAAAAAGTGTTTTTGCTGAACAAAGTAAAACGTATAATCATTGATGTGGTGACATTTGTGTGTTTTTATTTTTAGAAGACATTTAAGATTTATAGAAAGAGTCTTAGTTGTAAGTGCTTTGTAAGTCAAAGTTTCTCAGCTCAGAGAGAGAGAGAGAGAGAGAGAGAGAGAGAGACAGAGACAGAGCCTGGTGAGGGAATGACTTTATCACAGCTATAATGTACGTTACACCAAACCGGCATGCATTATATTCATATAACAGCACGGTCTGTTGTGTGTTATTCTTTACATAATAGATTATAACTTCTTTCTTTTGTTATAACACAACAAACTAATTATTTAAGTACTTACAACATACCATAATTTCAATCAAGAGCGCAGGGAAAAAAGCGGCGATAGTGAGTAGTCAGGAAATAGCCATGAAGGAAAACAGTTTTGGCAGGAATAAGTTGTGTTCATTACCTGTAAAATTTTCACATAAGAGTGTCTGCCAAATGACTACAAGTAAATGTAAGTATTAGCTGCGTCCGAAATCACGTACTGTGACAGAACGTCCTGCATTCGATCCAGTTCCTACTGCTCGCTGTTGATACAGTACGTACTGATCAGTATATGTGTGTAGTATGAATACCATCCACCATGTTGAGATTGTCATGTGACCTATGACATCAGAATAACAATAACTTAAAGAGCCTGCCAGATTAGAGCAACTTTTTTTTTCGGGTTTAAACCATCAACAATTTAACTCGGGTTTTGTTAAACAAGTACAGTTTAACCACAAGAAACAATGCGCTGCCTTCCACCATTTTTGATTCTGACAGCTCTTCTTCGCCAGTCCCGTTGCCTTATGGGATAGCGCAGTGTCCATTGTTTCCATACTGCAGGATCTCGGCAGAAGCAGTAGGTCATCCGGGTATTTCTCACCTACTGTTTTATGAATACTGAGAATTCTGACATACTACTCCTTTACTCCGTAATGCTTTTTCATCTAAAAAAGTGTGTGGGTGGAAGAAACAAGGATGACCAGTGATTGGTCGACCGAACCTACTCTCGCAACTGTGATGTGAGCAGGAGAGCCGTATCGAGTGCAGGACAGTCGCTAATGTCTGCTATTCTTTTTAAATAAATAAAATATCTAAATGGATCTACAAATCTATCAGCAATGTTTCATATAATAGCAGGAGTCTGTTATAAAAATTAAATATACAAACCAATTGGAAATATATTATTATCTGAAATACTTGTAACATACACCACTTTCAAACTTCAAACTTGCCACGCCCCCTACCTGAGTCTGATACTCATAGCCCTGCAGTGTCATTTTGACACTTTTTATAGATAACCATGTGCCTTACAGTGTCAGAAACACATACGCTCGACAAGTGACAGATACTACACAACTGGACAAAGCGACAAGGAGCGTGTGTGATGCTTTAGATATGGAGTTTGCACAATGCTTAACTGGAGGCTGCATGTTTTCTTTACTTGTACAATTTACTGAAAAGCAATTTTAGCTGAGTAAGTAGAAAATTATGTACATTTCCTTTTTGGCTGGATCTGTGTGTGTGTGTGTGTGTGTGTGTGTGTGTGTGTTGGGGGGGTGGGGGTGCATTTGTTTTTATTCAGTGCTCTGACCACAAGTGAGGGAACTTTTAGGGAAAGTTTAGGAAACTTGATTTTTTATGACTTGTGTGTTTTTTAGGATTCCTTAAGACAATGCTGCAACATTCTGGAAATATTATGAATGAACTTTATGCATTGTTGCGTTATTGTGCCATAAGGAAGTCTCCATGCAATAACAAAAGTTGTGTGTGCTTGCTTTTTTGATGGAGTTCTTCTGTGGTACCTGTTCTGGAGTCAGCTGTATGTCACTGGATCCTCTGGCAGGTCCAGGTGTACACTTCTGACTTCCCTAACTACATATTTCTTATATATATATATACATATATATATATATATATATATATATATATATATATATATATATATATATATATAAAATATATAAATATTATTCGTTTTATATATATATATATATATATATATATATATATATATATATATATATATAAAATGAATAATATTCTTTATAGTAGATAAATAGTGACACATTTTATGGGGTTAAAGTAACAACTCGCAATGCACCCTACACACAAGATAAGAAGTAAGGTTGTGCGAACTGTTAAAAAATGATGTTTGTTTGTGCAGCATGCCTTTGTGTTTCTCTCAGCTGAGTTTTGTTTGTGTGCGATTAGTATCGGATGATTTAAAAAAAAAAAAAAAATAATGAGTGTGATTTTTGTTTGGAAAATTGATTTACATTAGCAGTGCAGACTTGATTTTGTTGTGACATTTTCAGTGATTTCGCATTTAAAATCAAAAGGTGTGATTAAAGTTTTTGTTTGTTTTTTTGCAAAAATGTAGCTGCATGTAGGAAATATTCTTTGGATTAACTGTATGTTGTTGACTTGTAGATGGACAATAGTGTAATTCTTTTGGTTTTCACCTTCTATAAAATAATACAAACACAACTGGACACAAGGTGATGAACAGCTTTAAGCAATCTTGCATAAACTACAGTTGTACTACAAACTTATATTATTTAACACAACAAAATACTTTTCCTCACATTCTGTTGTTCATTTCTTTGGCTCTAAAATTGCATTAAATATTGTATTATGATATAACATAAATATATATTATTCTTTTGGTTCTCTGTTAACATGTACACACACACACTTACTGATAAAATATAGTCTGAAAGGAGTTGAAAGTATTTTTTGGTATCGACAATAGCCAGTTTTTTATAGAGGATCTCTGCTGAATAACTTCCCACAACAGGTCACATAAATCACATAATACAGTCACATAATACAGTCTCTCTCTCTCTCTCTCTCTCTCTCTCTCTCTCTCAGGAAGATCCTACACACCAACAGGAAAAGTAGAAAGTTTAGCTTATTCAATCTTTTCTTGAATAAATATTTAATTTAATGTTTAGATCATTTCTTGTATTCATATAAACTAATATGAAACAGAGACACAAAAATATACACACTGACCGAGAGGCAGAGAAACGGACATGTGCTGTAGATAGAACAACATTTTGATTGCTGGATTTTTAACCATTTTTGGTGAAAGAATTTTCCCAGAAATGTTAGCATTATGTGGAATGAGCTTTGTGTGGGGGGAAACAAGTATTCAGTTCACTGTGGCAAATGAACTGTGGAAGAAAAGGTTCTTTAGAGAACCAAAAAATGTGGCCTTACTCTAAAAAAACCCTCTTCTGGCAACTTAATTTTTAAGAGTGTAGATAGAGAGGTAGATTGATAGACAGACAGATACACAAGATCACAAAAAAGTCCCTTAGTCTTTTTCTGATTTTCAACTCTCCAGTTTCTGTGAGTCTGTGTCCACTGTAGCCTCAGATTCCTGTTCTTGGCTGACCACAGAGGAACCTGATGTAATCTTCTGCTGTATTAGGCCATCCACTCCAATGTGTTTTGAGATGCTTTTCTGCTCACCACAGTTGTAAAGAGTGGTTATATGAGTTACCATAGTCTACCTGACAGCTATTCTTCTCTGATCTCTCTCATTAACAAGGAGTTTTTGCCTGCAGAACTGCCTTTCCCTGGATGTTCTTTGTTTTTCGCACCATTCTGTGTAAACTCTTGGGGCTCGTGGTATGTGTAAAAATCCCAGGAGATCAGCCATTTCTGAAATACTCAAACCAGCCAGTCTGTCACCAACCATGCCACAGTCAAAGTCACTGAGACCACATTACTAACTGAAGCTCCTGACCTGTATTCATGATTTTATGAACTGCACTGCTGCCACATGATTGGCTGATGAGCTAATTGCATGAATGAGCAGGTGTTTCTAATAAAGTGGCTGGTGAGTGTATAGGTACAGATAAACAAACATTTACGCTTTATTTCATAACATACTCATTTGATTGTTGCTCACAGTAGAGGTGTGCTTGGGAATGTTTTTTTTTTTAATCCCGCTCCCACCTACTCCTGAAGAAATTCTGACCAATCCCGTCCACTCCAGACGCTATTATTTTTCCTTTGTACCTGCCTGCTATCTTTCCTATAGAGCTTCTTGGGATATTTTATGCAAAATATAAAGAAAATTAGTAACTTAAACCACTGTGATTGGTCAGAATAAATAATTTACTCTCTACTACTCTCCTATGTAACATTTCTTTGTCCCACAAGCTTCATATCTGACCGTCCTGTCCTGCGACTTTTTTGATGAGTCCCACAGGTGCTGATGTACACTCACAATGCATTATGGGTAATACACATGTGTTAAATGTTTCTCTTTGTAAAGGAAAAGGCCATACAAATTTTACTAGCATTGAATTAAAGCTTTGCAGTTAGAATAATGCTGAATAACCTTAGCTGATACCACAATTAGCTGATTCCCAGTCTTAGTGATAAATTATAGATTCTTGAATAATAAGGAAAATGCCAGTTTAATGTTTGGTAACTGTGGGAAAAGTGCACTCAGAATTTTGGAGCTGACATCATGTGTAAAAGTGACGATGTACAGTTTCGTCTCCATTAGCCTGAGGAGAGAAATGAATGAAATTCAATCAGTGCTAATTCAGAAGGCGCCTACAGGATGATGTTCTGGATAATATTTCAAATCTGAGTGAGTGTCATGTAAAAAAAAGAAAATAAAGAAATTACCCTCCTGAAGTGTGTCAAAGATGTAAGGCTGTTTGAAATGATGTTTGAAAGTGCACAGAGCAGAATATTGTGATTCATAAATGCCGTATCATGTGTTATTGCAATATTTCATTTCTACCTCCTCACATGGTTCATTTTTGATTTTGGAATTCTGCAGTCATAGTGGACGATGATGATGATGATGATGATGATGATAGGTGCACAACAGACTTCAGTGTGATGAGTGCGGTGATCCTCCCTGACATCCTCTTAAAGCAGGGTTTTGAAAAGTTTTAGCAAGAACAGGATTAAACTGTAAAAAAAAAATCCATGGACAAATTTATTTAATGAACACAATCCAATTATTATGCAAATATTTGGCTCATTATTTAATGTATGTAATTATATTTGATATATTTATTGGAACCATAAAGCTTTAATTCCTTTTAATCCTGAACTCAATAATAAATGTGAATGCATGTATGTATAAATAAGAAAAAAACACTATATCAAAATTATGTATATATATACGTAATAATATATATATATATATATATATATATATATATATATATATATATATATATATATATGTACATATATATATATATATATATATATCACAAATCCCATGGCTATGCTTCATGGGAGAACCGTGGCCTTAAAACCTCTAGCAGCATGCTTTCAAACATTAAGTAATTCTTTGTGATGATAAAGATCTACCACACACTAATCATTTACCATGAGTAGTTTCTATTTATTTAGTACTTAAACACTCTAAAATCTCAGAATGCCTGATCAGAAATGTGTGGGCGTGTCAGACTGCATAATTATTGGAAGTGCCGTTTCCCTGGTAACTTAACTGAGAAGATGGAAAAAATGACAGAAGATGGAAAAAATGACATAGAGGAGCTTCCACGTCACTTTCGCATTCGCACACAAGTCACGAGTAAAAAATGTCGCACTGAGTGCATAAACAAACTCAGTGTATTTTATTAGGGTGAATGCAAATCTCGTTAGCATGGTATGAGTCAAAACATAGGCAGACAGCATTAAACAAAGATAGTCAGATAATCAAAGATAAGCATCATGGAAAAACTAGGCTAGGGTAAAAAAAAAAAAAACAAGGCGGTACAACAGAAAACAAGAAAAAGAACTTAACGATACAGAAATGCATGATAAGACTTCACAACATGGAACACTAACAGCAGGATATACATAGACAAACTAGTTAAGGGTTTTACACAGAACGGGTAAACACATTAGGGTAATCAACCAATGTTGTGACAGGGCAGGACAGAGACAGGACCAAAATCAAAACAAAAGCATATCAGTGACTATGTTTACATGCACGTCAAATTCCATTTAAGGTCTATATTCAGGTTGCAGCCATATTCCGAATACGATGTTTATATGCATACAGGCATTGGAATATTCCTGTAGACATGGTTGTTGTAAGAAGCCCGAGTTGCCATTCCTAAATACCTAGCCTACAGCTAAGCATCTGTTAGCACCCACAATTCCTTGTGGACTGAACATGAATATATCTCTTTTCAGTGGATTTTCTGAATAAGATGTTTACATGCAACAAATTTCCGATTAAAATAGGCATATACAAGGAATGGAATTGGAAATTCAGGAATCAGAATATTGTCACAATCTGAATCAGGCAATCGGATTGTGGCATTTACATGACTCAGTACTAATTAGAATATTGCCAAATTCTCATTAATATCGGAATACTGATGTGCATGTAAACGTAGCCGACGTAAATAAAAGCACATGGCAGGAACCCAAAACAGGAATAAATAACAGTTAGACTGTATTCTGTGTGTGTTTGAAAAAAAAAAAGCTACACTGATTAGAACACCATTGCACTTCAATGGTGCAGAAGTGATGTAAGCATTTCTGATGTAAACTGAGCGTTGTTATCTTTACATTTAATTTAACTACCTGTTATATTTAATACTAGTGGCAGTGTGGTGGCTACAGGTTAATTAAAACACAGGCTTGGCTATTGCAGCACCTAGTACAGCCGTCTAGAGCAGTGGTTCTCAAACCTAGTCCTGGAGTACCACCAAACTGCACATTTTGGTGTTGTCCCTCCTCTAACTCACCTGGTTCACTTGGTGCAACCTAGTTCAGGCTTGTTAATTCCCTGATGAGTGGAATCAGTTAGGTTGGTAGCAGAGAAAACACCAAAATATGCAGGGTGGTGGAACTCCAGGGCCACGATTGAGAAACACTGCTCTAGGGCACAGAGTTTAAGGTCGAAAAGCATGATTTAACAACTCATCATGACCGATTGTAAACTGGTGTGTGAAAATGCTAGCGAGATGCAGGCTCTTATAAGGTAAAGAAGCTGCGAGAAGCATATTGCTAATTCTGAATAGTCTATACAAAATATGGTACTGCCCAACTAAAACAGCTTAGAACAAAATGGCCACCTTCAACAGCGTGTAATAAATCCACAACAGAAGCTACATAACTAATAGTAAGAAACTTAATATAGAGAAGAGACTTAAAAAAACAGACCCTTGAGGATCTCATTCCAGTGATGCTAGCTAGGTTGTGTAGGAAAAGTAGGAAAAACCACTGCATGACAACCCCTCAGTGTACTGCTTATTTAACACCAGATTCAATTGGATACATTATTTACATAGGTTTGCATAGTTTATTTATGATAAAAGACACAAGGGAAATAAAAGGAATGCATAGAAATCATGATATATTATTTAAAAAAAGAGCAACTACTTGAAAGTATTTTAATTTTTTTTTTCTTTTTCTTGTTTTTTTTTTTTTTTAGGCAGTCATAAAACAAACTGACAGGCAGAAGAAAGTTCAGAGAGTGTGTGTGTGTGTGTGTGTGTATGTGTGTGTGTGCGCGTGTGAGTGAGTGTGTGTGACCCATCAGGCATGCTATCATGTTGCATTTTGTCAGAGGAGCTGTCCAAACATTGCAAAGACACACACACACAGACAGACACTAATGTTGTCATTTCTAACATGTGTAGCAGATGACATAATATGATGACATATGAAGTCATCATTTTGGATTAGCCTAATTGTAGTACATGTGTGTGTGAGGGTACTCTAGCTGTGCTCTTGGGAAAATGCGTTACTTTAGTTTGGTGTTAACATAACACTGACATGGACCGTGTAAATTTCCAGAGTATGAAGTTTGTAGAGAAGGAGGACTTTTGTAATGGAAGTTATTGTTGTGTGTGTGTGTGTGTGTGTGTGTGTATCTAAATATGTAGAAAGTAGAACTATTTTATATTCCCATAATTATGATGTTTAGGTTTAAGCCATCACATTTTTTCAAAGCCACAAGAATCTCAAGTCTATTTCTCTATAGCAACAGCTAGTAAAGCCAACTCTGATGTCATCAGTGTCATGGCCATTGCTATTAAAGAGTTTATATATAGATCTCACTAGACCAGGGTCATTTAACTGTGGTGGCAGGTGGGCACAAGCAAACACACATGAACGTGCACACACACACACACACACACACATACACACTCATGGGGCAGACGGACCAGTCAGTTTAACCCTCTTATAAATGAAGGCCATAAATATATGAAATAAATAAAGTAATAAATAAAGGCCACTGGTGCTATGTGGGAATACATCCAGGGTGGGACGCCAGTTCATTGCAGGGCTTTATGCACACACTCATTCATACCTATTGGCAATTTAATTTTAATTTAGTTTTTGGGAGGAAACTGGAGAACCCATAAGAAACCCCTGCAGACACGGGGAGAACATGCAAACCTCCACACAGGTATAACCCCGAGATTTTAACCCCAGACCCTAGAGCTGTAAGACACCAACACTAACTGCTACACCACCATGCCACCCTAATACTTATTCATACTTAGTAATTATTCTTATTTATTATATTAATTGAGTAGTTTGTTGGGCCGTGGAAACATTATAAAGAGCCTGCAGGAACTGATAAACCATACCGTAAATTTTATAGTGTAGAGCAGGGGCGTCAGACTGCAGTCCAAGAGTTCCACAGCATTGCAGAGTTTAGCATTCTGCCTCATTTAACATACCTGATTCAGCTCATCGGTTAATGCGCAAGACCTTCACGGTGTGTTACGCAAATCTCTGCAGTGTTGTGGCCCCTTTCTGGACCTGAGTTTGACATGCGCACTGAATGATCACAGTTAAAACAACAGACATATATACATGGTGTCCGAAAGGGCAGGAGAAGTACGTATACCTAATTTTGTATTTATTATTTACAACATATTCTCTACATGTTCACTTTTAAGCTCTAAGCATTTCCTCAGCTGCTGTATCATGTTTTTGCTGATTTTGCTCAACGTATTCGAATCAACATATTTCCTCAACATATTCCCAGAGATTCCTGAATTTTCGGACACCCTGTATACTGTAAATGTGTGGCGGTCTGGGAAAACCCATCACATGTCTCGGCACTGCAGTGACACTGACATAGTACTGTGTGTGTGGTGTTGGTGTGAGTGTATCAGATGCAGCAGGGTTGAGATTTTGAAACATCATAAAGTCAGTTCTGGTTTTTGAACAGTCCACCAATCAGAAATCTCCAGCTAACAGCAGTGCTGTGGCTCAGAAACTGACACTGATGAAGGATAATAAAGTGACATGTAAGAAAACCCAACACCACTGTGCCTATTACACACCAGTGTCACCGAAAGTGGTCCTACACCCAAGTAAAATCCACTCAGTGGTGGTCTTTTTCCATTGATAGACATCTTGGAGATAGATAACAAACTACAGAGAACAACAGATGGGCTGGAGTCTGTAATATATGGTAATTTGACCTGCTAAAATGTCCACTGAATGTAACTATAAGCTAGTTGTACCTAATAAACTGGCAACTCAGTGTATGTATTTACCTCATTTGTGGTTCTTCTGCACATATCACTCTTTATAATCAATACCACACGGTTTAGCTTTATAAACCTAGACATAAATTACAGGAATAAATTCCTCCTGAGGCAATTTAACCACCAGGGCTAACAAACACCAGCGCAGATCTATAACCAGCAACACTCTTTATCCAGAACACACACCTTGCTGTGATTTAGAAAAGGAAGTGTGCGTGTGTGTGTATGTGTGAACAAGTCGATTCCTTAAATGCATTCAGGATTTAATTAGCTTCCTTCCTTCTTCCTTTTTCAATTCCTTCCTTCCTTCCTTCCTTCCTGTCGGAGTGAGTTACAGTTTGTCTCTGCTGTAGCCTGACTCTGGTTACACACTGGTAGGTAAACTTGCTTCTCGTATGAGCTTCTTAAGCAGAAAGGTCCTGCATTCTCTTAAATAGTTAATTACAAATATCTTATTTATTTTATATTGTATATATTATTTAATTATTTTAAAAAAGTCACAGATTTTTAGTCTGTTTCTCCCCATTAATCACCCTTTATTTTTGCTTTACTTTCTTTTTTTGTATCATTTTCCTTGTTGTTTACTATATTACTATATTGACAGTAATTTCAATAATTTCAATAATTTATTAAGAATATATCTATTTTTCTATTGATATTTACTCATTACAAAATAGCTACAGAAATAGGGCAAAACTGTGATGAAAACATGAAATTATGGTACTGAATCTAATTGAATGCAATATTTAATGTTTATGATAATCTAATATTTAAGATAACATGAGATAACATTTTTAAATGTAGTAATAGGTCTCAAAATAAATAAGACATACAGTAAATCCAAAAATAAGTGACAGAAATATTACAAGTATTTATAATTTAAAAAGATGAAATAAAACTACGTAATACACAAAAAGAGATTTTTTTTTATTAAGATACTAAATTTCTAAACAATTCCCCCTTTGATTTGTGTCTCTTTTTCTCCTGCATGTGTTACTGGAGTTGTATAACATTTTCACTCAGAGGCCCAATCAGTGCAGATGTTGTGTCATAAATCCTCTCCACTCACTTTCATGGTCAGATATAAATCTAAAGATTATGAAGAGAGTCGTATTTTTTTTTTTTTTTTAGATCCTCTTTAGCGAAGAAGATGTGCATGAAATATGATTGCGGTTGTTCAGTGTAATAAAATACACGTACAGCTGTGTTTGTCTGTGCATTTTCAGGACGTCTTAAACAATACAACTATAACTCCGTAAAAGCACACAGGCTCTTTACACAGCAGACCTGCCTTTATTCATCATTTCCATTTGAAAATCACTCAACACTTGACGCAGCTAGCAGCTTCAGATCATTCCCAGTCAAATAGTGATTCATCTAGTTTTGCTAAATAAATAAATAAATAAATAAATAAATAAAGTTTTTTTTTCTTGTTTCTGAAGACATTCTCAAATAATTAATTTTTTTTAAGTTTTTTTTTTTTCAAAATATTAAATTAGCTATACAAATTCATGAACCTTATAATTAAGAGAATCAAAATATTGCTGTTCAGAAGAAAAAAAAACCCAAAGCTGTATTTCAGAAACAGCAGGATGATCCATCCTAACTGAGAGCTTTTTCTACATGACTTACTCTCAGTAATGAGAGTCACACCAGGATACTGCTGTAGTAATGGGCTGTAAAATGATGGCAAAATAATCACAGTAATGTCACGATCTACCTGAGTGAATTAGTGTAAATGGACCAGCAATGTGATTAAAGGTTAGCTCAGTGGCTTAAATCATATCAGCTTGCGCTGTTGTGTCCGTCACAGGGGGCAAGCAAGTGCAAAAATGTTTCAGCTCTTTGCTGAATCAACCCAGGATAAGCAGTTAGGTCTAGTTAATTACAGCATGTTCTTAGTAGCACATCGCCCAGTTTACAGCTCCATTTTATATGCTATTGATATTGGGGCTTTAAAGGGCTCTGGTAGTTCAGTGGTTAATGCACTGGACTACTAAAGTCATAAGTTCAAATCCTGCCACTGCTGGACCCTTGAGCATGGCCCTTAACCCTTAACTGCTCAGTTAAAAAAATTAGCTAATTAGCAAAGGATTTTAAAGCTGTATTCATAAATGTTCACATTTTTTACTGCTAATGCTAGACAGCAGACTAACGTGAGCTAACCTGACAGAAAGGATTTTTAAGGTGCATTCATAAATGTTCATATTTTTCACTGCTAATGTTTAGATAGCTGGCTAACATGAGCTAAACTGACAGAAAGGATTTCTAAATCTTATTCATATGTTCAAATTTTTCATTGCTAATGCTAGACAGCTGGTTAACATGAGCTAACCTGACAGGATTTTAAAATCATATTCATATGTTCATATTCTATGCTGCTAATGCTAGATAGCTGGCTAACATGAGCTAAACTGACAGAAAGGATTTTTAAATCATATTCATATGTTCATATTCTTTGCTGCTAACACTAGATAGCTGACTAACATGAGATAAACTGACAGAACGGCTTTTTAAATCATATTCATATGTTCATATTCTTCACTGCTAATGCTAGGCAGCTGGCTAAGATGAGCTAGCCTGACAGGATTTCAGACAGGATTTTTATTTTTTTTATTTTTATTGATGTTAATAATGTTCACTCCATACCAACAGTAACCAACAAACTAACACGCTTTTTGAGTGGATTTTAAAATATTCATAAATAGTTCTAATCTTCATTGATAATGCTAGCTAGTGGATTAACCTAAGCTAAATAGACAGGAAACATCTTTAAGTGTGCAAAAAAAGGTGTGTTTGGTTATTTAGGCTAGTAGTTCTCAATGTGGGGTCCAGGAGACATAGCCAGGGGGTCTGTTTTTTTTTTTTTTTTTTTTTTATCTAGTTACAGTGGTGGCAACCATTACTGAAAAGTGAGTATATTTATTATTACTGTGTTATTGTTGAGCTATACTTATTGCTGCTACAATGCAAAATAGTTCGCAGTTTACAGCCCATGTTTTGTATATTTTCTGTCCTGTAAATTCACTGTCCTGTGTATCTATTTTTCTGTTTTATGTCTTTATTGTCCTGCACTCGTCTCACACTGTGGTGTAGTGCACTTGATGTAGTCTTGCGTACTGTTCTGTGTTGCTCCTGGAGAAATGAAATTTCGTTCTGATGTATACTAGCTATATAGAGGAATAACAGTAAAAACCACTTGACTTGAATTATAGTTATTAGCCCATGTGGCTGGTTACATGAACAAGTTTAATCCAAACCTCAATAACTCAAAAACAAGTAGGCCTATAAATGGTGTCAGCTTGGACCTAATAACATTTTGAATGAAATTGTTTCCTGTGCATGGAAAGTTCTGTAATAAAAAAAACTGTGGCTCCAGTAAATAGCCATAAGGGGACCATGGAATTTATATAAAAAGTTTGAACCCCAGGTTTAGCCAGCGGGCAGTTCTTGGGCATACAGAGTAACAAAGTCTTACAGCTTCTTTGAACATACTCTGAAGTCTGGCTTGTGAGACTACTTGATCGCTTGGGACACAACCTTTCTTTTCTGTTGAACAAGGCAGGCGGTGCCTCCTCCTTGATTTGCTCCATTGAAACCCCGTGACATTTCAGATTTGCTGGTTTAATTACCTCACAGTTAGTGAAGAAATCAATGACTCCGGTAATTACAAAAGCTATGAGTGAAGCTGAACACGTTCACGGGTGCACTTGACATACGTGCTTCACGGTTAGTGCTTTATTTTAATAACCTCTTATTTCTGTGTATAAGGGTCACTACAGGAAAGTCACTTGGGAGTGTTGGTGTATTGTAGCTTTCATGGAGTGGCAGATTCAAATAGAGGGAGAAAAAAACACAAGTAGCTTTGTACACCCTATGTAATGCATGCAGTAACTGTGATTAAATGTTTTTAAACTGGAATAAGATGTAATCCCCATTAAAACTATTCTGACAAGTACAATTTTTTTTAAAAAAGCAAGTGTTTCTCGACACATTTGACATGAAACATCACACTATGATGATGGATAATTCTTCATCACTTCATCACTCTCATCCCTTGCTGTTTTTTTTTATTCCAAAACCTGCCCTAACATCACTCATCTTTTTCAGTCTAATAGCTAACATTGCCACTTTTTGTCTTGGATCATGGCCTCCAGATCCACTGCAACCCTGATCAGGATAAAGCGGTTACTGAAAATGAGTGAGTGTATTTGTAAGGTTGTAGTACAAGGGGTCAATAGAGTGAAGTCAGCACCTAACACTGGAGGTGTTAAGATACTGTCGTGTATGAGAAAAAACACAAAATGAGTTAGGGAGTGACAGCGAGTCTGACTCTGAGAAATAAATGGTTCGGAGTTAGCCGGCCAAGCGGGATTAATCTGCCAATATTGGGGAAAATGTGAAGAGAAGAGCTGAAGCGTAGACAGAAAGAGAGCGCAGGTTCAGTGTCTGAACTGTAGAGTAAAAAGCTTCATTCATCAAGTTTTTAGAAGTCTGTGCCCAGATTTATCATTACCCTGTGAACAAATCTCATGATACCTCTGAAATTCACGTTTGTTCTTTTAGTGTTGGCAAAACAGCTTACAGTACCAAAAACGAGCCAAGAAGCAAAGTTTCTCTGAGGAGCTTCATTAATTTCATTCATCTTCAGTAACCACTTTATCCTGGTCAGGGTCGCAGGGGAGCCAGAGATTTCCTGAGAACAATGGATGCAGTCCATCACAGGGTACCACACACACACACACACACACACACACACACACGCACACACACACACGCATGCTCACATTCACAGAAAGTGAGAAGACAAATAAAAAAAGAAAGATAGAAGACAAATAGGAAAAGAGAAAAAAAGAAAAACAAATGATGAAAGAAAGAAAGAAAGAAAGAAAGATGACAACTGAGAAGAAAAAGAAAGAAAGATAAAAGACAAATGGGAAGAGAAAAAATAAGACAGAAAACAACTGAGAAAAGAAAGGAAGAAAGAAAAAAGAGAAAAGAACACAAAAAAGAAAGCAGACAAAGGAGGTGGAAAAATGAAGAAATGGAGTGAGGAAAGAAATGAATAAAGAAAGAAAAAAGAAGACGTGCGAAAAGAAACATAGAAAACAACTGAGAAAAGAAAGAAAGAAAGAAAGAAAGAAAGAAACACAAGGACATGGGGGAGGCTGAGACTAAAGTGTTGTTGCTTATTGTGTTGCTTTGTTGCATGAATATGATGTTAAGAGTAATGAAGCTCTGTAACTCAGCTCCTGTGGTCACACATGCATGAAACAGTTTCATGTTTGCATTTGCCACAAGCAGGGTGCCACTGCAAACACGTACACACATTCCTGCTACATTTCTGACTTCTGCTTCTCTAAAAACAGAAGTGTAGCAGAAATGTTTCACTATGCGTGTGGTACCACACTG
Source organism: Pangasianodon hypophthalmus (assembly GCF_027358585.1). NCBI lineage: Eukaryota > Metazoa > Chordata > Actinopteri > Siluriformes > Pangasiidae > Pangasianodon > Pangasianodon hypophthalmus. The sequence goes on along the minus strand of NC_069731.1, from coordinate 15,324,047 downwards.
CCGCTCATATAAAACACATTTCATTAGTGGCATATTAAGTAATTAGCCATTTTGTAGTCGGCCATTTTGTGAAACCTGCTTTATACCAATCAACAGTATTCATTACAGCCAGCGCCACCCAGTACTTGTTTGTTCGCAGAGATGTACTCGCTCTGAAGCAGAAACTAAAATCATCCTTTCTTTCTTCAGTAGAAATTTGGTGAATGCCCTGCCGAAAAAACAATAGAAACCCTCGTAGAACTTGTAATGGTTTTAATGCTTATAATATTGGTTTTAATGGACTCTGTAATGGTCCCTGTGGGTCTCTACTGGTAATTTGTTGCTTTCTATTGGTGGCATGTTATGTCTAGTGGATACCATTAAGGACCAATAATGGTAATGGTTTTAATGGTTAGCTGATGGTTTGTAATGGTATTTGTAGTGGAAAAACCATTAGAATTTCCTTGATGGTTTCTATTGCTTTTTTCAGCAGGGTGTGTTGATGTCATGTGACATAAAAATAAGATTTTTTAGCTTTATGTGGACCCTCGGTTGACAGCACAACATCTGTAAAATTGTATTTTGGTTTGCAAAAAGAAAGATGGTGCACTTTTTTATCTATAGTATCATGAATTTCACACCTCTGGCACTGATGTTTCGAAGAACCCCACAAATACCATGACACATAAATTAGTCATTTGCACAAAGCACGTGAAACACACTCGTGCCTCTCTGAAATGCTATAATCGGTCTCTATCTGTGTGAGTCCCTAGGCTGCTGTGTGTATGTGTGTGTGTGCCTGTGTGTCTTGGAAACATCCATCATGGTCCATTGCAAAGTAGTAAGGAGTGTGTTTAATCATACTTACCAACCAAAGAGAGAGAAACAAAGTAAACAAAATTTATCTTCATTTGCCTGGCTACGAACAGAAGACTATTAAGACAAGACATGATAAGAATTTAAAACAACAGTTTATTAAGTTATTACTCTGTGGTACACTGTTTTCTTTTATATAAAAGGAAACGACAACTGTTGCAGCATTTTAGACAGTTTCTGGCTCTGTTCCATATGCTAGCATTCATGTCAAGCTAGCATTCATACTAGCAATGTAGCACTCAGGTGCTAATAAAATAATGTAATAAAGTTGTTACTATTTGTAACAAAGAGGTCATAACTATATGTATATTACAGTGCTTCTGTGTTCTCTGTCAGGTTTGCTGACTTACACAGAGAGCTAATCATGTATGCTAACCGCTAATTAGCCTATTAGCAGGAAGGCTTTTAGTGTTACTCCTGTATTTGAGTTGCAGTTAGCTACATTAGCATTCTAATAAGTTTTAGGTTAACAGAAAAAGTCTCTCTCTCTCTCTCTCTCTCTCTCTCTCTCTCTCTCTCTCTCGCAAGCAAACACGTAGGAGCACACACACACACACACACACACACAATTTTAGTTTTACTGGTGCAAATGCTTCCCTGTAAGCTCTGTAATTGACTGCAAGCTAATTGTTGTGTTAGACAGTGATTACAGGGCCTTGTCCAATTTTCTTTCCGAGGTAATTACAGGATTTCAAGGTATGACAGATTGAGTTAAAAGTCCATAAAATTTAAGAAAAAATACACATTTATTAAAATGTACAGCAGTTGTCTGAACCGTTGTTCGCTATGCTCTGTTTTGGGGAGCTGTCACTACCGAAAGCATTAATGGCATAATGGCAGTAATAAAGTCCCACTATGCAATGCAACAGGTTAGTGTTCAAACAATGTAACACTCTATGGTTTGGGACATGAGGCATTTGTGCTGGTGTTTATGTGGCCTGCATAGTGAATAAGGTGTGTCGTTTGGGACACTTCCACAGTAAACCAATTGTGAAACATTTATGATGATGTTTATTAATATACAGTGAATAGCATGTGTAAGTCAGGTGTTTTACTAATAACACTGGAACTCTGTAGTTCTAAAATAAAGCAAAAAACCCCCCCAACAAATTGGTAAGGGGGTTTTAGGCAGTCCATTTTGTGTTGTGATTAAGAACACCTTTAACCCTCGCTTAGTATGACTTAGTATGATATAAGTGACTTATACCATTATAAAACAATGACAAAAACAATATGATAAAATCCAGTTTCCAAAAATATATATATATATATATATATATATGTAATGGGCAAAGATTAGGGTATTCTATGGACAGAACAATGGCTAACGTGTAACAGGTTTATTGGTTTATTTTATTGGTTTACTTGGCTCATTAATATAATATCACTTCATCAATATATATCACTTCAATTACTATGATGCGTTTATATATGTGTGCACATTAAGGATTTTATAAGGATTTTACTTTGAATGCGGCTCAGCCAATCAGATTTCAGAAACTGTCCACTTTATAATCTCCATTTCTGAACGCTATAGGTTAGAGGTAACATGCTGATCTAAAGTATAAGTTTTACAGGAGTCTATTTTCCTCAACATTTTTCGCAAAACATGCAAAAACAAGGTGTAGAGTGGTAACACGGTGCAGGTGATAACATAATATCCTGCTAGTTAGCCCATTAGCTAACACAGTATTGATGTTACCCATTTATTTGAGAAGAGCCTGTCTATGTCCTGCAAGACTACAAACCACGTCTATTACAAGGAACGAGTATTACAAACAACGCCTACTAGAAAATCACAATACACAACATTCCCACGCCCAGTCGAAGACACACACGAATATCATCAATTTCCCTAACCCTAACGATATCCCTAACTGTATTTGTTGTGGGCATAACTTTTAATAGTTGGCATGCTTTGTAAGGGGTGTGGTTTGTAATCCTGCAGGACGTAGATGGAGACATTTGATTTATTTGAGTTCTAATTAGCTATAGCAGACTTTTTATTGTGACATATGCCCATTTAAGGTTGTTAATTATTAAGCAGCACAAATGTAAAAAAGGCTTGGATTTGAATGAATAACTTATCAAGAGGTGTGGTTAGGCGTGCATGAGCTCATTCCTGTTAAGAAAGTGAGAGTGTGCAGTGCAGCAAGGTGAGTTTTCATGATTTAGAGTACAATTTGTTTTCACTTACAGATTTCATATTGATTCTTAGTGATAGGATAATTTTATGCCAATACTCCAAAATCCACAATCACTCAAAACCATGGGGGTTAAATGTCCACATCAGGCAAATGCAGAGATCAAAAGGCATTAAAGAGAAAATGTGCGGAAGGCGACTGATAAATACACCTTTTAAAGGAGACTCCAGTATCAGCACTCTGTAACAGAGGTGTTCCATTAAGTTTTCTGACATGGGAAATTCTTCAGGACAGAGGAAGTTGTGCTTTCAGACTTCTTGTTAACGTGACAAGCAGCAATGTTTTGTCTTAATAACTTGAAGAAAAAGGAAAAATGAGAAGCCGGTGAAGTAACACCTGCTGCTATAGATGTTCTAATGTAAGTGATAACAGAAACTAACTCACATTCACAACATTAAATAAACAGATGATGTGTCATTTTTTAGTAAATAATAAGATTGTAATTGCTGGCAGATTGCTGTGGTATAACAGGAATAAAGCAGTTTGGCACATTCTGTTAACCCTGTCATTGATTAATTTCCTATAATAGCACACTCCATTATGTTTTATTCCTCAAGTATATGCATCTGAGCTAAGAGGGGGTCTGGGGAGTAGGGTTGGGTGACATGACAAAAATATCATATCATGATATTGAAGACATTTCTGCAATGGAATGACATTTCTGCAATGGAATGTTGCCAGGAAAACATTCAGGCTACATTACTAATAAACCTTTAAAATTTGTTTGATACTGTTTAATTAATGTGTACAAAATAAATTAACACTGAAAAAAAAAACTTGTAAAGATTTCGCAACATGAAAGATTCAGACTGAAGAAAACTATCAAATCTACTTCCAGAATTTGTAATTGTTATTTAAAAGTGTATAAAAAGATATCACGATACCCACGACATCTTAAAGACTGTACTCTCACATAATTTATCACGATATTGATATTGATAGTATATCGTCATATCGCCCAGCCCTGCTGGGGAGGCAGTAACAGATACATAAAGTGAATGACCTCTGCAATATCAGAGATGATTTGGTTGCTGTTGTTCATTAACACTATAAAATGTGAAATAATTCATCTCTTAATGTATGTTAGAGCAATGTTACTGCTAGAATGAGTCCGATCTCAGTGGACTTTTGGACCATACTATACATTTCTTTCCTTAGCATCTTCATTGTGTTTCCTAAACCCATACCTCACTCACTGACAGGCCTAATGAACATTTATGAGCTCCTTTAGATATTTTTCCACTTAATTTAACACTAATTCTTGCTGAAGGTGAATCCAAGCTCTGTGTCTGCCAATGGAGCGTCTCAGTTCTTGGCTTGATGTGGTGGTATTGAACATTTAGCTGGCTGTAATCCTGCTAAAGATTTTTTAATGCCCGTTGCTCATGCAGTAAATCCCTCTAAGCACCGTGAAATTAACCCTTCATTGGATTATTGTTTAAAATGAATTAATTGTTTAGAAATGACGTTGAATTATCGGAATGTATGTGATGAAAATGCACTTATATCCTCTTGAGCCCTGAACTGAATCTTAGTACATTTTATTTACTGGACAAGTTTTTCCACTGCTACTGCTTCTTGTTTTTCTGACCAATCTGCAGCTTTGTTTAAACTCACTCATAATTTCACACTCTTTTCTTTTTCCTTACTTCTTTTTTTAACCTTTCTTATTCATTTTTCATTCTTATCACTTTTGTTCTTCCTCTCCATTTTTCTCTCTGTTCTTTTTAGAGGACTATGGCGTTTTTAGGCTCTGCTTACAAGTCAGTATGTAGTATATCCTATATATACTATAAATGTTTATAGTACATACTATATACTATACAGGATATAGTATAAACTATAAACATTGTCGAGTTGTATTCATCCCGGTCATCATCAAGTGGAGATCCTTTTTTTTAGGTGATATGTAATTTGTGCTTATGTACTAGACCTGTTCACATGCTAACAGTGTGCCAAAGTGAGGTTCACTGTAAGACTCCCTTATATATTTTTACCACTTGTACAACTGGTGAATGGATGTGAATTGACAACCGAAGCGATCTTCTCCTTCATCTTCTTCAACATTGCCGTAAATGACTTAAGCCTTTCTCAGAAGGTTTCTCCTATCAGCTATTGCATGTCACAGTATGTTGCATTATTCCTTCAAAAGTTCGACAGCAGATAGTAATTTTTATGCACCAGTATGCATTGAACTTATTGTTCTCATTTAAATCAGCGGTGGATTGTGTCAGTAGTTTGTTATGCAATATACAAGGAATAAAACACTATATCTATATCTATCTATCTATCTATCTATATATATATATATATATATATATATATATATATATATATATATATATATATATATACATAAGGAGTAAAACACTTGGGGTTGTGCTTTTATAGGAAAACAATCAACGGCAATGTGATGTGATGCATCTCGATGGTGAAGCATAGTTACTTTTTTTTTTTTTTTTCATCAGTTTACAGTTACATTTAATCACAAAACAAGTTAATTTCTGTTTTCACTTAGGTTATAGCAGCTACAACAGTTTTTCACTTAATTTAATGTATTAGACCCAGCGCGTTTGGCTTATAGCCGGTACTATTTTCAGAGCTGCTGTTATAGAAAATTAATTGACCTATTGACCAATCACAATCAAGAATTAAACAGTGCTGTGGTGTTTGTCTTGATAATCAGCATGCTTGAAAGGCATATGCTGATGCTATTCTTCCAGGTCCCATATGTGACTAACCTTGCTTCACAGTTTATGATCCCATCACAATATTGTGTCACAGTGGCAATTCTGTCTGCCATTATTTTCAAACTTTCATGGTCCAGTGAGCAGAGTTATGCGATTGCCTTCTGTGAGAAATGCTCCATCCGGACACACTTGTCCCTGTGCTCAGAAAATCTGTCAATCCAGCACTGTATTTTAAGCAGTAATCACAGCACGTTGCCAGTTTTCCCACTAAGCCACCCACCACCTAAGCCCTGAAAGAGTTCAAAGAATACCCTGATATACACTCAGTATTGATTTGTTCTGAATAAAACATTCACTATATGTTGCACACTGATCTCAAACTTTTTGCTTGTTTTCTGTGCACCATATACAGTAGCATGATGCGAATATATAAAACGGTTTCCATTGACAGCTCCATTACCTCCTGTCAATCACATAGACCTTTCTTTCTCTCTCTCTTCAAAACACCACATTTAATTAAAACGTGCGGAAGTATGTAGGGAATTATTTAGAGAAAACCTTGAATGAGGCCTTGACCCCAAAATAATCACTGATGAATTCCCAGATTGCTTTGCAATAGTTGAATGCCAGAACAAAGATGACACGCGGCTGATACAGTGAATGCACAGTGGACTGATAATGGTGAGATTTTTTTATGTGTTTCATATATAGTGAATAGCAAAACCTAGATGTTATTTTGAGCTAAGAATGATGTGTCTGTAGCACTGTGTTCTTGGTGGGAGTAACTTTCTAGAGGTGAATTGAACTTTGAAATTGAAATTTTTCGAAGATTTGTGAAGATTCCTCTCCAGATTTAAACAGGAGATAGCTCTGGGAATATGGGTGTTTTCATAAGTTGCTTTATGCAGGAGTTAAGGCAAACTGGTGAAGTGATTTTGCAGCTTATTACTGTTTAATGCTTTTAACTCAACCTTAGTTCTTAGCTAGTATTTGGTAGGTCATGTGAAGTTTGTTAAGATTAGATTTGAGATTTTATTTACGACTGAGCACCGTTGACTTAGTTTGTAAGCTAATAGCTTGAGCTTACGTTATGTTGCTTGCTTAATTTACAATGAAAATGTTGTTGTGAATGTGTTTTTAAATGAAGCTTATACTTTGACTTTACATCATCTTGTGATACAAGTGCCAATTCCTGGTATATGAACTTTCAGCAGATAAGTTCTGTTGAATTCTTGATTGTGATTGGTCAGAAAGTGATCAAATAATTATTTTTTCTACACGGCTCTGAGAGTAGTTCCATCTGACGTTAAAAGATAAGTTTTCCGACACAGGGAAGTCTTCAGGAACGCTGTGTGGTTTCAAAACTGCCGGGGAAAAAAGAGAGTCTGGTGAGGGAAAGGCTGTTTATAGTTGCTATAACGTAAGTGACAACAGGGACTAACTTGTTCTGTGGACATTTCACAATATTAAACATGACTATAAACTATAAATTTTTATAGTATAAGAGAAATTAAACACTTTGGGAAGTACTAGTTTTGGAAAATTATCAACAAAGGAGTGGTGTGATGCTGCCCGGGTTATTGTTACCAACCTGAAGTTGATTATTTTCCATTAACAGCACATTCCGAAGCGGTTTATTTCTCTTATACTAGAGTAATCTGCCAATGGTAATTTTATTTATTAAAGAACATGTCAGACGTTTTGCCTAGTAACAATATAGCTAGAATGATAGTTTTTCCTAAAACAGCTTATCCTATTGTGTTTTATTCCGCACGTACATCACTTAAGACATGCAGCAGTGTGTGATATCTGTCACAAAATTTGTAAAAATCAGTTGAATATGATGCAAGTTACAGCCAATTTTAACCAACACCTTCCTTATCAACTTTTTCTTTATGAATGATTCTCATCCCTGCTAATTTGTCAGGTTCATTCATATATGAAAGTAGTTACCAACTATATATATATGTTGAATAGTGTGTGTTTGGGACACACTCCAAGTAAACCAATTTTCCTGGAAATCTGTCTGGATTTAATATATATGTACTGTATATTATGAATAGCCTGAAGGAAAATGTAGATTATACCGGGATGCATTAAACCATGAACCCCAGTAAGCATCTATATGATAATTATTTTAATACTCATGCTTATGTGTTTCCTTTTCTTCACCTTTGTATTAAATCTGGACTCGGTGCAGATTTGATGAGGTGACCTCATTGTTCTTAAACCTCCTTAAAAGGGATTTCGGATTCACCAACACACTCAGAGCTGGATGGCGAGATGAAAGAGGAGCTGGATGTCAGAGCTGTCCTTTATGTTCGTAATATATTCAGCTCTTCTAGAATAAAAGCACAGAGAATTCACTCACTACCTTTTAACTCACCAAGACTCATCGATCTATTAAAAAAAGAAGTGTGTTCGTGATTAGCATTACAATCCTCTTTATCTTTATGTTGTTGTTCTCAGAAGTTCACGTTTAGAGAGTTACTTCATAATAGTATGATGCAGGAGGAAAATGTATTCCACCAGCCATCAGTAAAATTGAAAATTAAAATGATGCATTACAGATCTCACAGCATTCCTGTTGCAAAGGCAAATCTCTCTCTCTCTCTCTCTCTCTCTCTCTGTGTGCGTGTGTGTGTGCGCGTGCGTGCGTTTCTGTCTGTCCGTCTGTCTGTGCTGTGTGTTCCCACATCCTGCATTTTGCATAGGGACTAAATGGAACAAAAAGCACTTACAAGCCACAGACCACAAGACTTTTCAGAGCACTCAGTCCAAATACATCCATTAAACCAACAAATGAAAGTTATACTGGGGATAGATCTGTAGGTATACTGGAAATATACATCTTTATATAAAATACATCTGTAACACACACTACCACATTAGTACACTCAGCACCGCAAGAAAACATTCTCCTGATCATAAATAAGGGAGGATTGTTGCTGCTCTACCTGCTGTGTAAACATGTAAAGGTATGGGTAGGGGGTGGAGTTATCATGGGGGGGGGGGGCGGGGTTTGTGTTTGTCAGCTCCATATGAAACAAAACAACAGTTTGAGTTGTGACTTGTGAATCGTGTTGTGTCACTCAGTCACACACTTTAGTCGATTGACAATACAAAGTCAAGGTGTAAGTAATGATGCCAGGAAGGTACAAATGTGTGTGTGTGTTTGAAGGACGAGTAAGTTACTTCACTCTTTGCATGTCCTATTCTGAACCGCACAAAGATGATTATGGAAAGTGATTAGGTAGCCACTCAAGCTAAAATACTTCATCACATTGCATGAATGATCAGGCAGAATAAATGTAGCTATTAAGCTGCAGACATCATCTGCCAGGATTTGCATAAATGTGTTCTCCAAGCCTTAAAGGGTATTTTGTAGAATAACTTTATAAACTTTCCTTTACAAGGAGCACTTTGGCCCAAAATGAAATGTACACAATGTTCTCCTTATACCAAATGTAGTTTATCAGCCAAGATATATTTGGTGCCTGATGTTTGCTTTCTTGAGCTTTGGAATGAAGGTATGACGCTAATGTAGCTAATAAGTAATAGCAGTCTTTTTCATAAAAGATGAAATATCTGTCCAAAACGCATCCAGTTCTTCAATAATGTCACACGGGCTTTGGACATAATTTAGGACAAGTGGGATGGGTTAAGAATTGGGTTACTTTATCTGACAGTTTAAGGTAACCACAATATGTCACACTGAAATTCATTTGGGCTGTAAATACAATAAAATAAAATACTATGGGATGTCATTTGCTGCCAATGTTAAATACATAAATATAACAATATTAATTATTTAATAGAATTGTCCACGAAAAGTTTTTTCCTCACAGTGGACATTAGATGAGACAGCATCTCGTCTCAGCAAAAGGACCGATTATTTTATGAATAAACTTAGTAAACTTATAAAATTAGCTGTAAGTGAAAGTGTAAGTTTGGTCAGCTTATCCTTCAAACCATCTGCAAATTTTCTTTACAACAGAGCACATCAAATCAACCCAAACTTTTTAGTAGGATTTATTTTTTATACCTTATTTTTTAATCAATTTTTGGCATTATTTTATTAATTTGGCAAATAAAATTAGCAAATTAAAAGCAAATTAAAAACAGATTATATCCTGTGCACACATTACGATTTTATGACCTTGATTTAGTACGTTGTGTCTTAATTAAGTGTGCACAGCTAACTTACTGCACAATATAAAAAAAGAAAAATAATAAAGTATGCTAGATCAAGTGCTATTTTACAAGCTGCCAAATAACAAGGGTGGAAGCCATATGGTTAAATTAAATCAAATTTGCCATGATTAATGTGATAATTATGACTAGGGTTATTCATGCAGAAATACATTGGCAATATGATGTTGTATGATTCATTTTTATTTTTCATTTTTGAGTCTATTGCTTTTATGTGACATTCTGCATTTTCTGTTCCTCATTTTTTCACTCTTGATGGTAAGTGCTTTTGTCCAAAGATGGTCATTTAATTGATAAGAGAATTGTATGGAAACACTAGAAGTCATGCGTTTTATATGTTCATTTTAAACTTTATATAACTTAGCATTTGATACTTAGCTCTCTATGCCGTTCAGGACACATAATACTTGAGGATATAAACTGCCATTTTCACTGGAACAGTGCAATAGACTAAATAAAAGCCTGTGCAAATTTTGACAGTGAGGTTTAAGCACTTTTTGATTTGAAGTTCATGGTTTTTGGCATTTCTGAGTCTGAGTCAATGATGAGAAAGTTCCACTGCTGTTGGTGCAAAACGACTCCTGTAGGGCTTGATTGCTTTTAAGGCATGCTTTCAACCCAAAACAGGGCTGCAGGAAACATATATAAACCTGTAGGACTCACATGAATCCTTAGCTTATTGCATGTAAACTGAAGAACTCTTTTAATTGAATTTGCTTAGTGAGGGATTTTAGTGGTATTGGCATGGTCTCATAGTTATGTACATTTCATCAACTTTGCTTCTTTACTTCATTAACTCTGCTGATTAGTATGTGAATAGTTGTAGGAAAGGACTGTGTGATTAGTGCTTATCATTTTCTCAGTAATTGCGTAATTAAACCATTTTTTCTGACCTGAACGTTTCCATATTTATAATTATGTTGGTGTTATTTTTGGTGTGTTGTTCCACTAATGAAGGAGCTGTGAGAACCCTATCCAAATTACACTGTAGAGGTAGCCAGCTTATTTAACACCCCATTTTATAGTGTAATAGAAGCTAACTCCTTAGCTAGCTAGGCACTTTTAGATACTTCTTTGTGTAACCTTAGCTATATTTAATATTTTATAGGGCTATGTAAAACAATGTACTCCAATCACAGCTCATCATTGTAATGCTAGCTAGCTTATTTAATAAGTAAATTAACACAAGCTAGCTAGCTTTAGCCTTTTTTCTTTTATTATAATATTTTTAAAGCCTAATAAATAATCATTTCAATATCAGTCCATTTAAAGAGTGTAGTGACATCAGGGTGGACCGGCTCAGCAAAAAGACTGCCATGCTTTTCACTCATGTTTTCTCACTGTGCCCGCCATTTTGAAAATTTCAGACCACACTGCCATCTGATGGATTGGCCCCAGGCTGTGAGCGTTAGGTTTCGGAAGTGTTCAGCGTTCCATGCTTCATTTTTTGGCAGTACTATAATGTCATTGTTATTGATAGTGCACTACCTCTCACTAAACTCCCCTGTGTGAACACAATACTTGCAATTAAAGTGACTAGTGCACTAAGGACATTGTCCACTCAAGTACTCCAGTGACTGTGGATTGTGTGACTGGACACTTTTTCAACAGCCTTGGCTCCAAAAGCTTCTTACCATTCATCAACGCCAGTGACGTTTTAGAAGAGTTTAGGCAAGCCTTTATTTTTTACAAGATTGTAAAGCACATATATATATATATATATATATATATATATATATATATATATATATATATATATATATATATATATATTGCATATACTGCTTTATTGCTTAAAGCAAAAAAAGGTTAAAAAAGTGTGTTGGGGGAGGGAGGGGGCATTGGGGGTTGTCATTATTCAGCTCATTTCAATGGTTCAGCGATGTCTCTTATTGTTTTTGCAATTATGTAAAACAATACATTGCAATTATGTCAAACGCAATTATTATACAGGCATTTATAACAATCTAGTAGCTCATCTCTAATGGTTTATACATTATCATTAATAACCAAAGTGATTATGAATAAAGCAAATAGCACACATCTTAACTCTGTGTCCCTTTGCTACATTCTCGCACTCTGTCATTTCCCACAATGCTTTGCATTCCATTTTGCATTGACAAAAGATGTGGTTAAAATAGGATGTCCTATGAAAATAGCACTAATACACTGAATTAGTACTGACAAAAAAGGTACAAACAATGAAGCAATGATTTAAAAGCCATGAAATAGCAATGTACCTGTATGATTTGTGTTTGGGTTCACTTTTGTTTACTGCAGGTTAACATGAAGAGTCATTTTGGTTTCTTTGGAATGTGTGTCCAGGCATGGGCTCATAATTTATATGATATTCAGTGCATGCAATAATGATATCATGTACCTTAAAAATGTGGTCACTTTCCTGTATTCCAGTCTGGACTGGGGAGGAGGCTGTCTAGGTAGGAGTAGGGCAGTGAGATAAAATCTGACCCATTTGGAAGGACAGCTGTCTCTATTTTGAACAGAACTGAAGCAGCATGTGTCCCATGTGTCCTTATCAGAGAAGACAATCCAGTAATTCTGTTCACCAAGTAAGAGTAAATTTGAAACTGAAAAAAACATGGCAGTGTTATGATCATTATCATGCTGTTATAAAAGCATAATTGTGATATGAAAATATGTGTGTGTGTGTGTATGTGTGTGTGAGTGTGTGGGTCTGTCTGTCTTTGTGTCTGTCCTTACCTCAGTGAGCTCTGAATCACTGTGTACAGGAGAGTAAGTCAGCCATGACGGCACGCTTAAAGGCGTATTAGTAAAATTAGTGTGTGCTCGTGGGTGTGTGTGTGTGTTTATGTGTGTGTGTATGCATAATCCTGCATACACACTGCAAGCTATTTAAAGTTCACTTTCCACTGCAGCAAATCACAGGTCAGTCTGTTCTGCTGAAATAAATACAATAAAGCAAATGTGTTCTATAAATTCAATTTGATATTTTTTTTTAAAAAATTTACACTATTAATATTAGGCTTAATAGAGTTATATCTTTGTTTGATGAGTTTTTCTTAAAAAATTGCTAAACTGTGTATCTAACATTTATGTTATATTAATTAATTAACAGAATGATTTAACTAACTACCTACCTAACTAACTAACTAAATAAGTAAATAAATATTATTTATTGGATATTTTCTTTAGATTAAATATTACATGTTAAAATATTTACTAATCTTCTGGCTGTAATTTTTTATATATTTTTTATCTATTTGGTTTTCGACTCTCTTTATAACTGTATTATTTATTTTGATTAGGCAGTTCAGGAAATTGCATCAGTGTGTTGTGTTTCTAATATTCTGTATTATATATCTATATTGAAAGAAGCAGCAAGCTGCGAGTCTAATGCATCCATTACTGAGGCACTGTGCCCGAACATTTCTTCCAATATCAACCCACAAAAAAAGGGCAGGGCTGCTAGCACTCATTAGGCACTCATTACCCAATGCCGATGTCTTGTCACATTACCCACTACGCATCTACAAAATAGGATGGGAAGTTCTTTTAAGCTAATGAGGGGCTGTTTGAAACTGTGTCCCATCTCTATGACAGATGCACTGTAGTAGACTCATTTTGAATGTCTTACTCAGCCAACAAAGCCCATTTTGTTTACTCATAATAATTGACATTTCCCAATACCCATAATGTACCTGCAACAAACAAGTGATGTGGTATCATTAGCTTAAAAGAAGCATGCATTTATGTATGTTTATAGTAAAATACTAGTTTCATTGTTTAAAGTAACTCATTCAAAAGAGTATTTATTCAAACCATAAGTAAATAAATGAAGGGTAAATAGATTTCTGGTTGTTTACTACAGAAACACGACATCATTATTGTAAGATTCAAGGTTCAGGGGTCTTTATTGTATGTAGTGAAAAGTTTTTCCTTAGTGCCTCGTCCCGCAGTGCAACAGTGATACATAAAAAAAAGAATATAATAAAATAAAAACTAGTAGACTATTATGTAAAAAAAGTTTAGCAGCCTTTAGAGAAATGAAATGTAGAACATGAATATGCATAAATAGAATATGTTTAAAAAAAAACAGATATACAGAGCTGTAGTGTGTAAAACATTGTCTCATAGTGTAACGTATGGTAGTCGGAGTCCAGAAATCATGGTAATGAAACATATCAGGGGGCAAGGTACAGACAGGTAGGGTTGTCAGAGGCATATCCAAATCAATAAGCCAAATAAACATGAACTAGAACATAAGAAACTGTGGTTTTGGTAACGTTCAGAACGTTCATTGAGAGTTTGCAACATATACACACAAGGTTATAAGCAGACAATTTCATCCAGCGTTAACACCAAACAGGTGACCACAATAGGTAACAGACCAATAACATGACAGGGGCAGAGACAGTACCAAACCAAAACAAAAGCATATCACAAAAGATATACAACAGAGAACTAATAATAATCATGCTGGGGATCACATCAGTGCTGAGAGCAGGAATTTCTGACACTTATAACCCTCGCTTGCAGTTAAAATACTGTTCACTTCATCTTTGTCAAGTTTAAACTTCAAGATATGTTCAGAATTGTTGGAAAACAGATAGCAATGAAGAATTCTGAGCGGAAAAAATGATAGAAATTTTTTCATGGAAGAATTCATTAAGCTTAAGGTAACTAACTGGATAGGTACAAACGTTAGCAAAAATTTCATCACTGATTGCATTCTTTTGCTAATTTTTATTTTGCCCTATTTCTAGTGAATAGAAAGCTAAGTTAACACTCGTAGTGAGAATGATGAGTGTTTTCTTGTTTGTGCAAATTTAGTCGACAGCGAGGTGTTTGTCAGAGCCAGATGACCGTCCATTGAGGAGGAAGGAGCAGCTACACAAACTTGAGGATGAACTCTGCAGGTTGGCTTTGATCAAATAGCAAACCATTTCTACTAACTGCGGTTGCTGTTGATGTAGCTGAAGTAGAGTTATCCTATGAATAACAGTCGTGGCCTAATGGATAGAGAGTCGGACTTGCAACCCGAAGGTGAACCCGAAGGTTGTGGGTTTGAGTCTCGGGTCCGGCAGGGATTGTAGGTGGGGGGAGTGAATGACCAGTGCTCTCTCCCACCCTCAATACCACGACTGAGGTGAGACCCTTGAGCAAGGCACCGAACCCCCAACTGCTCCCCGGGCAAAAAAAGGCTGCCCACTGCTCCGGGTGTGTGTTCACGGTGTTTGTGTTCACTACTGTGTGTGTGCACTTGGATGGGTTAAATGCAGAGCACAAATTCCGAGTATGGGTCACCCTACTTGGCCACATGTCACTTCACTTCACTTCACTTCACTTCACTATGAAGGCTACTTCCGGTAGTGAAAACCAGGAAGTGTCATCTCACCCATAATACTTCTGATATATGACATAACCTACAATGCGTTAGCATGTGTTGGACTCTCACATAGATATATTTTCAGATTAAAGTACATTAAATATAAATATAAAAATAAGAAAAGATAATGATAAACTAATCTCAGCTGATCTTTTTCCCTTCCTTTATCAGTTTTCTATTTTTTCCCCCTTTCAGTTTCCTTCTGTGAACTCCACGTATCATTTCATAAAACAAGGCTACTAGTATTAATACCCACGATACATTTTCCATGTCAAATTATTCATACGGCATCGTCCAACCACAAGAGAGGCAGCTCTTAGCTTGGGCTAATTGGTGTATTAGCGTACCATTAGACTAAAAGAAGCCAGGGTAATTGCTATTCATGCAGGTTGCATTTTGACATTGATAAATTGCACGTTTGAATTTTTCTGATCATTTCAGAATTTAAATAAACTAATCTCAGTGTTTGTTATTGGTAACCAACTCAATTATTTGATATTAACTAATTATTTGATATTTGTATGTGCGCTTTGTAACCATTTCATCCCATTAAAGAAGGCATGACTGCCTATATCATTACCTGTAGTGCATCCAGTCACATTACCCATAAGCCATCTGTCTTCATAAAGAAGACAGGAATTTGTCTTCATAAAGAGTGTTTTCACTCTATGCTTATTGATGTCTTATTTGTGATATTTTTATTCATTGTAAGTGTATTAAAGGTGGTATGCATCATAATTATAATTATTATTATTATTATTATTATTATTATTATTATTATTAAGTGCGAGAGGGCATACCAGGGCTGGTGTGTGTGGGGGTGTGGGGGTGTGGGTGTGTGTGTGTCTATGCACTGAAATATATGTGTCAGCTGCAGTGACTCAAAAGCAAAAAATAGCGTGTGGATTATGAAAGGATTTTAATAAGAATGCACTACGTAATCACACAACACTCTGCTTTATTACATGGTAGTGTTGGGGGGGGGGGATTGGGGTGTCACAACACAATATATAAGAAGCCACGCTCACATTTCTAGTGTTTTAGTAGTTTCAGTGTTCTTAACCATTTAAAACTTATTCAACGGTGGAAAAGCAGATGACAAACAATACCACGCATTACTGTTTATTTATTATTTATTAATCATTTAGTAAAATTGTGTGTAAGTGTTTTTGTAGGCCAAAAAAATGAACTATAATATTAAATGACCAAGTTTTAAAAAAAAGTTCCTTTTTTTGTGTTTGTGTGTGCAGTTAAAATAAATAAGAGATTTAGGCCTGATAACGTAATCCATATCTAAATTGTAGTAACACAGCAGTTATACAAATTGAAGCCTATCAGTCGAGGTTCTCCTTAGTGAGTCTCTTTATATATAAATTTACACAGACTTGGAAGATTTCATAAGATCTAAACATTTTTCTGCATTTTCATGAATTCCACATTTCTTGTGTAAATGCTCCTGTGAACTATTTACAAAGCCCAATAAGTTTTAAACTCACTAACAAAATATGGCTATAAATCGTTGATGTTATTACGTCCTCTAAAACTGCCACCCAGACGATTTTACCACTTATTATTTTACACATCAAACAGGATTGTTTTGCACAAAACCTCATTATATAATTTTAAAATGAACTCATACACGTTTGTACAACAGACTGCATGTCAAGACCAGCGCTGCTGTACTGCAATGATGCGTCATGTGATGTCAACCTGTCCACAATGGCCGAGCTGTTGATAACTCTGAGAACAAAGAGCGGTGTCATAAACAGCATAGCACTTACTAATAATGTGGATTTTATGGAAGACTGTCTGTGTGTCAGTAGTGAGGTGGACAGAAGCAGGCAAGTGGCACTTTAGTGGGAAACGCCAATGCTTGCTTATGGGTTCACATGATTTCAACTCCATTAGTCATATAATAGACAATAATGAAACACAAAAAAATAATACTGCAGTGATTTATCTTTTTTTTTTTTTGTCGATTTGTCATTGTCAGGGTTAGAGTAGCACTTGCAGTAGCACTGTGAACTCATCCGTAGTGTCTCTCATTGCAAAACAATTCATTGCATAGCTTGAGCTCCGATATAGGAAGAGGTATAACTGCATTTGTATGTAGCTGGTATCAGTGTTATTTATTCTATTTGCTTAAGAGAAGGATGACAAATTCATTGCTGCTGCTTGTGGACTCTTTGTCAGATAATGGCAAACATACACTTACCATCCAGTTTATTAGGAACAAAAGTACACTTGCACATTCCTGCAATTATCCATGTAACAGCAGTGCAATGCATAATGCAATGCAGATATAGGTCAAGCTCTTCAGTTAATGTTCACATCGAACATCAGAATGGGGAAAAAAGTGATTTCAGTGACTTTGACTGTGGCATGGTTGTTAATGCCAGATGGATTGAGTATTTCAGGAACTGCTGATCTCTAAACAACAGTGTATAGAGTTTACACAGAATGGGGCGAAAAACAATAAAAAAAAAGGAGTGGTGGTTCTCAGGGTGGAAACACCTTGTTGTTGTGAGATCTGAGGAGAACATCCAGACTGGTTTGAGCTGACAGGAAGGCTACAGTAACTCAGATAACCACTCTTTACAACCGTGGTGAGCAGAAAAGCATCTCAGAATGCGCAACATGCCAAACCTTGAGAAGGATGGGCTACAGAATTAGAAATCTGGAACAAGAATATAAGGCTACAGATTTTTTTCCCCCATTTTTTCCCATTCTGATGTAAAATGTAAACATTAATTAAATCTCTTGACCTGTATTTGCATTGCATAGAACATTGTGCTGGCTCTCTAGACATGAATATGCATGGGTATGATTATTAAAGTGGCCAGTGAGAGTATGTTTTGGCCCTTGGAGAAAGGTGTTGAAGTGTAGAAAAAAAGAAACATTGGCAAATGTTTTACACCTTTGTGATGTTAAGGTGTATTTTGTTCAGTAACCTTTGCCATTGGCAATTGAGCCTTTCCAGTTTGGGTTGCAGCCATTCCATACCCCACAGACAGGCATGTTTAAAGTTATCAATGACTTATTTACTTCGTCTCCCTCCGGGATTCTCAACATTCTCATTTTATTATACTTGAGCGCAGCCTTTCACACAGTATGCCACTCTAATCCGTGAACTAAGCTTTGTCGGCACCGCACGGGGTTGGATTACTTCTTATCTGAGAGACAGTACACATTTCATCACTGTCTGGCTCCAGCTTCATAATCTCCATTGTTACACAAGGGGGATCCTCAAGACTCAGTTCTTGGTCCAGTGATTTTGTCATTTATATTCTCCCTCTCAGATATGTCTGACTCTGGCTTGTCTATTGCAAATTAACACTAGGATGACAAACATTTTCACCCAGTTCAATAGACTGAGATCTTGCTTCTTGGATCAAAAAAGAAAAACCCTGTAACCCTTGAGATTGATGACATGTCTATTTCTCTTTCTTTTTCTTTTTGCAAGCCCGTTTCAGTCATCCTTCATAGTGAAAACCTTCAACTTTTGGTCTCTGAAACACTGCAAAGCTCAGACCTGGTCTTTGTCTCTAGCTGCTTGGATTACTGTAATTCCCCCCTCAGTGGTACAAGTCTCTCAATAAACTTCAAAATTCTGGCACTCCACTTTTCACCAAGCACTCAGTTGCAAAGGTTTTACTTGACAGCCTTCATCATCTCTCTAAAAACTATATCAGGACTCTTCTCCCTACTTACAGAGCCTTTACACAGTCCACAAGGGGATCCTCAAGGCTCAGTTCTTGGTCCACTGATTTTGTGATTTATATACTACATACCTGGCTCACTCACTGTTCCTTTCTCCATCTAAACTCCATAGCTTTGGGTGCCTCCTCAACAGTGGCTTTACAACTTTGGAACTCTTCATCTTCGATACTTTCCATCTTTCAAAATAATACCTGTTTTCAGCTACCCTACCCTTAACTTCTCTATTAGACTTTCTGAATCGGGACTGGGATTCCACGGGTCCCAACAAAACAGTTGCAAGCAGGTTTTACTCTCATGCAGATGGAAGCATTATATTGCAATTATATGCAATTATATATTATATTTTGGGAAATATCATCAAGCAATTTGATAAAGAATAAATATGCAACCAAATATAATAACTCAGGGAGCTGGCAGGAGTGGCATAGAAAAACAATCCCATGTTCATATCTACTGTGAGATGTGGTTTTTTGTGGGTTCTTAATATCTTCTGTTGTTACTGTTACTCTAAAATATCTTTTGGTTACTGAAATGTACTATAATTAGGGTGAAATTAGGGTGGCACGGAGGCACAGCAGGCACACCTGACAGCTTCAGGGTCCCCAGTTCAATCCTGAGTTCGGGTTACTGTGTGTACATGTTCTCTCTGTTTCCGCAGTGGTTTCTTCTCTGTTCTCTGGTCTCCTCTCACTGTCCAAAAACATGCAGTTATGTGGATTGGCTATGCTAAATTGCCCCAGGTGTGTGCATGGTGTGTTGCAGTAGACTGGCATCCCATGCAGGGTGATTTATCCCAATTTGCACCCAGATTTTCTGGGATGAATGAATGATATAAATTCAATGTATTATTATTAACGTTAGCGTAATGTTATTCAAAGTAGCAGGATGATGTTATAATAATACTTTTATATAATGTTTATTCTGATAGGACTACATTCATGCAACTTAACATTTATACCAAATAATAAACTAGTAACATGATGAAACAATGCACAGTAACTGATTTGTAATGACAGATGTCTTTATGCTCAGTTCTGAAACCCATGTGAAGTACTTATCAGAAACTGTCCAAACTTGATATTGAAATTGATATTTGCTCTATCTATCATGTCGCACAACCAAGAAACTGACTGGCTGAATTTCACAGTGCAGCAAATTCAAATCAGGGACAAGTGAGATGTTGAGAAGACTACTGATCTTTAAAACATCAGTAATCACAGCCCTGGAGTGAGCAGTTAATTAAAACCTGGTGGGTCGTATATATGCATGTGTGTGTTTGTGTGTGTGTGTGTGTGTGTGTGTGTGTGTGTGGGAGAGAGCAGGAGGAGAAAAGGACAGGCAGCTGTGTATTGATTGGATGAGAGCCGAGGTGAGGTTTACAACCCTGATCAATTTTCAATCTGTTTAATCCACCATGTTTTAGCGTGATTGATTTCCACCTGTTGTTTTTATTGTTATGCGTGACCCACCAACTCACCAATCCCCGCCCCAAAACACACACACACACACACACACACAAATGCACATATACGCCTCTGTTTCCTCATGTGCAACTCTAATTTTGTGTTTGTAAAAATCATCTACATTACTAAAACTGAGAAAGAGAGACTTCCATTTTCCTGTTAGGAGATGAGTGCATTCGACGCCTGTTCAGGATGTGTGTGTGCGTGTGTGTATGTGTGTGTGCGTGAAAGAGAGAGAGAGACACACAGAGACTGCATATCTTCTTATATCCTTATAACAAGATTTTTGATGCATTATAAACTTCCTTCCTCTTGTTCAGATGTCACACTGTGTAAGTGTAGTTAGGCAAGGGATTACTTTCTCATGCACACAACACTCACACACTCACACACACATATACACAAGGATTAAAGTTAGCATGATGATAATTATTTTGCATAACATAGCCATATATGGTTATCATTATGTTAATTCGCGTAATGTAGCAAGAAAGCATTAGGTTAGCATAACAGGCAAAACAGATGATTGTCAGCGTAATACTGATTAGCTTGAGTCGACTGAAAGGGTTAATATTAGCTTCACATCAAACGTTTGCATAAAGTAAAAGGGCAATAAACGGTGATAAATTGCTAGCACCAAATTCCCACACAATATAATTTACAACGCTTTTTTCTCTTGACCTGTTTTAGCATTGTACTAAAAGCGGATCAGTACTAAAATAATTATTCCAACAGCTTTATGCCTCTGCTTAAAATCCTTTTTTTTTTAAATTATAGAGATGGTTTTCAGGTCATTTTGAGCTTGAGAGTATCAAAGCGACATAACAGGATCTTCCTGAAGGCAGATGTGTGTGTGCGCAGGTGGGAGTGGAAATCAGAGCTAGAGGGAATGAGATGCCATTACCGTCACATTTCTGCTTTGCATTTTCAAACACCAGCCATTTTCCAAAGCACACTTATTTCACCTTGTTCTTCTCAGCTCAAAATGACCTTAACATCATCTCTGTAACAGAAAGAGACAGTTAGAACTCAGTGTAAGACTCTGAGATGCTGTCCTCGATTGTTCTGATAATTACAATGTAATAACTAAATCCTGAACGTTTGAACCCCTAACACTCTTGGCTCTAATGTGGTCTGGATTCAGAGCTGGTTGTATAGGGCACTACTTAGGAGAATGGCATTGTGAATTTACCCCATGTTGTGCTTTATAATTATTATTTTTTTTACCAGTCTGCTTAGTGGGCCGGCCTCGAGGAGGCATTTTCACTCACTGACTGATTGACCGACTTATTGACAGATTGACTGATTGATTGAGCCCCACTGTTGAAACATAAATGAGTTACTCTGTACAGTAGGCAGGAGTGTACACCTATAACCTGGAACAGCAGTCCATCAATAAACCAAAAAAAAAATCTATTCTGACAAACTCCACCTCTTGCGCTACAATAGATCCCGCCTCCTGTGCTAGTATTTGCTAGTAGTTAGCATCATACAACAACAGACAACTTTTTTATTTAAAATGACTCGAATCATCTTGCGCTATGAAAATTCCTGGCTTTCTGTGCGAATATTTGCTAGTAGTTAGCACCTATTAAATGATATAATATCGATATCGTAATAAATTATGTCACAATATATATCTATAGATATCGCAATATTGCAATCTTTTACTTACTTTTAATTTTTTTCTATCTCTTACAAACTCTGATCGGACACAACAGACTTGATGTTAAAGATTTCTAAGTAGATTTTGAAATTGTAAAATGTAAAAATATAAATTTTTTAAAGAATTTTTGTCAATAATTTATTTTTATAGACATTAAATAAAAGTATTCTTAAACTGAATTTTTAAAAAATAAAGCAACACTACTGTTAGCAGACCTGTATGTCGTGATACATATTGTGTATTGAAGAAATGACTCCAAATATCATGCTATGATATTTTTGTCATATCGCCCAGCCCTAATTAACGATGACTTTTAGACAACTTTTCTTATGTAAAGCGACTTGAATCATCTTATGCTACGATAATTCCTCATCTCCTGTGCTAATATATGCTAGAAGCTAGAGCTTATTAACAGATGACTAAAAATCAAACAATCAAACAAGTGAACATCATTTGGCTAAACTGTGTTTCTATAGATGTGTGTTAGTCAACTAAAAGTTAAACGTCATCGAATGTGTAAATTTTTAGGCAAATATGAATAGAATTCGAGTAGTGAAATTTGCTTTGACAGTACTAAACCAAAGTGAATTAGTAGCACATAAGACACATTAGTCATGGGTTTCATTTTTCCCCATCTATGATCTGACAGAAAACTTTTACTGGATATTTGTTTCCATTTTCAACAATCCCAATTCTTATCTGTCCAATCATCAGACTGCTTGTGAATAATATAGGTTTGTCACAAGGCAAACACCAGAACTCTGCTAGCCTCAACTTTTCTAGCTCGCTAGCATGGCCGCTGTTAAATTGATGAAAAGCCTTAACATTCCAACTAGTAAATGAAATAATAAATTTGATGACATAATAACTCTCGAAAATTCAGTTTTCACCTTCGCTGCTGTGGTTACATCAAACTTGCAGACGGGGCTCTGGACTTAATACTTCTGCTTGCTAGAGCCATTATCATGCAAGAAAAATGAGCTTAAATCCAAGGTCAGAATCACACATAATTAAGACATGCCTCTGTTTTTAGCAAACTCTGTCCTGTGCAGGCAAATCCCACAACTGTCTGAATAGCTCTTAAGTCTGTAGTTACGGCTAAGACCTGAATACATGAAATTCAAATCTGAATACGGCCCTATGTGAGTGAGTTAGTTAATTTTACAAAGGTAGAAAAATAAACCAACAGTTTATTACAGTTACCTTAACGTGACAGTATTCTAGCTAGCGAAGCTTTCCTGTCTTGGTACTGGAGAGCTTGCTAAAGTTTTGAAAGCTGTTACTGTTAGCACTTATATACGTGTGTGTTTCTTTCATAATTAGGCTTTTAGCTCATTACTGCTCGACTACTGGCCAGTAGTTTTCATCCAAACTGTAGTCTAAGCTATTTTTCTCTCTTGCTAATATTACACAGTAATGCTGCCCATGTTACATAAACTTAGCTAGCTGTAAATTAGTGGATGATTGGTTTCACATTCCCAATGTGAAGACACACATACTGAAAATGAGACAAAACTGTTGGTGGTATTAACATTTTCTAAACTGCTAACCAAACTTTCATGATGTCTGCCCTTAGGAACATTTTTGTGAAGGTTTTTTTTGGGAAATCCTGAGCATTTCAGCATGGCATAAAGCTCTCTGGTCTAATTTGTTGGCTAGTAGTGTGCTAGATTGTGCACATAATTCTCCGCTGTAGGGAAAAAGGAGGAGGGTGGCATTTGGAACACAGCCCAGGAAACTAAAACACTGGAAGCAGTGCTTAATCACACACAGGGGTTTTCACACACATACACACACACACACACACACACACACTTGTATTCTATCTTGTTACTGTCAGGCACAGAATATGATTTATAGCTTGCGATGTGGAGCCATTGTAACGTTCCTAATGTGAGCCTGATGCGTGCTGGTACGCATTTCTGAAGATGGACAAACAGCTCTGTTTCGTCGCCTATCAGCCGTTTGACCTTTGGGAGAGAAATCTGTGAGCAGCAGTTAGAGCTTTACGAGTGGATCAGAGAGGATCTTAGGGCTTATGAAGGTCAAGTGAAAGACGGTGGTGTTAAAAGTTCCGTGTGTGACTGAGTGAACTTGGACTGAAGTTTAAATTTGGCCTTACTGTTTTAGGAGTGCATTGACATTATTTTAATGCTCAAAAGCTCAAAAAGGGGTATGAAGATATATTGCTGTGATGGTACACAGTAGACATGGTTCAACATCGGTTGCGATTTACCATTTTTGAAAAATCATGATGTATAATTTAATAGTCCGGGTTGAAGTAAAAGTTGCAAAAGTTGGCAGTATAATCAGAGTAAATGTCACTGGATATAGTGGCAGTCTAATATCATTTAGAGACGATTAAATCATCATTAAACCGTTACACACTGGTAAGGAATACTGAAATAGTTATAATTAATAACATTATGCTATAGTGATATGCTGTCTACCCTGAAAGATGTGAGCATTGGTGGTTTTTCTTTGCTGCTTTGATAAGCTAAGTGCTTTAATAACTGATGCTGCTGTGTTGTATGGCATTTAATGTCATAAACAGATACCTTGTTCTCATATTGCTTTTATTTCAGTAGTTATGTGGTTAGTGTTGTGAAAATTGTGTTCATGGCTTATAAAATGCTGCTCCATTAAGCCCGTGCAGTTTTATTAAATCCATAAAGTTTATTTTACGTCTCCCAGACTTGAAGATCATCATGGCATCACACAGATTTTTGTTAGCGTTAGATAATACAGTCAGTGTTTATGTTGGTATAGTTTATAGGAGTGACTATTCCAAGCTCCCGCATTGCTGTGTCGAGTTTTGTTTAATCTCCTCGCAAAACACTGTTAAAATAACTTTTTAAATGGCACCTGCTCTGTTGGATGAGTGTACAATTACAACTGGATCCTTCACTGTCAGTGTTTATAGTCAGATAGTATTAGGAGTGACTTTTTAAGGTATCCACATTTCTGATGATGTAATGCTTTATTTTAATGTTTTGCAGTCCATATTAGGTAAAGTGCATAGGGAAACTGATTAGCGTCACCAATCCACCAGTGAAAACCAGAGAACCCAGAGAACACCTACATACGGGGAGCACAGGAACCCATCACTAAAATAATACATCTGTATAAGTACCGTATATATAAGTATGACTGGTGACCAGTGATTCAATTCAGTAAACATGTACTTAGAAAGAATCAAATCAGTGAGTTATAAAGTCCATCATTACAATGTACTTTGGTATTGAAACGACATATATTATTAACATGTCAGTATTTATAAAAGAAAAAAGTGTTAGGAGGGAGCATGCTAGCCACCATTGTTGCCTCACACCCCTGAAGCTGGGGGTTTGAATCTCGCCTCCGCCCTGTGTGTGCAGAGTTTCCATGTTCTTCCCTTGCTTTGGGGGTTTTCTCCAGGTACTCTGATTTCCTCCCCCAGTCCAAAGACATGTGTTGTAGGCTGACTGGCATTTCCAAGTTGTCCATAGTGTGTGAATGGGTGTTTGTGTGTGATTGTGCCCTGCGACAGGTTGGCACCCTGGCCAGGTTGTCCCCCACCTTGTGCCCTGAGTCTGCTGGGATAGGCTCCAGGCTCCCCCATGATGCTGTGTAGGGTAAGCAGTGCAGAGAATGGGATGGAAAAATTGCCAGGCTTTTAAGAGTATCGCCAATTTGCACTTTCTAACAAATGTTGCACCAGCCACTGTTGCACAGTCATTTAACAGCAGCCTTTTGCTTGTGAAGCATTTTATGATGCTATTATGTACTATAACCTTCACGCAGAATAAACAGACAGTCAAAGGCATATGCACTCATACACGACGTAGAACATGAATTAGGTTCTGACCTAGTGATTCGAAGATTGTGTGTTTAAATCCCAGGACTGCCAGAAAGCCATTAAGCAAGACCCTTAACCCTTAACTGCTCATCTGTGTGCTTGGATTGTAGCCTGTGTCAATTGTAGGTTTCTTTTAAAGTTCCTCTGTTTTTCTATGGTTTCCCTGGTGATGTGAATGTCAAATGTCCGTTTGGCCTAGGCTATGTGAATAAGATCTGCCAGGCGTAAATAGTGCAGTAGGCATATTTGTTTAATATGGAGAATACAATTGAAAAACAGCAATAATAAAAGGTAAAATAGCATGAAGTCCAGCAAACAAATATTTGTAACATGCATGTAACATGCCACACAGAAAAGCAAACCTTCACTGCATTTCTCTTACGTCGCTTGATGTCCATAATGAAAAACAGTCTGAGTTCAATGCAATACAAAATCGGTACTGCTTTTTATTAGTCACATGAACAAACATTCCATACTGAAAAGCAAAACGTTCACTGCATTGCTCTTACATCACTTTATCTCAGGGGATTGGTTTTTTAAGAATTAAACCCTGACCTTTGTGTCAGAAGTGAAGGCAATTCCCCAAATTCATCAGTACGTTGCAGGAGTGCCATACTGAAATGCAATCAATGTCCAATCACAGCTCTAAGCCATACTCGGGGGCATGGTTGTAATCGAAGACAAGGAATATTAGCTAATGATTTAATGCTGGTCAGGGTGATAAAAGGAAATGGACAGTACCAGCAGATCATCCACTATACAGTTCACATGTTTTCCCACCTGATTAAAACTCTACATTCTACCTAGTAGATTACTGCATACTGCAAAGTGCTAAAGGGGCTTACATTAATTATGTATGTGTATTATGTAATTATGTAGTGGCATAAGTGGGGCTATCACAGTTTAAATGTTTTCAATTATGGTCTCGCTTCATGTGCTCTCCACATGTATTCAGCTTGAGATATTATATTTTGAATTCTTAAGATTAATACTGAACCTTGATGTGATTTTATCATGATCCCCAAGCATGGTATCGGTATAAGCACTAAAGAAGCATCCTTCGATTGCTAATTAGTGTAAACTCCTGGAGGGTTAAAGATCGGAAGCCTGATTTGGTGTATTTTCTGTTCTTGACATGTGTTTAGTATTCTGTTCGCACACACAAAGGGCGCATCCTTATCTCAGGGCACGGCCACGTGAACTCTGTCTGTTCGTTACTGATAATCGAGCAAAGCATTATGGGAAAAGATAAGTGGGATCGCTTTGTCTGAAGCTCATTTTTTTAAAGCCCTTTCTATGAGTTTCAATACAATTCCATTAAAAGTCCATGAGTCAGGGAAAATACAGATTGAAGGACCTTTTCCAAGAGAGGAAAAGAACACAATGCCCTTCACTCTCACCAGGCTGTCAGAATCCACTACTATTTCATCAGTTATCATCATTCTTTACTAATATAGGTCCATATTGGCTGATATAAGTTCCTATTGGCTGAAAACAATAGGGATTGTGACATACTGCATAAAAAAAGGGTGTACTAATGGGGTCATTATCAGTTGCTAATCACATCAGATGGGAAGATATTTTGTCTTTACATTGTCTTTGGTGCATCGCTGCTTCTCAGTTCTCTGTGTGTATCTTATGTCGAATTCCTCCTCTTGCGTTGTTTCATGTTGAGTTCACATCATGTGGTTATGTTTGTTTTATGTTTAT
The DNA here is from genome assembly GCF_027358585.1 of Pangasianodon hypophthalmus. NCBI lineage: Eukaryota > Metazoa > Chordata > Actinopteri > Siluriformes > Pangasiidae > Pangasianodon > Pangasianodon hypophthalmus. The sequence continues at coordinate 15,296,321 of NC_069731.1, read as the reverse complement.
GTGCTTTTGTTTTGGTTTTGGTCCTGTCTGCACCCCTATGTAATCATTGGTTTACTGCCCTAATGTGTTCAGCTGTTCTGTGTTTCACTTAGTTGTTCTATGTCAGTTAGATTAGTTTGTCTATCCTCCTGTTCCTTTGCCTCACTGCAAATATTTTGCATGTATGTTTACTGAGCCATGCTATGGACATTGATAATGATTTGCACACTGAGTACACACAGGCTAACTGCTGAACCCCAGCATGGTACCATTTTGTTCTATTGCATAATTGTGGATAGAATGTGCAGGTGCATGGTACATGGACTGTCACCATTGAAACAGAAGGCATTGTCACTGTCATGTATCAATATCTTAAAACACAGCACTGGGACTGATACAAAGGTACTTTCGAAGGAACATTTGATATGTTTTTCTAAACACGTTACATGACACCATGTTGCCATCAGTTCCTAAACCCAAGAAGTTGTTTAGGGTACATGGAATAATTTGTCACTGGGTAACAGAATGAGTATTCTTTGACTATACCAGCTCTTTCTCATCAAAACAATTACAAAAAACTTCACCAGACTGGCTGATACACAGGATTGTGAGATATATCACACAGTGAATGCTACACTTGAATGAATTCACACTTTGAAAACATCACAATGTAAGCAGGGATCCATTGGTTAAATGAATCCAATTATATTTTTGAGTCTACAGAGTGTTGTTGATGAAGCTTTACACACTCTTGGTGCCGCTCAGCAGATTCATGGGAAACCTCCAGGGCTACTTTTCCAACAGTCTGGAAGAAGTCCCCACATGCTGAGGACTCATTGGCAGCTTTTCCTTCACTCTCCATTTGGGAGTCCTCCCAAACCGCGTCTATTTGCCGTTCTCACATTTCCGGTTTCGTTAATGTGGAAATGTAATTAGTTGCAGTATGAAACCTTCAGTTAGGCTGTAAACAATGGCACTGACTACAATGCAGAAGCCATCTCTTTATGGTTGTTAAGAAGGTACAGAGGTGTAAATCATTCACACTACACATGGATTTTTCACTTGAGTTTTTGGGTAATTTGCCTTTGGCCATCTTGAAGGCTGTTCCATTACTTTATCAGCTTATGTAGTGTTAGAGGGATTGTGTTGACATAACTGTAGTACAACTTACCTTGAAGGCGTTCCTCTAATCTGATGCAGTTTCATTTTCAAACTATTGGATGAAGTTGTTTAGAAGTGTCAAGACGTACAATATTTCAAAACTCAAACATTTCAATCATTCATCTACAGTAAGCACATTATCCTGGTCAGTATTGAGGTGGATCCAGTAACACAAGGCAGGACTACAGCCTGGAGGGGACACCAAGGGGCAGGTTCATGTATCTAATCAACCCAAGGCAATGTTTTTGGGAGGCGGGAGGACACTGGAGAAGCCAGAGAAAACCCATGTGGACTGGGGGAAATCACACAAAACTCCACACAGACAGTAACCCGAGCAAATGATCAACTTGCTGACTCAGGAGCTGGGAGGTGGAACCCAATCTGTATTTGGATTAGGTTTTGTTCTTTCAGCTTCTCCATCGCTACATGAAAGCTGAAACTATATCTTAGCAATCTAGGAAATTGGTCCACCTGAAATAGACTGTACAAAGTTCAAATGAAATAGACTGTACAGGAAATCAGTTAAGCTATATTGTTCTGGCTGCCAAGGGTTTGTGCATTCCAATTGAATTATCTGTCCTCTGTTACTCCTCCCTACTTTGTGCTACAGCTACTTCCTATTGACTCATGAACACTTGAACACTTTGCCCAGAGCAATGATTCTAATAACTCTGATCTGAAGGTGCAGGTGAGTGTGTGTGCAGTACCAGCCCAAGGATGAAAAATCATAAATTCATTAGCTAGCCCACTGTGCAAGTGAATCAAAGGTGCTGCCCAGTCTCATTTTATGGTTGTACAGTCCCATATTTTGGTTGCCTGAAAGTACAATTAACTAAACTAAAAAGTGCAAATTGTAATTTAGCTCAAAAGTATAACAAGTACGTGTATTAATACATATTATGGAAAATAAGTGAGTATTTGAATCCCTGACAGGGGTGACTTTATGTAGGCAGTCTTTATCCTCTGCTGATAATGTCTCTGGTCATGAAGCATATTGTTTGTGTCTACGATAAAATGCAGCACGTCTGGAGCTGACATTTCAGATATGAACTATGGTGTTCTCCCAAGTGTCTAATGCAAGGTGAATGTAGCATTAGATTTATACACCATTTTTTTTTGTTGCTGCACTGTACTGTGTTTTACTCAGTTTAGTCACTGTTTTCATACCCCTTCATGTCCCTGATTCTGGAAAGACTGTCTAACCTCCATGCAAGCAAATTAATACGCCTAGTAAAAATAGTTCCTACTGACATCCAAACCGCATCCTTGGTTCATGTGCGTAGTGCAGCAGGTGGTGCGATTTGGAAAAGAGTAGCATGTGCCACAACATTGAGGTGCTTCCATTTAACTAGAAATATATGAACCAATTGGAGTGTGTTTATGTTTTACCCAAAAGCATCAAAAACAGGGAAGCGTTTTTCTTTTTCTGGTTGTTGAACGAGAGAAGAAAATGTCACCAGCCTACTTAACCAACTTGTCCACCAGACGTCTATGATTTAAAAAAAAATAATAAAAAAAAATCAGCTGATAGCCCATAATCCTCATGTAATCTGCTAGAGATTTGTCCACCTCTGTAGTCTCATGTCTGTTTATCTCCTTCACTTTCACTTATCCTTCAGAAAAATCCAATGAAATGAATGTAGAACAATATACACTATCTAGGACCTGGCTGTGTGCATTGATGAATGTTTTGCACTAGATGGAAATTACAGATCACCCTGTAGAACGTCACGTCATTGAGCTGCTCAAACAACCTTCATAGGAACAGCAACTCATTTAACAACCTAAATAGGTCACTCATAACATTTTGCTACAGTTTCCTAACTTGCATATTCCGTGTAGCAGCATTCTCACTTAATATGTTTTTTAATCACGTCACTGTCTTGTACACTACTAGCAAACACAGTACTGATGCTAAAAGTGGCTAGTGCACCACAGAAGTGTGTCAGGAAGAAGCCTAAAAAAGAGACCAAACATCACATCCAAATAGTCCTTGGCTCCCGTTTGTTCTAACAGGGCTCGTTGCCAGCAGTCGTCTTCATATTGACTTTTCTTGTTATCTTTTTCTCCCTCTAAACGCTCTTATATAAGGACACAATGAACTTGGCAGCTGTTTATTTTCGCACTAGTATCACAAGTGATTGTCCCTCAATCTACCTCCATCTCTTACTTACACTCCCACCTTTCCACAGTGCATCACTTTATATGAATTGTTGTAGCACTTTTGCAGTGGAAACAGCAATTATCTTGTTGATACTCAAAAGACACCCCCCCCCCCAAAAAAAAAAAACAACATAGAATGGATTCTTTTTTGACAGAAATCAAATTATTACCCCTAATAAAACTCTTAAAAGCTGCAGGAAAAGCAGGACAGTGGCAGAGCTGTCCATTTGAGGACGATGCATTAAAATGAGTGTCACGTAATGTCATGTGAGTGCTTCATTTCTGCTCTTCTGTCTGGAAAATTAGTTGTCACAGACAAATGATAAGAGTCATAAACTCTGTAGATGTTTCTGTCACCCTTATCAGTAGGCTATTTATATGAAATTCTTGGGAAAATTTATTTTTTGATAAGGCAGAACTTTTAGCAGTTTTATGCAGGAGATTATGTTATTACATAAAGCGTTAAGATTAATGGAAGTAAGCTGCTGGCAGCAGAATACATGTTTTGTAGCATTTCATTTCTCAAAAAAAGTTCATAAAATGGATGGAAATATAGATGAAGATTAGATTATATTAGAGATTTTAGAATGAATGTTACAGAAGGATTGCTATAAAATCTAAAAACAGCAGTCTGGAGCCTAGTGAACATTACAGCAGGGTTGAAAAATGAAGCGATGAGATAAAATTCCTTACATCATCGTCTTTTCTCAAAACAGAAGTGGAGAGACGTCACTGGTTATTCCTTTTGATATTTCCATCCTCTGAACTGGTGAATAAAAGGAAATTTTGTGGTCTTTTTTTGCCAGTCATTCCTTAACAATCTCTTAAGATCACCTAAAATCACCTGAACAGCATTTCTTTAATATAAATAAGACTTTTATTAATGATGTTTATGTTTATTAGAGGACCTGAGCTAAGCTACGTCAAGCTTCATGTTAGAAAAATCATTCTTAGTACTTCGCCTTATTTAGTCTAAAATGGGTCATTTTTACCCGAACAGGACAGGAAGGGGTTAAACCAGCGCAATGTGACCTCTTGTGTGTCAAACACCTGGGGGAGAAGAGGAAAAACACATATGCGCTTACATGAAATATCTATTAATCATGAGCTGTCTGGTTTGATGAATGAAACCGGGAAATGAAAGTTACTAAAAAAAGATGACTGTTTAGCCTGAGCTCATTTCTCAGCTGTGCGATGTCAAATTAATATTGCAAGAACAGGTGTGTAACAATACAATAAAGCCTTGGCATGGTCCTAGTATCTGTTTCCAGCTTCCTTTTTACTAATAGGATGACACTAATGTCACATAACAATATAATATATGAAAACTGCTAGAATATTACTTAAAGTGAACGTGTTTCGAGAATCACTCAGCATTTAGCAGTTTATGAAGAGCACAGGAACACGTTGCACTTCTTGAAAAAACTAAATAAATCAATGAGATTTGCAATCTACAGTGACAGGAGGTGGGGCAATGTGGGCGGGGTGAGGCACAATAAAGTTGAACACTTTAAATTTATGAAAGCAAAGCATTGAGGCAGCTGAACAATGCAAGGGCGGATGGTAGGCATGATTTCCCCGAATGTGAAGCATTCAGACTGGATTAGTTTGACATGTGGAGGTGGAGTAATGTAGTTATTACCAGTGTATCGCCTGGGATTTTAGCCCTGCCTGAATCTGTCATGTCAGTAATTTTTACCGACTGTGCATTCCCATGCCTGGAAAGATTATGCCGTATTTTACCTTCTATAAACTGACCAGTAGAAATAACCCCGGGTAATATACTGTATATCCCATTTGTATTGACATGCTGGTAAAGATTTCATTATTTCTTGTGGAAAGAGAGGTTTTGCACATTTTCTTCGGTATAATGACACTCCAGGAAGCAATCTTTTTTTCTTTCAAGTACTGACTGCAGGACAATAAAACATAGATGATTTTTTTTAGGATTTTCTTCCCAATTTGGTCAAGTCCCACCCACTAGCTAGCTGTCCCCTATCACACAACAGCTACCAACCAGGGAAGGGGATGAAGATGCTTCCTCTGAGACATGGCAATCCATGACATGGCAATCATGAATCTCTGTAAGCTCATGTATGCAGAAGAGGGCAGATAGCGCTGTCCTCCGAATATGTTACGCTGCCCTGTGATGCTGCTTATGCTGCGTCACGGGTCAGCGTAACACACTCAGAGGAAAGTGATATCTGCCCTCTTCTGCATACATGACCTTGATTGACAGAGACCCATGATTGGCTAAGTGTTGTTGTGATTGACAGGGGAGAGAGTAAAACCATCCCTCCCACCCAGAGAGCGCAGCCAATTTTGCTTTCTAGGCTTCTGGAATTGACCTCGCAATTGTGCCAGTCAACAAATCATTTATCAGTGGATAAATCACTCAACAATTCTTCTAGAAAGACACTAGTAGTCACTAAGCTGACTATGGTTGGCTAGCGTGCTAACAACAGCCGTAAGATATTTCTTCACACCAGCTGTGCATTATAGTTTAAAATGTTGGAAGGAGATCAGACAAATGCAAAGTAGGGGTGATAAAAAGAGTTGGCTAATTGACTGAGTGCATCTTTCCTCTGATTTGTCAATTAATAAATTGTAGTAGAATCTCAACTAACCAGTGTATAATGATTTGGATGACATTAGGGCAAAATTTGCCACTGTGCGAATGCAACATAACAGTATAACTTCCTTATTATGGTATATCATCATATCAATGTACTGTCACACCATGTAGCTGGAATGCTGTTGCGCTGATGGCACTGTAGCCATTTGACAATAAAATATACAGACATTTGTGCTGCTTCTTTGAGCTTCAAGCTTTCAGCGTCTGAGAGTGTGCAATGTTTGAAGCGACAGCCACACTGCCCTTCATCATGCCCTCTATCACACTCATCATTTTTAAGTGAGCTTTCTTTACAAGTCTATATACACTCCCAATCCCAAACACACATACTACTCTTATACACACACATACGAAGCTAAAAAGAAAAAAATAACTAAAAAAGAAAAGTAAAAAAGTTGTTTCTGCTGTGTCTTGTCAAAGACACAAATGAAGATGAAACATAAGCTTAATCAAAGGAAACAGAGACACTAAGAGATGATGGGACGATTGGGCGGATGCTTTCTGAAATTGAATTCATACTTAATGAGGATTAAAACAGGAAGGAATCATGGAAACCCAGCCTCTGTTTTTCTCCAATTGCGGCCCCCGTACTCGTTTTAATCGCGTTCCGCTGAGAATTATTGTAAATGTTAGATAATTATTACCCTCTGGATGCATCACAGATTTCTAATAACATCACAGTGCTTGCTAAGTGGGGAATTAAAGTGTGTATTTAAAGTGTATGCATTATTGTCATGGCCTTAACCAAAAGTAAACGAACTGCAGATTTTCAATCAGTCAGTTATTGAATGAACTCATTATTATTCTAGATGTGACGATTGCACAAGTAGTGCTTTATAATTTGAGGGTACTGGGATTAGCAGCATAACCATGTTAGCATGGACACAACTCTCTTCTCTCGTTCAATTATCTGTACTTCTCAGAAGAACCTGGACTAGACACTAGAGAAGATAGTTATTAGTGACAAAGTGGACTGTTCCTTTCCATCATCAATTTAGTGCATAAAAAAGTGGATAGGCTGTCTTGTTGTCTGGTACATTTCATACTCTGTGGTTTCGTATAATGGAAATACTAAGTGCACCCACTGGATATGGATAGCTGTTTTGCATTCTCTAAGCAGTCAGAGCTGAACAGACCCCAACAAAGAGGTGCTAGGTTCTGAAAATAAATCAATTTGACCAAAACATCGATTCATTTATTCATCTTCAGTAACCGCTTCATCTTGGTCAGGGTCATGGTGGATCCAGAGCCTATCCTGGATTCACTGGAATAGAGGTGGGAATACCATAGATTGGATGCAAAGTCCATTAAAGGGCACCATGCACACACACACGTTCACACCTAGGGGCCGTTTAACATGTGAAGCTCCACATGGACACTAACCCAAGCTCAGGATCGAATTGGAGACCTTGGAGCTGTAAGGTGGCAACACCACCCACTGCACTGTTGTGCTGCCAAGAAAACTAATGCATAATTTAAAGTGTTTTGAAATGTTTTACTGCTGTAAATATATTTGGCCTTAAATCCTTTTGTCATCCATTACCATGGTAAAAAACAAACAAAGACAAAGAAAATTCAACACAAAAGAGACACGTGGTTGTTGACCTGCACAAATTAGGTAATGGATATAAAAATACATAAGCAACTAAAAATACCATTAAGCACAATTAGGGCCATAACAAACCAGTTATGAAATTCAGGTTTTGAAAATTTAGGCTGTAAAAATTCAAGTAAAAAATGATAAGGTTCTGAGAAAAAAAACAGAATTCCTCCCATTTTATAATAATAATAATTATTATTATTATATAAATAATTAATAATCTAATAATTAAATACAATATATTTTATTGAAATATATTATGTTTATATAATATATAGTTTTAATAAATAATAAATAATATTATTTATTTATTTATTAAGACTAATATATATAGTATATACTAATATATATATATATATATATATATATATATATATATATATATATATATATATATATATATATATACATATATTTCAATAAAAAATATATTTTTAATTATTATATTAAAATATAAATTCTTTATTATTATTATTATTATCATCAAAGTTCTTGTTGCTGCGTAATGCAGTCTACCCTAAAATCACTTCGACACTGAAAGAAAATACATTTTTGAGCATCTGGTGTCCAAGAGGCATGTAAAGTGTTTAGCAAAATTCTAATGTGCACTTGTTTTTCTCTCTCCCTCTTTCTCTCTCTCATCCTCCCTGAAACTGCACATGTCTCCGTTATGTAACCGTGGGTTTTTGCAGAATGAATATTTAATTAGAGCCCTTAATGTGGAGAAAGCATGCAAATGAAAAGGCTGGGTGTGGGAGTGGAGCAGCCAGCAGATCCTCTGGCCAGAAAATCTCCTCTCCTAGAAAATAATGCAGCACAGTACGAAAGAAAGAATGAAAAATATGAAAATACGGCCTCTGTATGCGTCTTCTTATGGTGTATTTGTTTTTATGTCATCTTTAAATTTGCACACCAGAAAACCAGGAAGCTGCATTTTTTTCTTTAAAAAAGAGCTTGTGTGTATGGATTCAGTGGTGGCTCTTGGAATTGAATGGTATGTACATAAGAGATGTGATAAACGGTGGGTCTTTATTAAAAAAACAACACGTCAAATCAAAAACTGTATTGTCACTTACTGTATTATTAAAGTGTGTAGCCCTAATAAATGTCTGTGATTGGTCACAGTCAAAGTGTGACATCAGTCATTATTTTATTATTAATAATGATAAAAATACAGCTATATGTTTTGATCTTTTATATAAATGCCCAAATGTTCAATTCTCTTGCTAAAGGTTTAAACTAAAAATGTTTTAAATTTCAGTAATGTTAATGTACTTGCAATTGAGATTGCAGTAGTTAAGATTTTTAAAGCCAAACCTATAAAGAAAGCTTACATCAGCATTTCAATCGAAGTAGTCATTAATGTCCCCAATAGATTTATTGAATCAAAAAGATTAAGGCATTACACAGACCCTAATCTTGGCACTCTAAGATCTCCATTGACATGCATGTTACATGTTATTCATTTGTATGCGCATGTGATGAGCGATATTTATTCACAGAATTACCATAGCAACGAGGAGCAAGAGCACACTAAGAGCACAGCAACTAATCATCTATAGGAAATAAATCCATTGGTGCAAAATTTGTGGTCACATAATGATATTACTGTACAGACTCCAGCGTATATAATGCTTTATAGTTCCTAATGCTCAGGTAAAAATCTTTATGATGCTAAAGTGGTATTTTAAATCAAAATGAACTAGATGTGATTCATTAAGTATAAATTTTTTGCAGTGATCTGGAAAGAATTGGAGTGATAATTGACCTTAAATAAGCTTTGCCACCTATCTGGCCATTCTCCAGATCTAAGCAGACATCTTTAAAAACTGTCGCAACCTGTTTCAGACCTGAAGAGAAATATGCTGATTCAGTATTTAACATCTCAGAACCCTGAGTTAAGCCGTTTGCTTGAAGTTGTACAGGTCTGAGTTCTCAGTGCTGCTGTGTGAATGGAAGAAATTGGTACAGCAGTTGGTGGATTGTAGGAGAGAAAATACCTGATGGTTTAAGGGAACACAAGTGAAGGGTTTACTTTCTGCTTTGCAGCAGAAATGGTACAAATTTCAAGGCAATTTCAAGTTTTCACCGGTAATTTTTGTGCTAACTGTGCTAGGGAGAATTAGCTTATTACAAAGCTCTGCACCCCAATAGTACACCAACAGCTGTTAATTAAATATAGGAGTACAAATAGGACAAAGCCTGAAGGTGTAGTAAATGCGAATTGTAACAAAGCCTGAAGATGTAGTAAATGCGAATTATAACAAAGCCCGAAGGTGTAGTAAATGTGAATTATAACAAAGCCTGAAGGAGTACTAATATGCATTGTAGGACGAAGCCTGAAGAAGTACTAATATGATGCGGTTTAGGACGATGCAGGTAGAAGTACTAAAGTATGGTTGAGGACGAAGCCTGTAGGTATACTAGTGTGTGGGTAAGGATAAAGAGTACTAATATGCAGTTGAGGACAAAGCCTGTCAGTGGCATAATATGCAGTTGAGGACAGAGCCTGTGGGAGTACTAATCTGCAGTCTAGTATTAAGCCTGTAGGAGTACTAATATGCAGTTGAGGATGTAGCCGGTAGGTGTACTAATCTGCAGTTAAGCGTGAAGCCTGCAGGAGTACTAATATGTGGTTTAGAGGAAAGCCTGTAGGAGTACTAATATGCAATTTTGGATGAAGCCTGTAGGAGTACTAATATGTGGGTTGGGTCAAAACCTGTAGAAGTACTAATATGTGGGTTAGAACAAAGCCTGTAGGAGTACTACAGTAATATGCAATTTAGGATGAAGCCTGTAAGAGTGCTAATATGTGGTTTAAACAAAGTCTGTAGGAGTACTAACATGCAATTTAAGATGAAGCCTGCAGGAGTACTAATATGTGGATTAAACAAAGCCTAATATATTAGGATTATGATGAAGCATGTAGCAGTACTACTATTCAGTTGAGGAAAAGGCCTGTAGACTAGTAATGTGCGGTTTAGGCTTGAGCCTTATGTTAATTGCCGTTGTTGGTGGTTTACATAGGATGCTTGCGTGAGTGGCATAAGATGCAAAGTAAGGAGATGAAGCAATATTTAAATGAGGGTTTGTGTGACCTGATTTGTTCTCAGTAGCTGTGGCAGTCAGATCCCAAAGAAGCTCCTAGAAGATTAAAACTTAAACTTGTTGAACATGTACATAATTATACATAATTATGCATTAATTATAATGCTGAGTAAGCATACTCAAACAATACTCAAACTATTTTGTTATTCAGAGAGATTTCCCATTTTCTCGCTACTGATGCCTTTTTTATAGTCTAGAAACCACCAAAACACCTTTTCACCACGTCTTCACATCTTTAAATTATGTATGTCTCAGCAAAATATCCTTTAACGTCCACTGTGACTCAATGCAAAGATCCCAGCTGTGAAAATAAAATGGATTCAAACATTCCTCCATTTAACAGATTATACACCTTGATCTATCAGATAGACATGTCCTTGAGATTGACCTCAACTGGTTTACTTTATATCGACTTAGGTGTGCCAGTGAAGTTATTTTATTTCAAACTGAGCAGAATTATGAAAAGATTAGGCTGAATATAAATATAGCAGACAGCTGCTTAGTGCTAGTCTTTTGCAGTGGTTGAGAAAGATATTTTACTGATATCAGCATGAAAATGTAAAATGTGAGCAGATGTGATGGTTGTGAAGTGTGAAAAGCTCCTCTACTTGTATTTCACTCCTCTGATGAGCAGATTTTCCCTCAGTGCCACTAATTACAACACTCAGATACGTGCACTTCGGTGCAGACTTGCTGGTGACAGCAGGACAGATGATGTGCACTAATGAGCCAAGTTAACTAAACACTCCTGATGTGTTCAATACTGAGCAATGGCGTCCCAGTGACCTGAAATTGGCAAGACTTTGTCCCAAATTACTCCATATTCACTTCACCAGTGCACTACTTTGAATAATGATGTGATGAAAGTATACTGATGATGGTAAAGCATTTGATGGTGTTTATTTGTCTTGTATATTACATAGGGTGTCCACAACTGACTGATAGTGTGTGATAGTGTTTATGTGACCTGCTGTATATAGTGAGTATGCTGCGTGGTTCGGGACACCTCCAAAGTGGACTATAATGTCTGTGATGGTGTTCATGTACCGTATTGCATATATTGAATAAGCTGTGTGTTTTGGGACACTGTGTTTATTTGGCCTGTGACATCTGTAGGCTGTGTAGTTTTGGATACATCCACAGTGGACTGATAATGGTGAGATGTTTGCGATCATGTTTATGTGACCTGCTGTATATAGTGAGTAGGATGTGTGATTTGGGACACTTCTAAAGTGGACAGAGATGTTTGTGTTTATGGTGTTTATGTGGTCTATATTGTGACTGTGTGGTTTGGGACACATCCTTACTGGACTGATATTGGTGAAATATACAGTATGAGAGGTTGTGCTTATGTGACCTACTGTATATCATGATAGGCTGTGTGATTTGGGACACTTCCACAGTGGAAGACATTTAAGAGGGGCTTTATTTGGCCTGTGTAGTCTATAGGGTGTCTAGTTTGGGACACAACCATAGTGAATGGAGATACAGTATTTATGATGGTGTTTATTTGGCCTGTGTAGTGTATAGGATGTGTGGTTTGGGGAACATCCTTACTGGACTAATAATGGTGAGATATTTGACATGGTGTTTATGTGACCTACTGTATATAGTGAATAGGCTGTGAGGTTTGGGACATGTCCACAGTTGACAGACATTTAAGAGGGTCTTTATGTGGCCTATTTAGTGCATAGAATGGGTAGTTTGGGATATATCCACAGTGGAGTGAGACATTAAGAATGTGTTTTATGTGGCTTATATAGTGAATAGGGTATGTGGATACACAGTGGACAGATGACAGAGAGCTGTGTGTGTCAGCGTTTAGTGATCAGTGTGTGTGGTTTGGGTCTTGTCACTGGTGGAGTGATAATGATGAATCATTTGTGATGATGTTTGTGTGGCCTGTATAGAGAATAGGGTCTGTGGTTTGGGGCATGTCCACAGTGGATTAATGATGGTGAGACATTTATGTTTATGTTTATAATAAACAGACTGTAGTGAATCCAAAACTGAATATACTGAATGTTCCTCATCCTGTTCCCTGTATTAATGTACTACATAACACTAATGATCCTCCAGTGGAGAAAGCAGGGACTAGTGACACACTTTTAGAACAGTGTGAGTCAAGAATTTTGTAATTCAAGGGTTTTTCAAACTTTCTGGCAAACATATTATCGATTTTCTGCGACCCTAAACCTTGACCAGCCTACTTTTTAAAAAAAAAAAAAAAAAATCCAGATTTACAATTTAGGACTACTGTAACATTTGAACATTTTGTCAGTAACAAATCGAAAGAATATTTCTTTGCCTTGACTTTTTTTCCTGAAGTGTTTTATTCCTCATATATCATGATGGCCCAAACTGTATTATTCCTTAATTAGTGCAGGCAAGAACACTGAGTTGAGCTTCACACTGATTAGTGATTGCAAATGGGGCTATAATGTTCAGTGCCTGCAAAGAAATATCTGTGTACTCTGTTTTTGCAGTGTACTCCGGTTTTGCAGTTTTTGCAGTGTCCGTTTTCTTGACTATTGTTGTTCCACTGAGTCAGAGTCACTTGATGTTGCCGAGGAACTTGTGAAGGTAGATGGACAGGGAAATTTGTCCATTTTTATTGCTGAACTCCTACGCTATTGCTGCATTATCAGGATAACGAAAAAACTTAAATAAAACCTTCACTCTAAATTGAAATGTGGCTTGTTTGAATGCGACTCACAGTGCCATTTCAATGAATGAATTAAACAAAAGAGATTGTGAGTTTCTCTCACGACCCCATTTGTAAATCAAGTAACCTTCATGGGGTCGCGGCCTCTAGTTTGCGAACCCCTGTTGTTATTATTGAAGCATTCTCGAACACCTGACTCACAGGGTTGTAATAGTATGTAACTATCCCCTGTTTCCTGCGCTGCAGCATTATGTAGCTCAGTAATACAGGCAACAGGATGAGCCAGGTGTACTAGAATGTTCCAATAGTGTGAAGTTAATTGTAGAGGTAAACTCTAACCTCTACATCCCTGAGGGTCAGCTTGAAAGGTCATTGCTCTAATGTGGTCTGTATTAGTGTACTACATCGTGTTAATGATCCTGCACTGTAGGGAGCAGGGAAGCATTTACGAGCAAGGATACGAATCCGTAAATAGGACCAGGTGAGATCATTAGAGAGCCCTGATAGTGTCAGAGTTGTATTTGCTGTTTGTTTGTTCCTCTGCTGTTCACTGAGTCATATTGTCAACAAAATGTATTTGAAGGAGTTGCAGCTCATTAGCTCACACAGTGTGCAGGCTCTTTTATGTGCTCGAGGTTGTTTGCAGACCACAAAGCACAACACCTTCGTGGAAAAAAAATGACTTTTATACTTTCAGCATGGGGAACTTTCCAAAAAATTGCACTGATTTTCAAAGCCTCCATGCAAACTCTGAAATGAACTGTTCTTCTCCGCCTGTTATTGCAGCAGGCATTTTAAATGCTATAACGGAAAACCATATGAGCAATGGTACAATTACGATATAACATAACACATCCACAAAGTCTTGTTTCTTTTTCAGAGGGTTAGTTCCTGGACAACATACTGTATAAAACAAATCATTAAAAAAAATGGTTAAACAAAAACACTTAATGGGGAAAACACAAAACACTAGTGAATTGGTAAACAATAGTAAGAAAACAAAAACAAACTAAACAAACTACAGTTATAAAACCAATAATGAATGAGCAAACTACTATAAAAGAAACAATAATAAATAGACAAACTACAATAAAAACAATAACAAACAATTCAAACAATAATGAATGGGAAAACAAAACAACACTAACAGAATGGGTCAGTTAAAATGAAAGCACTAAGAAGTCAGTGAACTACAAATAAATGTGCAAACTATGTAAATGTGTAACTATACACGATACAGTGAGAAGTTTTGTGAACTTTTTTAATCTCAGTAATGATATGCCTTTGGATTTGGGAAACATGCCAGTCAGTTGCCATGTGCAGCAATTCATTAAGTATATATGTACATACTTAGTGAATGAACAAAAGCACTGTGAACCACTGTGTAAAAAGACACTAACAAATGGGTGAACTACTGTGATTAAACAAAAATACAGCAAATGGCCAAACTAGCATAAAATCACTAACAAATACACGAACTAACATAAACAACACTAAGATATCGGTGAACTACCATAAACAGCACTAACAAATGGCTAAACTACAATAAACTACGCTAACTTATCAGTGAATTACCATAAGAAAACACTAACATATCGGTGAACTACCATAAACAACACTAACAAATGGCAAAATTACAATAAACTACAGTAACATATTAGTGAACTGCTATAGGAAAACACTAACAAAAGGGTGAACACAGACAAATGGATAAACTACCATTAAAAAAGAATGAGTGAACTATCATAATGAAATACTAACAACAGAGTGAACTACCATTAAAAACTCAAAAAGAGGCAAACTACTATAAAAACTAACAAATGTCCAAAGAAACATAAAATACTTACAAATGGGCAAACGACTACAGAAAGCACTAACAAATGAGTGATCTATCATAGAAAAAACACAATTAAATGGGCAAACTAACACTAAAAAATGGGTGAATTACTATTTTTTAAAAAGAGAATAACTACTGTAAAAATTGGTATATTATATTTAGGCTAATCCGATTATTGTAATATTATTAGAATACAATGTCTGCCCTTGATTGGGTGAACAGTGTCTTTTTTATTTATTTATTTATTTTTTTAGTGGAGACTATAGTAGTCATGCTCGCCTGTGTGTACTGGTTTATAAATATGTAATATGAGTTTTATCCTAGTGCTGTGGAAAAATACGTCAGTGACAGCTGAGAGAAACACTGTGCAGGGAAAGAAAGAAGGAAGCAAATAAAAGCAGCTTTTCACCTGAGGAAGGAAACATAGATATTCCCCCTCAAAATCATGCATATTTATGAGCCCTTTCATCTCAGCCTCAGATCACTGCCTGTAGTAACTCAGATGATTGAAGATGTTCATTAAAATGCGACTTTTGGAGCGAGATGATTAATTCATCAACCTTTATTGTTTCATAAAGCAACCCTTGTGTAGATGATTTTTTTTTTTAGGGGTGTGGGGTGTGTGTGTGTGGGGAGGGGGGTGGTCAGATGTTATACGCAATTTGACACTTAAGTCATTAAAGGTTTTTGTGAATGGTTTTGTGCAGGTTTATTATTAGCTCTGGTAACTCGGGGCAACTGTTGCCATGCTTACATATCCATAGATACGCATAGATATGGCACAAGGCCTCCCGACTGATCCCCATTACTCAAGAATTTGTTATTTCAATAGAGAGAGAATCTGTTGTGTAGCTATATGAGAATTTCTCATGAAAGTCACATCTGAACATTTAAGAACAGTATATGATTTTTAAAAAATAGCCTCAAACTTTTCACATACTTTATGGAATAAATCTCATTATGACATTCATTTATACAGTGAACAGCAATGAAGACTGATTTTTATACAAAAAACAAATTGCATGTACTGTATCTGTGAGTAGATCAAAATAATTTAGATATATAAGAATGATTATCAGTTTTCAATTCAGTAATTTTGCCAGGGATAGATAGATTCGTTCAATCGTTTAAGCAGAGGGACATTTTAGAGTAGCTAATCCACTTACTGACATGGTTTTGGGAAACAAAGTACCCTGAAAAACATTGTGGAGAAGAACATGCAAAACTTGGCACATAGTGCAACTCAGAATCGAACCCTGCACTCTGGAACTGCAGTCACTTCAATAATAAATGGAGAAGTCGTAAAATTATTCTGAATATTTACACACCGAGTAAACAAATGAGTTTATTTCTCCTTGCCTTTTTTTAAATTTAATTGCTACCATAGTAACAGCTAGTAACAGTGATGTCATATAGTTGATCAATATGAGATTTGAACTAACCCCTCTGTTTCCCCTCTCTCTCTCTCTCTCTCTCTCTGAACCCAGTTTGATCCTCTCTCTGAGTAAGACTTTCTCTCTAAATCTTGCTCTCTCTCTCTCTCTCTCTGATCTGTTCATCTTCATATCTGCCATCCTTTCTCCTCTCATTCGCAAAATAGGTAAAGCACTCATTACATGCTAATGCTAACAGGAAGTGTGGTGGTAGCTAAAAGAACTTAATGTCTGCTTGGAAACATGGGGGGATTGTCACAGTTGGAACAGCGTAAGACTAGACTAGACTTCAACGCAATTTTTAACATATATTTCTTAAATAAGTTTAGCATATTGATTTTGTTGGATTACAGTAAACCACTCTGTCCATCTGAAACTACTCTTCAGTGTAGCAGGATCCACCATGCACAAAGTGGTGCTCGTTTTATAACGCACATTCCTACACACAGGTCATGCATCATCACATGGCTACTCATCATACTTGTGTACCAGCTAGAAAACATTATTAATCATTAAAACATTGTCTGACTTTTCAGTAGTGCTTGCTAGTTTGTGTTATTTGGCTATTAAATAACCAAGCTAGCAACAAGGGATGTCACTGGAGCTTGGTAAACATACAAAGTAGCTAGCTAATAACACCATTAAATAAGGTAACAAATATGGCTAGCTGGCTAAAATAACACCAAGGACTCGCCATCAGTGTAGCTAAACATACAGTACATAGCTAAATATCTAGGTAGGCAGCTTGGTGCCAATCTGAAAATTGGTGCCAATCTAGGCTAAAAACCTCTGTGTTTAGTCAGGTTGGCTAACAGCTTTTCTCTTAGGTGGAGAAGGTGAAGATTTGGAGGTTCATGGTTATGACTAAGAATGCTAATTCCAGAATATTAGAGCACCCTCATGCTTGTGCTACCTTCTGGCTCTCCTTTTTAGTTATGCTGTCATAGCTAGACAAGTATGTGTACTCCTGCTGCCCGATGTGATGCCTTATGATCTTGATACACTTCTCCAGCTGTGGTTCCTCTCAGCCTGTCTTAGATGACACTAGTACATGATCCCAGAGCTCTACTTCTGCTGCTGTTCCTTCTACTTCTTCATCGCGGATATATTTGCATGTATGATTCATCTTCCCGCTGCCATCAAAATCCCACTATCTGGTATCACCCATAGGAGGATGATTCACCTTCCTGCTGCCACCTTCCTGCTGCCATCAAAATCCCACTATCCGGTGTCAGCCAGAGCAGGATGGGTTCTGAGTCTGGTCCTCTCAAGGATTCAAAGAGCTTCTCCTTTTCACTTTTGTCTTAGGCAAAAGTTTATTGTTAAAAGCACTACACAAATAATTGAATTCAGTCACATTACCTACAGTGTTTTAACATTTAGAAACCAAAGTTTCTAACCAAAGAACGATTAATTGTTCCTCTGGCAGAACCCTACAACAGAGTGTTCCTATCAAACAGGACTCCAAGTAGAACCCTATTAGGAAGTTGAGAACTGTTAATTATCCAGTGAACCCTTAAAGAACCCTTGAAGAACCTTATGAATAATGAAGTGGTCTTCATTATTCATAAACTTATTCATCAAAGTTGCTGAACAGGGAAGGCCTTTTTACCAATTTATGAAACTGTCATATGACATCAAATCAAGTCATTTGAGCGTAACTGATGAATCAGCTTCAGTTGCGTGGATGCAAGCTCCCGCCACTAATCTCTAATTTACATGTCATATGCATACGCAATGCCCCGATTTGCCCTAATATACATATAATTTGTATGAAGCTCACCCTAATTTATACAAAGAAAGCATTTAGCAGGCTATCCAAGATCCAAAGAAGACCCAAGGACAGGAAAAAAGCTATTAAAAGGTCTGAGAAAAGAAGTAAATGGAAAGGGAAAAAATATCTTTCAGTGGAACTTACTTACGCTATGTTTGCAACAGGAAGCGACAAGTTGCTCATGTTGCATGTAGTTTGTCTCCTGTGTGTAACAACTGCTAATGTTGCTTTTCTTCTTTTTAAATTTCTAGTGAGAAACAGTAATGGCTATGTATCTCTTCTAAAGCTATCTACTTAAACACAACTTAAACTTACATGTACTAACCAGTGTGAAAATCACTGAAAACTTTTCATTACATTGAAAATGAATGCTCATGTATTGCTTTGTTGCTTTTTTGTGTGAACGCAGGGTTAGAGGTGCTTTGTCCAAGGGTGCTAAGAAAATGGCAACTGTGGAAGTTTGTTATCTTTTTTATATTGTTGTTTAAACTGTATATGTTTTCCAACTTCACCTGCAGGTAGTTATGTGATGCCCAGTTTTGGTTATCTATGTTACTTGCTATTTTTATTGTTATAACTTACGATACTTTCTATACTTACTATACTTGCTACAATTATTGATAATACTGATATTGATTTTGAATATTTAACTGAGAATCAAGCATTTTTTCAGGTATTCCGCTCAAATTTACACACACTCTGACCAGACGTGAGTGTCATCGTAAAGATACACCAAAGATGAAATTGATTAAAAAATTTTTTTCAGATGCTCGATTTACAATAAGATTTGACTGTACACCACTTTGATGAATAAAGGCCAATGTAGTCAATCTGTTTGCTCTATGGCAACAAGTACGGAAAGTGTAAAGGGTAAACCTAAAGCAGTGTCTCTCACTGTTTCTCTGGACAAGACACAGAGACGTGTAAGTGCAGCTGAGTTGTGTGCCAGCGAAGTGAAAATAAATAATGAGATTGATTAAAGCTCAATCGATAAGCAGGCAAGTTAGAAACCCAGCCGACACGAGACATTTCTCTGCAACGCGTTTTCAATCAAAGTCCACTTCAGCTGTCCAAAACTGAAGAGACAGGAGAGAGAGAGAGAGAGAGAGAGAGAGAGAGAGAGAGAGAGCAAGAAAGAAACAGCGAGATAGAGGGAGTAAAAGACAGAGGCAGAGAAAGACAGCCAGCTATAGACAACACTATAAATATATGAAACTGTTTTCTTTGTATTTCACTCTTAAACTTGCAGAAATACAGCAATGCCACATCTCTGTCTTTCTCTCTATCTCTCTATCTCTTTCTCCTCTCGTTCTTTCTCTCTCACCTCTAGAGGACTGAACAGACCCAGTGAAAGAGCAAAAGAGCAAAAAGTTTATGATAATTAATGCCTTTATTTCCCACAGATTCTACATTTTTCTTGAATAATGCAGCACTTGATATTTAACAACAGGCCTTTTGAGAATGTATATATATCTTTTGGACACGTGGTTTGGTGAGAAATGGGTCGATTAGGATGGAAAGCAGGGTAAAATGTTTCTGAAGCTACAAAAAGTGAAGCACGATCATATTCACATCTCTATCGTTTATGGCCTGGCATTCTTTCCAGGGTTGTGTGCATGTAGATGAGCTCTCATCATTTTGTTGAGCTTCACAGCGTCAGAGTGAAGGACTCCTCACGCTCACTCACTGCAGACACTCTAACGGCAGAGGTAGAGTTAGCACTGCGAGTGGTAATAACATTAATCATGTCATTGTTAGCATTGCTAATAGGAAAAACATTGAGCACACCACAGTTAGCTTTGCTAATAGGAATAACATTATTCAAGCCACTATTAGTGTTGCCATAAGTTGTAAAATAAATCACTCCACAGTTAGTGTCGGTAAAAGCAATAAGATGCAGATAATAAGATCACAAAACATTGAGCATTGCTAGTAGGAATACTATTAACTACACAACAGCTAGCACTGCTTATAGTAATAGCGTTAATCATCTCATAGGTAGCATTGCTAATAGGACTAACATTAACTACACAGCAGCTAGCACAGCTTATAGTAATAGCATTAATCATCACACAATTAGCAATGCTAATAGGAATAATATTAACTAAACAACAGCTAGCAGTGCTTATAGTAATAGCGTTAATCATCTCACAGTTAGCAATGCTAATAGGACTAACATTAACTACACAACAGCTAGCACTGCTTATAGTAATAGCGTTAATCATCTCACAGTTAGCAATGCTAATAGGACTAATGTTATTCAAGTCACTATTAGTACTGCTTAATCACTGTTAATACTGTTGGTTAGTATTGAAATACCATTAATCACATCATTATTAGCATTGGTGGTTGTAATACCATTAAAACACAATGGATCTTATATATGAATTGTGTGCGAATGTTTTCATAGGCCAAACTTGAACAAAAATATCGCCAACAGATTTGCAAATGTTTTAACACTGATTTTTTTTCATACTCAACACTCGTTAATGAATGCCAATCAGCCATAAATTACCCAAAATGTATTTACATTTACATTATCGATTTACATTAAATTACACCAACAAAACTCCATAAAAGACGAAACTCACTTGCACTGACACTTGCATGAGCATTAGCTTGTCTTTGCTTGACTTTTACCTCCTGATAAATAGTGGAACATGTACATTATCTTTAATAAGACTGGCTTGGTACATGAGAGCCTCATGACTCTATCACTTCTGGATGTTATCTAGCCCATCACCAACCTTCTGCTAGCCAAACCGCTTCTAACTACAGGCTCAGTGAACGTTGGTATTAAATTCACCGTAAAACTGAAATATATTTAGTGAGTCACCATGGGAATGTGTGTAAGTATTGAATCTGCCTTGTCTGTCAAGTTGTAGCCACTAGGCATAAAAAACCTCTAGCGCTTAGAGTAATTTTTCTTCGTCCCTGTTATGAGAAGAGAAAGTGACAGTTTCAAAGAATGTTACTGCAAAGCAGCATCTACATTTCACCTCTGCTGATTTTATTTAATATCAATATCAAAGTAATGTCCAAAGTTTAAATTAAATCTAGTAGGATGTTTTCAGCGAACGAGCCAAAAACCTCCAGCCAAAAATCAATGAGTCAATGAGAATGTAATGAAATAGATTGGGTTCAGGTCAAGGAGGACTTTAAATGGTAAAGCTGGACATTGAAGCCTCTTTGTAGTGATCTTGTAAATGTACGTTTAGTAATCTTGTGTGCATGTGGAAGTGACCCAGTATTTATGGATGTCAAATGTCATAAATAGCAAAGCTGTCTGAATTTCAAATCTGACCATTTAAACATTCTTGAATACAGTCTATTTCAAGCTGCCACTCTGTTCTTCTTTTTCAAAAACTTAAAAAAAAACATGTTATGGTTTACTATTTTAATGAGGTCTAAAAGTCAAAGTTTCAGGGTTCTGCTTGTCTCATTGTACTTAGACTTAAATCTACCAATCTACCATATAGGCCAATTTTTATCTATATAATTGCTGACTGGAGCCCATGGTTCTGTAGAGTTTGTTATCTGCCCTTTGCCCTATCTGTCAGTAGAAAGGGACGACCTTTCCACTGACGGATAAGAAACAGGGTATATGATATGTGACCTCAGAATAATAAGAATCTTTCAAGAATGATTCACTGCATCATGAATTCCATTCAGTTTGATCTGATTTACTGTTTTAACAATACACTGAATACAACAGATGTAAACGGAGGAGATGGCCACATGATAGTTTACACAATAGGCAATGAATAATCATGATTGAAACATTTAAGAATGTCTTGAGAATTATATTAAATAGACAAACACTCACCGGCCACTTTAATAGGAACACCTGTAACCCCGCACATTCATGGAATTATCACATCAACCAATGAAATGGCAGCAGTGCAATGCATAAAAGAATTCAGATGCAGGTCATACAGATGCTGGAAATGCATTGTTGATGAGAGAAATCAGAGGAGGTTCAATATTCAGACTGGTTCAAGCTGACAGGAAGGCTATGGTAACACAAATAACTACTCTTTACAACCATGGTAAGCAGAAAAGCACGTCAAACCTTGAGGTGGATGGCAACAGCAGAAGACCACATCAGGTTCCTAGCCAAGACCTGGAATCTGAGGCTACATTGGGCACCACCAAAACTGGACAGTAGAAGATTGGAAAAACTTTGCTATTCTGATGTTTAATGTGAATGTTTACTGAAACTCTTGACCTGCATCTACATGATTTTACACATTGCACAGCTGCCACATGATTGGCTGATTGTCTGATTGAATGTGTAGTTGTACACGTGTTCCTAATATAGTGGACGGAGTGTGTATTTCTGCTACATTATTTAATGAGTGTATACTTTATTAAATACTATTATTGTACTGATTATTACTAAAGGGAACTTGAATTAATTATTAGTTAACTATTACTTATTAATTATTTGATCTTCATTCAGATTTAAGACATGTATGTCAGATGATTGTGTGCCAGTGTGTGTTGTGCCACTTTGCCTTTGGCTGGTTTTGTTTACCAGCATTGCATAATAAACCTCCGAGAGATGACTGTGGTTCTTTATGTTAATGATTGTCAGGTTTTATGTGCTGCTTAGGCATCTGAATTCTCCAAAAAAAACCCCAAAAAAAACATACGCTCTCAGTTTTATCCATTTTCCTCAATACTTCATCAATCAATATTCCAGAACAATCTTTTGGTTATTTTAAATGTGGTGTTTTATGTTAACGATGCTTAGGCTTTGTATTTAAAGTGCTGCCTACGAATCTTTGGACCCAAAGCGGAGTGTATCAGACGCTCTGGATGGTTTTCTGGCATCACTGCTAGCGTGTGCATCTGTGAGTGGGCGTTTATGGCATGTAGGTTCTGTTTCTCAAGGGAAGGAAAACGGAAAATAAGGAAAAATCGGACAAGGCCACCTTGTGTGTTCACCTTCAAGAAGAACGTCCACACCTCATTAGTTTTTTTCCGCTTCAGGCCTTGCTCCAGTTCCCCTGTGTGTTTAGGAAAATGTCACTGTCTGAGCGTTTTATGCACTGAAATGTAGAAATCTGTGCCTCGCTGAAGAGGATTATAAAACTCTAAATTCACACCAGTGATCTTTGACGGATTATAGGATTCCTTATGAGCCATAACAGTGCAGTGTTTCAATTATACCACCGTACCAAAAGCTTCTCATGTCTACTTACTGCAAAAAAAAAAAAATTATGGATGAAGAATCCCTTCTAACAGGACTTTTTAGTAGTGAATATTGTATGTTTAAGTGCTTATGCAGTGTTATTCTCAGCCCTGTATATTACCCACAATGCCCTTTGAGTGAGCTCAGTTGAGCACTTTTTTAATTATTTCAGTGTTTTAAAAAAGCAGGATTCACACTCCCATATCTTGACCATTTTACATTTCACTATATGTATATTTACATACAGTAATAATGCAAGTTTGCTAGGCTGAAATACATATTTTAGCATTAGCATTAGCATGACTGCTATGGTCTTTGGCGTGAGGCATGAGGTTTAATGAAGATGTGGTGGGGTTCAAAATTAAGATTGAGGGAATTAAAATTTAAAATCGTGTCC
Source organism: Pangasianodon hypophthalmus (assembly GCF_027358585.1). Classification (NCBI taxonomy): domain Eukaryota; kingdom Metazoa; phylum Chordata; class Actinopteri; order Siluriformes; family Pangasiidae; genus Pangasianodon; species Pangasianodon hypophthalmus. The sequence goes on along the minus strand of NC_069731.1, from coordinate 15,272,372 downwards.
ATTTTTAAAGGTTCTTTTGCATTTTTTTATTTTAAAGAGGTGTTATATATTACAGGAAGTTCAAGGTGTAACATATTACAGGAAGTATAAGGTGTACTATATTGCAGGTAGTATTTGGGTGTGTTTGAGGGGTAATATATACATGACCACACTTAGCTATTTTTCATTGTTAATTTGAACAAATTGAGTTCGGGTTACTGCCTGTGTGGAGTTTCCCATGTTCTCTCTAGGCCTGTCACGATAATTACGTTATCGACTTGCTGAACTCGATATTGCTCATTGTGTTTACATGCGTGTATGTTTACATTAGAATGAATGTCACCATGTCCTGTTCGGCGAGTAGAGATGGATGCAAATGCAGTTTAAGTGTTTTATTTGAGAGACAAATCCAAATTGTGAATCAAAATTGGTAAACACAACACAGGCACAGGTCAGGCAATCAGCGAACAGTGAAAAGCAAGAATAATCCAAATTACACAAATGAGAAAACAGAACTAGGTCAATAACTTGGAGAATAACACCATGAAACAAAAGGCTTGGCAAAGTCAGGCGGCAAAATACTGAACTGGAAGCAGTGCTTGGCGCGAGGGGGAGATTCCTGACACACCAACAGTTTAGCTATTCACGCTGCTTCTGTCCTCTCGTCTGACTTTAATTAAAACATACCGATTTTAATTAAAACATACTGTAGAAACTATGAGACGCAAGATATTAACAATGCATTAACAATGTTTTTTGAAGAAGAAAAATCTAGATAGAATAGTTATAGTGTTTCAAATAATAAAGTCATAGTCAATAATGTCAGGGACTTTATTGACTCATTGATCTTTTTTTGAGCTGAAGCTGAACAGTGAATGAACACCGATAAACTGAAGTGCTTTACTAGTGGGTTAGTTAACTCGCCCAAACACATCCTATACACATATCAGATTAATCAGACATATACACAACATAAACGTAATATTACAACTTGCTTCTGCGCAAAATGACACGAATTCACAAGTGAACTTGAACTTAAGTAACGCACTAGGTAGAACGTTGTCACGTAGTGAATACGCTGTTCCTATAACAACGCACTAAAACATGGACAATGAATAACTATAGCATAAAGAATTCACAATATTGTATTACAATAGTGTACTCATTGTAATATTATTTCAGGAGATCAGGTTTTTTTTACAGCAATGGCAGTTTTCACATGTTTTTGTTGATACATGTTTAAGATAATATATAAAATGTGTGAATATTTGGTTTATTTTTTGCATTTTCCCGTCAACTAAAATGCTGTTGACTAATATTCAATGTCATTTTAGTCAGAGTAAAATTGACTAAAATTAATAAATAAGACATGACAAAATACTGACTTTTAAAGAAATTTAAAGGATATTTTCGTCAGAACACAAAAACTATGCTATTATATTATCATTATATCTGTGGCATAAAATGGCCTTGAAATGACAATAATATCATTCATCGCAGTTATTTCTGGAACAATATATCGTCCAACAAAAGTATTTACCGTGACAGGCCTAGTTCTCTCCAAGTCCATGTGGGTCTTCTGTGGTTTCTCTGGCTTCCTTCTACCTCCTGAAAACATGCCAGATTGGCTGAGCTAAATTGCTCCAGTGTGTGAGTGTATGGTGCCCTGTGATGGACTAGTGTCAGCTCGTGTTCCCAGGATAAGGCCACTGCGACCCTGACTAGGATAAAGCAGTTAATGAAGATGAATGAATGAATGTAAATAGACACAATGGGCCTCATTTATCAAGCTGAAACGAATGGATTTTTTCGTAAATCATTCTCAGGACCATTTACGCAAGAAACTTCACGTTCATATCCTGCAGGAGCTCTTGAGTTTGTGTAAATGTATGTTTAATGAGACTCACTAATGTAAACCTCGAGTAATAGGCTTCCAATCATATAACTGGCCTGGGTTAGTGCACTTTTTTAGAGATTATGCTGTCGAATGTGAATAACTTATTTATGTCAATTACACACACAAATTGAAAGACCATTTTGTGAAACTTGAAAGAAAGCAATCCAAAACAAATACGTGAATTAAGACAAATAAGACTAGCCTTTAAATTAGAATAAAAGAAATGGCACCTTATGAAAGGATGAATGGTTAGCATGTGTCTATGTTAGCCAATGCGCTGCAGATTTAGCATGTTACACTTAGGAGGATCTCTTTCATATTAGTCGTCATTTTGTCATTTTTTTTGCTCTCTGTAAGCTTTGCCTTTTATGGAGTTTTATGGCCATCATTAAATATAAATCAGCTGTGACATGAACATGAACACGGTTGGAAATTTACAGGTGACTGGCATTAATCAACATACTTACGTGAGTACGAAGAAAATCAGCGTTAATGACAATGTTGTACGTCTGGTGGGAATTTTAATTGAGTTTGACTTACAAAAACACTTAGTGTTACGAAAAGATTGATAAATGAGGCCCAATATTCAGACTTTCAAAATGTTCCTAAAACAATATCTGTTAATTTACATTACATTTACATTGAAAAATAGCACCTCATTTCCTGAAAAATCGAGAAAATGAGCTATTTCTCCCTCGCTCCAGTGACTACACTCGGTGCTGTCCTCTGGTTCTTGTCCTCATTACAGCCACTGCTGACACTAGATAATGACATTGACTGTTCTCATTATAGCCTTGTATTGGATGTGAATCTGATCTAGTCCTGCATGTGAAAGTGGCTTAAGATAAAGATGCCAAATTAAGGCACCTGTCACATTCTGTAAGATGATTCTGTTCTCATGTGAAAGGTTACAACAATGAAAAACAACAGTCAGCGATGCCAAACATTTACGGTGTGTAACAAACAGAGAAGATCAATTTCCTCCTCTGTGTGTGTTGTATCAGATACGCAGCTGTTGTGCTGCATGTTTTCATAAGCCGTCCATATTTTTAGGAAGTAGTTGTGTGTATGAGAGAGATCAGAGGTTTCAGTGTAATCCATCGTTTGAATGCTGTTCCTCCGAAGACGGACGTTGTTCTATGTATCGCTAATCTGAAATGACGCATGATGCAGGGTGATATATTACGGCGCCGAGTTTTATTTCACCTGAACGGCGACTGCAGTGATGCAAAGTGGAAGAAACAATATAAGCTACAGCACCCGAGGCGCTTTCTCTTGTCAAATTAAAGATGTTTCAACATGTGATATATATATTTTTTTTTCTGAAAGCATTTCTTGAGCTAAATTGAGCTGTCAATTTTAATCTCAAAGTCACTATTTCATTTTAAGACAAATCCACAACCAAAACTGTCACTAACTAAATTACCAAATTACTCACAGACAGCACTGTTTATTTTTATGTCTATAACAGCTCATTTTTTGCTCATATTACATTGGATAATGTAATTTCCCAAAGGTGGAGTTAGAGTGAGGGGTAGGGTTAGAGTGAAAGGGGTGGAGTTAGACTGAGACACTGATTAGGGATGAGCCAAAACACAAAACACCGGATGACTCACTCTCGCCTGATATAACAGAATTTAAAATGAAAAAAAAAAAAAAATTACAGAGAAATGCACAAACATCTCTTGTTAGTCACTAGCCACTACATTGTTAGTCACTATCTTTACCCATTTGTGAACAACTTCACAACTGAGTAACGATACAAATTCCAAATTGAGGCTAATTCTAGTTTCTCACTGAATTAGAGAACAAATAAATACCTGTTCATCAAGAAATCCACCATACTTTATTATATTTTTCTTTTTTTTAGTAAAATCTCAGATTCTGTCAATCCCCTTTGGTTTGTTTACACTCTCACACTCTCATTCTTTCTCTCCTCTGATTGGCTGCCTGTCACTGTGTATCCTGGACGTTGGACTTCTTTCGTGCCTAAAGTTGGGGCGTGATGGTGGTTGACATATCTGAGCTGTCATATGACATATGAGTACAAATTTCCCACCAATTCTGACTAAGAGCAGCTTATGATCATTATATTGTAGTGTATTTTTGTCCCCTGACTCAATAATCTTTTTTTCATCTTTTTTAATAAAAGTTGTACACACTATAGCTTTTTTTTGGTTGGTTAAATGATGAATTCCCATCTGAATTTCCATTTTAGCATTAGTGTGGGCATGACTTCTAATAAAGCACTGGACTGTGGCGTTTTACTAATATTTGGGTGATTTATAGATGAAAGTTGGTACAACAGTTTAGAACACTGCTGTGCGATTTCAACACACACACACACATACACACATACTGATGGATGAGAATATGTGTGTGTGCCAAGTGGTCAGCGTGAGTGCATCTGTCTTTTTCATTCTCTCTCTCTCTCTCTCTCTCTCTCTCACTCACACACACACACATACACACACACACTGCTGCAGCTTTGTAGGCTCATTAGCAGCAACAAATTTGTTCGTGACACTAATTACGGCCTCGCAGGAAACGAGAAAGTCAAGGCAAACGAAAGGCATTACATTACTTTTGTGTGGCTTGTCAGTGGAATCTGTGTGTGTGTTTGTATGTGTTTGTGTGTGTGTATGTGTGTGTGTGTGTCTGGTGTAGAGGGATTTGTCTTTTTCTCTTTATTGCTGGTGAAGGATGATAAGCGCAGGAGCCTTGACAACTCACAGGAGATGTAATCCATCCCTGTCTATTGTGTGATCCCTCGCTCCGTGCTGCTCTTTCTCGTTGTATTTGCATGTGCTTTTTATAGAGCTAAACCAGAACCATGACTGAACCCTTCGATGTTTTTACATTGTGTGCTGTTTGTGTTTGCATACTGAAGGCAGCACACGCAACTGTGTGGAAAGCATGTGTGTGAACAAGGCATGGTGTTGATAATTGATTATACAGTGCTGGGATTTTCAATTATATTCATTATAATGCAATTTATTACAAAATATAGTGCAAATACTGTAAGTCACTATACTTATTCACTTTCCTTATACACTTAATTTACACACATACATTTTACACTACAATAATAATAGCCATAATCTTTATTTTCTCTCTTATTACATTTATTACACTTAAAATATACCTATATACCCTACATTAATACACTACCCTTTCACACTACACTTATACATTACACTTACATTACATTGCACACTAACCCACTACTTTTACATTCTACACTTACTTATTATATTATACAGTATAATTATCCACTACACTTGCAGTTTACATCTCCACACTTATAATTTATACTTACACTATACATTTTCACACTACATGCTATACCTGCACACTATACCCACTACACAAAGACACTGTACATACACACATTTATACACTACACTTACACTCTACAGTTACCCAATATACATACACACTATTAGATGTACACACTAGTTAGCCACTACAATTATTCACTATAGTTACCCATTACATTTACACACTACACTACTAGATGTGCACAATAGTTACTATATGTAGTACATAGTATATATTATACTATACTAGTTACTACACTATACATATACACTAGTTACCCACTACATTTACACACTATACAGACACACTACACTTACATGCTACACTTACAGTATACAGTATCCATACACACTGCAGTTACAGATTATACATACACATTACAGCTACCCACTACACTTACACACTACTAGATGTGCACACTAGTTGCTGTATGTAGTATATAGTATATATTATACCATACTGTACTAGTTACTACACACTATACATACACACTAGTTACCCAATACATTTACACACTATACAGACACACTTGTTATACACTACACTTACATGCTACACTTACACAATATCCATACACACTACAGTTACCCACTACACTTACACACTACTAGATGTGCACACTAGTTACCCACTAGATTTACACACTATCCATACACACTACACAGATACAGTTATCCATTACATTAAACACTACAGTGGCCCACTACACATACACGCTATAGATGTCCACTCCACTTACACACTACATGTACACACTGCTAGAGATACACACTAATTACACACTACATGCACACCCTACAGTCACATACTACACATACATGCAACAGTATCTCTCTAAACTTATAACATACACTAACATCACCTTGTTGCCCTGTCCGTATGTAAACATAATATGTTAGAAATGGTTTTCATCTTCACCTAAGCCGAGCTCATGAAGGCTTGATGTTGGAAAAATCCTCCTGATATAATAATGTAATATGGCTAATATTTAGCAGGTTGTTGGTGTGAACATGTGACAGCAGAGGTGGATGTTATATTGGATTTTGCTTACAGGCTTGAGGAAGAAAGTGTGTAGGAGGATGAGCACAACTCCCCCTCTACACCAGATGTCAAGTGTTAGTGTATTATCAAAAACGCGAGTGTGGCCAGTCTTTCCCCGCAGGCAAATGTGAAAATGTGTGTATTACTCACTTAACAACATGATGAAACATTTTTCAGCCAAACTGGCTTCCCTAGAAAACCCACACATATAAATCTAATATTTATCAAATGATGAATTCACTTGAAATGTTCACTTGCTTTCCTATAAAATGTGCAAATATCTATTAGACATCTCACCTCCATAATTCTAATCCTTTAACAAATTTTGTAGCATATGTGACATCAGTGTAGTGTATGTTCTTTTCTCCATAATATTTTTGCTAACTTTAAAAAGACGCTTCAGCTCCCCTTAGTGTTGTAGTCTAGTTTAATGTTTGTCCCATTAGTGTTGCCACTGTAGTTCAGCACTGTATTTTTTCCTGAGTTGAAGCCTTTGCTAGAGTCCTAATCCCTCTGTCAAGCTAGCAACTCTAAATTCTCCTTGTTTACAATTACAAGTTTGGTCTTTATCCAATAAATTAGATCTCTGCAATAAAATTGATCTTTGAAAATAACCCAAGTGCTGACAATATTCATTTACCAAAATTAAGTTTTATAGCAGAGTCATGGATTGAGGAACCACCACTAGATTATCTAGAATTAATTCATACAATAGTGGTGGTCAGCAGGCCTGAGATGGATATGTTTAATATAGAAATGTAACCACAGGATGTATTAAATAATTGCTGAGCACACTATTCGTCACAAAAATATATAAATCTGGGTTTTGGTGGAGATTTATGATTATACTTATGCTGAAAGTGTATCAACAATTAACAAGGCTTTGTAGTTTGTTATAATGCAAAGCAATTTTGTAGATTAAGTTGAGGTTTTGCCATAAACTGCCCTGTAGTGTGCACTACTTAGCAATGTTGTGCCCCATTTCCCTGGCTGACTACTGTATATTTGTTCACTTGCACACTATACATACTCGCTACATTTTTAATTGTACACTTAGTGTACATACTATAGTCAGTCACAGTCACCGTGCTGGGATTTGAACTTATGACCTTCTGAATTGTAGCCTAAAGCCTTAACCACGGAGTCACGGCCTACACTACATAGTCTGTATATTTGTTCACTTGAACACTATACATACCCACTACATTTATATTTTAGACTTACACACTATACTTACTACATTACACACTACCCTTACTCACTACATTTACATTCTACACTTACAAACTACACTTACTACACTCATACACTACACTGTGCTGTACTATTACATTACATATACTGTATAGTTGTTCACTTGCACACTATACTATACTCACTGCATTTACATTTTACACTTACTATGTATACAGCACTTACAAACTAAATTTACATTTCATATTTACACACTATACATACTGTATATCCTGTATACATTTTTCACTCGTACACTACACACCCACTACATTTACATGCTTACACACTATGCTTACTAACCTGACATACTACGCTCATTCACTACATTTACATTCTACTTTTAGTTACTGTACTACTACACATACAACACATACATACTTCACTACATATACTGTATGTATACAGTAATGTATGTAAGTGTATACTCCCTTGTACAATATACACGCCCACTACCTTTACATTTTACACTTACAAACTATACTTGCTACACTCATTACATTTACGTTGTACATTTACTATACTTGCTGCACTTACACATTAAATTTACATTTTTCACACACTATATGTACTACATGTACACACTATATACTGTATATATGATACATGATAAACACCCACTACGTATACAGTTTATACTTACACAATGCATTCATTACACTTACACACTATACTCACTACATTTACAACGATCAGCCATAACATTAAAACCACCTGCCCAGTATTGTGTAGGTCCCCCTTGTGATGCCAAAACAGCTCTGACCCATTGAGGCATGGACTCCAGAAGACCTCTGAAGGTGTGCTGTGGCATCTGGCACCAAGACATTAGCAGGAGATCCTTTAAGTCCTGTAAGGTGCAAGGTGGGGCCTCCATGGATCGGACTTGTTTGTCCAGCACATCCCACAGATGCTCGATCGGCTTGAGATCTGGGGAATTTGGAAGACAAGTCAACAACTTGAACTCCATTCCTGAACAATTTTTGCAGTGTGGCAGGGCGCATTATCCTGCTGAAAGAGGCCACTGCCATTAGGGAATTCCGATGCTATGAAGGGGTGTCTTTGGTCTGCAACAATGTTTAGGTAGGTGGTACGTGTCAAAGTAACACCCACATGAATGCCAGGACTCAAGGTTTCCCAGCAGAACATTGCCCAGAACATCACACTGCCTCCGCCTGCTTGCGTTCTTCCCATAGTGCATGCTGGTGCCATCTCCTCCCCAGGTAAGCGATGCACATGCACCCGGCCATCCACATGATGTAAAAGTAATGTGATTCATCAGACCAGGCCACCTTCTTCCATTGCTCCATGGTCCAGTTCTGATGCTCACGTGCCCATTGTAGGCACTTTCGGCGGTGGACAGGGATCAGCATGGGCACTCTGACTGGTCTGCAGCTATGCAGCCCCATATGCAGAAAGATATGATACACTGTGTGCTCTGACACCTTTCTATCATAGCTAGAAGACCTGAAGACCTGCCGTTTTGGAGATGCTCTGACCAGTCATATAGCCATCACAATTTGGCCCTTGTCAAAGTCGCTCAGATCCTTATGCTTGCCCATTTTTCCTGCTTCCAACACATCAACTTCGAGAAGTGACCGTTCACTTGCTGCCTAAAATATCCCACCACCAATGCCTGTCATTGGTTTTAATGTTACGGCTAATCAGTGTATATGCTCACTTGTATATGATACATACCCATTACATTTACATTTTACACTTACAGACTATACATATTACACTTGTTCATAAGACAACATTACAGTACTATTGTAAAAGGTTCCTGTTCACAGGAGAAATGTAGCCATGCACATAAAGTTCAGTGTCAGTGTCATTCCTCTTTTTAGAACAGGGTAAAATCCTATTGTTCATAATGGACACTGTGCCATTTGTTCCCTGAGTGTCTTTTCTGCACTTTGCTTTTTTTTTATAACTCTATCAGATGAGCAGTTCAGAAAGTCCTGTAGAAAAAAAAACATAGCCTGCCCTGAAATCTGCACTCAGATGATGACATTAGTAGAGATTGAGGAATAAAGCGCAGTAACATGATCTCTAAATTGCTTCCATCATTCTGTAAGTGTTCTCACTCGGCTAAGTGGAGAACAGCACTGCACAAACCACTCTCACGCCCTGACTCTGCCAAGTGACAGGCGTCCCGGTTAACCAGAGCGAGGCTTAGGCTAAATGTAATCTGTCAATAGCAATCTTGACCATATGACATCGCCAAAGTAGTTTAGCTAGTTTGTGGCAAACTTGACTCCTGTTATAATTACATACTTTTCAAGTTCAAGTTCAAGTGAAACGAAACAACGTTTCTCCAGGACCAAGGTGCTACATAAGACAAACACAGAACAACATAGAACTACAAGGGACTACATAAATTATACAATAAAGTGCACAAGTGCAAACAAGTGCAGACAGCACAAAACAGTACAAGACCGTACAAGACAGTACAATGACTACTGGGACAGACAATGGGAATAGTAAGTCCCAGTGCAGCGCCGACCAGTACACAGTTCTGTTTAAAGTGAACCTAGTGACAATAGTGCAAATAGTACCTGAGTACAAAACAAGTAGCTGAAATAGTGTAAACATAAGTGTAAACATAAGAGTAGCAGCCTATGTACAGTATGATACAATGAGTAATGTAGCAGCATAAACATGTGCGAAAACTTGCAAAAAAAATGCAGAGAGGATGGAGGATGCTCAGTTGTGTGTGTATACTGATATGTGTGTGTGTTCCTTCAGTCCAGTTTCTGAGTATTGGAGGTATGTGTGAGTGCGTTCCTTCAGTTCAGTTCCTGAGTATTGAGGAGCCTGATTGCATGGGGGAAGAAACTATTGCACAGTCTGGTCGTGAGGGCCCGAATGCTTCGGTAATAGTTAGCTAGCTTAAAACAAACCTGGTTAGCAACAAAATAAGATACCTACAGCTAATATCAACATTAGCTAGGCTAAATATGTACCTAGCTAACATTAGTGTAGATAAATATCTAAACTACTAAATTGTTTATATAAAACCAGTATTTTATGCTAAGCACATTTGTGTTTTTTTTAATGCAATGGACCATTTATAATATTCAGCATAAGCACACATGTAGTTGTATTTGTCAGTGTTGAAATTTTTAACTATAAAATGTACTATAAAAATGTCCGAATCCACAATCCAATCCAGTTCAGATTAGCACGCTCTCAAACATCTGCATTTCTGCGTCACCTGAAATGCTCTTTTTGACCTCTGCATGGGATCAAACCACAAGTCTCTGACCACAGGTTTGTCTGCTGATTTGGATTGTTAATAAATGGCTCACACTTACATCCATCTGCCTCTGCCTTGTGACACTTGATGCGAATAGATTCTCCCAGTGTGCGAGTAGCCAAAGCTAAACAATCAGCGATGACAACACCAAACTACTGGTTTAACCACGGTGGACATAATCTTATCACTTACTAGCTTGTGTGTTCCAGATTTCAGTGATGGTAGTGACTAGCTATTGTAATAGCTGTGATCCACACGCATTCTCAAACACTATCTATATATGATAAAATCAGCTACTCTTCTCAAGCAAATTAAAATACTTTTGAATATTATTAACGGGCGACTCAACAGCAGCACCTGCTGGTGTTCACTCAGTGACTTGAGCTAGTTAGTTTAGCTTTATAATTGGTTACATTCCAGGTTTTTACTTCACGTGTTGACATATCTGAAATCCCAACAATCTCTCTTCCATCTTGGTTCGGAATGAATATCTGACATAAACACACATACAAAAAATAAATTAATAAATAAATAAATGTCACGAGGCAGATGCGGATGCAAGTGCAGATTATTTAATAAGTAAAGTACTAAAGAAACAACCAAAGACATGAAGACAAGGACTATAAACATGAACGGTGGTTACAAAGCAAAGAACGTACAAAGTATGAGCAATACTGTGGCACACAGCAACACGCAAATATGTGTAAATCTAACAGTGGTGTGACACAACTTGATGCTGTAGCTATAGCACAAGCTACTCGTTCCGAATCCCACCACAAGCTGCACTACACACATCGGCCGAGGCACTAACTTTAACTGAATGGTTTTTACTAGGCAGGTTAATTATCCTGAGTAAATGGCAGATGATCTTGTCAGAATTAGGAAAATTGCTTGTATATGGAAACACTAACAAAACTGAGGAAAATAAAGTGAAGCAGAAAGCCATCATATAACGATCCTACTTACTACACGCAGTCACTAAACATAAACAGAAAGAAAATAATGATGTTAGCAAGATTTGAGTAATGTTATGTATGCACAGTTTGAGGGCATAATGCAACAGCTCATAGCTCAAACGCTGCTAAATATCAACTTGTTGACTTTTTTGGTGCGACAGCGGTGATATGCTACATGATCATATACTCATTCGCCTCCCTTAGTCTGTAGTAATACACTTAACTATCTTGCCATATGTTATTACATAATGTTAGCTATTATTTTTTTAGCCAAGTCAGTCAGTGAAGCTTCTTGAGTCGCACTGTCACTCAGTGCTGAAGGTTATCGCCACATTATTTCACTTCTGATTTGCAAGATTAAACTCAGCCCAGCTCTATCATAAGTCATGGGACCCCGCCCATTTTGCTTCACTGACTGTCACTGCAAATCCCCTTAAAACTCTTACTGAAAACAAACGACTCCAGTGTCGCATCAGGGTGCTGTCTGTATGAATTCAGGGTTATACAACAAAAAAGGGAAAAGAAGAATCTTTAATCTCTTTTATATGGAAATTCTCTTTTAAGCTGTAAAATCCTTGTTGATTCCAGGAAGACAGAATTCATAACACCCAACTTTATAGCTGATTTCAATCAAAGGCCTTGTGTGTGTATGTGTGTGTGTGTTCGCATACTGAGCAGCACAGCAATCCAAATATGGCTGTTCTCTTGCTCGCTCCATTTAACCAAACCAGGCTGTCACATTTTCATATAAACACGTGAAAAGCACTTTGTTTATGAAGCTCAAATGGAAACACACTCCAGTGTATTATTCATCATATTCGCCATGTTTATAGTCGTAAACCTGCTTCCTGGCTCTTTGCTGGAACTGAGAACAGATTGTTGAAAATGGAGTGGAAGCATCTACATGAAGGCTTAAAGCCATTGCTCTTCTTGTTTTTGGATCATTTCTGTGTGTGCATGTGTGTGTGTGTGTCCAGACCGTCCTGCTTCAGGTGTTTTCAGTCGTCCAGCCAAGTGTGAAGCACCCTTTGCTCCTTCAGCTTATAGAACAGGACGTACCTCTCTCTCTCTCTCTCTCTCTCTCTCTCTCTCTCACACACACACACACACACACACACACATCTGAAGGTTTTTTGTGTTACAGTGGTGCAAGACTGACACCCTTTCCATCAATGACTATGAATTATAGAAAAATCTTCACTATACATTTTTAATGTGTAATGGTTTAATTTCAATATCAAGTCCTGTTTAACCCGTTTTACTGTCAGTCCCATTCCCTCCATTATTTCCTCTTCCAGCTGTACACACACCTGCAATTAAGAGGAACCCCTGCGCACGAATTGTTGACATTAATCATCATTGGGATAAAGAGACAATTGAGGATTTTATTGCTTTCTAATGAGGTTAATGTTAGTCTTGTGAACAAAATCTACAATACAAAGACTAAGTAATTGATGTCTACATTGCATTTCTCATTTTTTCAGTATAAAGTGGGCGGGGCTAATCTTGTGTAAGCACAACGCTGATGTCTGTATATTTCCTACAGTCTTTTACCTAAACTATGGTCTTTCATGTTGTTGATTCTCAACTGTAACAATTAACAGTTGTAACAGCAACCATCATATGTCACGTGTGATAGTCTCTCAACTTAATTTTGTTTGAGGCTATGTCATTATTAATGTCGCTCTGCTCCATCAAAATCTGTCATGAGTCGCTGCTGACTCCAAGGACTTAACAAATACACAAAGCTGGTATTTGAGCAACATTTTATCAGATTTATATTTTATTAACGTGTAGGGAGCATTTATTTTTTGCAAGCATGATTTGGGTCCACTTGTCCACTTCAAGAGAAGAGTCAGTACAAATCAATACAAAGTTCTTCTAACTGATCACGTTTATCCTACAGTGAAACATTTTTATCCTGATGGGCATGGTCTCTTCCAGGACGACTCCATCCCCGTTGTGCCACAGTGCACGAGGGCTCACTGAATGTTGTGACGAGGATGAAAATGAAAGTAAATTATATGCTATGACCTTCACAGTCACCAGATTTCAAACCAACTGAACACTTATCTGAGATTTTGTAGCGACATATTAGCGCCTCATCATCAAAACACCAACTGAGGGAAGATCTTTTTTTGGCAAGAACGGTGTTCATCACTCCAGTTCAGTTCCAGGGACTTGTAGAATCTGTCACGAGGTGGATTGAAGCTGTTCTGGGGGCTTCCTAACATGCTGTTTCTTTCCATTCCATTAATTCATAACCTGTAGCTTAGCTTTAAGTTCTGTATCAGACAAAACATTTAAAAAAACAAAGTGTCTTACTTAGGCTTGAATTATTTTGTTTAAAACTGCACCATTTAGTTACAGTCAGATTGCTAGTTCTGAATCATTACAGAAAGTTAGTGTGCTCTAGCACTGTGCTCCAGTACTGAGGAAAAACAATTAGCATTAGCTAAAATGAAATATTAGCATTAGCAGAGCTAATGATGTTCTCTTTCCCGTAAGTGACTTTCTAGCCTTCTCCTTTGTCTGAAGTTCCTTTCATGTTCTGAGAATGGTCAGCTTTGAAGTCAAGTGTGTTGATGAGGCTCTTTTAAAATTCAAAACACACACACACACACACACACACACACACACACACACACACACACACTGCAGTCTGATTCATCAGGGTTCTTTTTTCACACTGTGCTACTCTCATTAGCATTATTCTACTTTGCATGCTTACTTCTTAGTAAATATATACATTTGTAAATACATTTGACACACATAAATATTTAGTGTATGATTAGCGTGCAATTAGCATTGAGGATGCAAGTCTTAGCATCTGGCTTGGCTGGTAGGTAAACACACAAATATTAGCATCGCTGTGGAATTTAAATGTAAAGCAAAGCAGAATTCAAGAATAATTCTAGTTGCTAGCAATGCATTAAAGTGAACAGCCACCTAATCAGCAAGATGCAAATTGCAGCATGCTAATTGGTGACTACTACCTTCAAGCCGTTGTTAGCTACGTTAGCACAAGCTATTCCTTTCATTCTGAACTGTGGTTTGAGCAAAAGTTAAATTCAATGTCAGCATTTAGATAGCTTTATCAACAGTATGCAGGCAATGTAGTTACATACTACAGTTACACAATAAAAGATGAAATAGAGGGGGAGAGAGGGAGAGAGAAAGAGAGAGAGTGTGTGCGCGCACGCGCACGTGCGTGCGCGTGTGTGTGTGTGTTTACTTATACACCTTGTCCATACTAAGTGAGGACACCTCAGGATAATGGTAATAGGATTGAACTTCTATCTTTAGTAAGGACATAAAAAGGTTATAAGCAGTTAATCACTCTTTCCCTATGACAGAAAATAGCACACTAATCTCTTACCCCTTCATCAAGCCGTTATTATTATTATTATTATTATTATTATTATTATTATTATTATAACTACCAGATTATGTTGCATACCAGATGTCATAATGGGTGTTACAAAAGCTGGCCAATCAGCAGCTCATGCTTAGTGGAACTGCATCACAACTCATGCTTAGTGGAACTGCAAACTCATTAAACACTCATTATAAAGTTTTTTAAACTCTTCCACACAAATTGTCCAACCCACATTTTGTGTTTTGGACATTTGGAGAAATGAAATCAAACTGACTGTGAAATGAGGATGCAGCAGCTTCCCTAACAGCAGCGTCGCATCAGGAGTCGAGTGCGATAAAGCAGTGTTTTTTCTAAATACATGTTCATGTTAGAGAAAATGTTCATGGCCTAGTTTCCCAAAAGTTAAGACTGTCCTAACTGTTAGAAAGTATTAAATGTCTATACTATTTAACAATTATCTTTGTCCTGTGAGGCTTTTTGTTTCAGAGGAACAAGAGAGAATATAGTGTTGTTGTAACCAACGAGAGTTTATGAAGGTGAAGGCGTGATCCGCCTCAGGGGTCCAAACAAAAGGAGTTGTAGAGGAGGTGAGCCTGGTGAGGGGACCACAGTGCCGGCTGCCTGTCCCAGATGGCTGTGGCCCAAGCCAAAGCATCTTCCCTTAGTAGCCCCATTACATAGGAGACTGAACCCTGAAGGAGGAAAGACTTACATTTCCCTAGGTCGAATGTGTAGGGTTCAGGGTCAGGAATATTAGCTTCATTGTAACGTTAGGGGTCCGGAGGAGGGAGCAGAGGAGGCTGCAGGTACGGACTGACTGGGCTGGGGGACATCTGGGTGGAGATAAGGGTTAGTTGCTGGCTGATGAGTGCGATCTGGCTTGCAATGGTGCGGCTGTTCTCGGCGATGTTGGTCATGCTGGATGAGGAGAGCACTATGGCTTGACAGAGCTAACTGCACAGGGTCTGGTCCTGCTGGGACCATGTTGGCCAGATTGTTCTGTTGTAACCAATGAGAGTTTAGGACCCAGAAGCAGAACACAGACTCGGGGACACAGTGTTAAAAAGGTTTTATTGAGGGATAATGAGGGATGCGTGAGGAAGGAGTATGGCACAGTGCCTCTGTCGAGGCCAGGACTCAAACTCGGGTCAGTGGCGTCCGAGGGACTGACGCTCTGTCTGTGAGCCACAGGGAAGACAAAACCAGACTGCGTGTAGCAGAGGGCAGGCAGACAGGCAGACAGACAGAGACATGGACCTGGAGCACAGAGAAAGCAGTGTTACATGAGGAACAGACATGAGGAAGCAAAGAGCTGAGCATAAACGTGAAAAGGGCCTTATTGCTGATACTGCACTGGTAGCCAGAATGACCTGGCAATGAGTGGCTGGAGAACCGGGCTTTTTAAGCGCTCCAGTCTGATGAGGAGACAGGAAGTAGGTGCGTTCGCTGATCAATTAGGAAGAGGCGCGAAGTGGAGCACCACGCCCAGAGACACACACACACACACACACACACACACATAACACAAAGAGACAAAACCAGGAAATATGAGGAAGGGGAAAAAACAGGAAAACACAAGGGAACAGGGAAACCACTGGAGCCTAGCCCAGATCATGACAAGCATTGACTGGTGTTTTAAAAATGACCCCAAAGAGGTGTTGTTGGTGGATGTCTCATTCCCTCCATCTCTTTTTTACACCCCATTCTGTTTTAAGACATTATTAAGAAGATATTTCAGTCAGATAAAATGCTCTTTCTCTCTCTCTCTCTCTCTCTCTCTCTCATTAGCATTTTATAAACAGCTCTACATCAGTATGATGTAAACAGACTGTCAAGGTTTTTAGTTTACGAGGTGCCTAAAGCACTGAAACACTATAAATTACAGATTTTGGGGAGCAAGCTTTAATATATACCTCAATATGTGTGAACGTCTAATGTGTAAATTATTGTGATTGTGGTTTATTCATTATAAAGCTACATATACAGAAGAACAATACCAAGGGTTTGAAACCTACACATCCTACACATCAAATGAATCTTACACATCAAATGATTCAAATGAATCCTGCACATCAGATGACTTGAATGAATCAAATGAATGCTACACATCAAATGAATCACATGTCCTACATATCAAATGAATCAAATAAATCCTTCATATCAGATAAATCAAATGAACCCCACACATTCAATTCATTAATTGAATAATACACATCAAATGAATCAAATTAAATCTACACATCAAATGAATCCTGCACATCCAATTAATCAAATGAATCTTACACATCATATAAAATCTCTTATTTTGATCTGTCTAGTTCCAAAATACAAATGCTACAGACAGTTTTTACACCAACACATGCTAATGCAAAACAGGCTAACACACACTCTAACATGTCGAACAGATTAATGCCACATCATTTCATGAAATCAAACCCATAAAAAGTCCTGTTAATCTGACTTGAAAGTGTTGACTCATTTCATGGCTTTTCATTTAATAAATAAAAAAGCTTTAGCATGTAGTTGTGTTCATGCTGAACATTAGCACAGTATCTTCCCTATCTTTAATAGAGATAAAGCAAGTACACTGCAAAAAATGGCATATTTTAAAGTGAAAATATCTTGAATATGGTTTATTCAAGATATAAATTCATCTAGGAATTCTTATTATAAAATTCAATGAACCATGAACCAAATATAAGATTATTAATATATTATTAATATTATTTCTAGACATTTTTACAAATTTCAAGCTTGTCTTGTTGTACTGGCAGATAATTTTGCTAATTTTAAGAATTTATTTCTAGAAAGAAGCAAAATTATCTGCCAATAGATTAAGATTTAAAGCATGAAATTAGTAAAAAAAAAAAAAAAAAAAAAAAAGTCTAGAAATAGGTTTACTGAACTTATATTTGGCTTATGGTAATCTAATAATAGGAAATACTAGATACATTTGACTACATTAAAGATATTTTCAATTGCTGTCATTTTTTGAGGTGTGGTAAAATGTACAAGTTGCAATTCTTTGTAAACTAAAATATAACTTCACATGACAAAAACATTCAGCTTGTCATTTTACCGAGAAACTGTTTGTAGAAAATTAATCAACACCTTCTGACCAATCAGATGTGAGAATTCAACAGTGCTGTGGTATGAAATAATGTAATAAAAAAAAGGCCTAATTGCAGTGGTGCATGTTTCAGAGACCTGTTGCTACCAAGCTGAATTCTTCTTTTATAGCTTTCTGGTTCAGTTCTCTGGGTTAGTATTACACCATGTGGTACTCTAAGATAAGTTTCTGTTAAATTCACAATCAGGAAGCAGACAGAGTGGACTGGTACAGTAAATTATTGTGTCATCCTCTGAATATCATGCTGACGGCAGCAAAGGCTTCAGCCTTCACACATATATCATACTGTACTTCACTCCTGTTACAAAGGATTCTGCACTGTAAGCTTGACATTTATAGAAGATGATATAAAAAGGATACATGATTAATACGATGACAATACGAACAACAGAGTCCAAAAATTACAGATAGTGAAGAGAAAGCTCAAGAGAGAGAGAGAGTGCACCCTAGTGACAAAACATAAAACATACAATTGGGATAGATAGATGGACACATACACACACACACACACACACACATACAAACATGCATACATACATACATAACCAGTAATCCAGTATTTCTCCGTTTTTGATTTGGAAAGTTCTTTTTTTCTTCCTGCATGACACAAGTGGTGCGGTCTTGTCCCAATCACAGCAGCTTGCAGTCTTCCACTGTACACTGCCTACTTGTCTTCAGATTGTACTGCAGCAGTGCAGTGAAAACAGAGTTAAAAAAAGAGAGAAAGCGCTCAGAGCGACTGAAGCTGGATGAGTAGGTGTCATTTTGTTATTCTTTAAAATTTCTTATCCCACACACAAGGAGATGGCGATTGTAAATGGTGTGTCACATTTTCAACATACATTGAGGTAGAAGGAGCACTGAGAAATTACACTTAAGTGAAAGATTAGAGCATTCTAAATGGACAAAAGAATGGTTTAAGTGTAAGCATTTAATTGGTTTTAACCATTGTGCATTGATACAGAATTCAATTATTCTGATGCGGTCAGTGGCCTCAAACACGGCTCAGCCAATCAGAGTTTAGAACTGAAACTACACGTTTTGTAATTGCATGTAAAACACACTAATGGATTAATCGGCTTTACTGACCTGGTGGTCAGGCAACATTAACACAGCTATGCTGTTCATTTTGATGATGTGGAATTTATTTATCAGAAATAACTGATAAAGCATTTCCCCTGTGGTCCTGACGTGTTTGGAGTTCAGGGTCTGTGTACTGTTTATGTATAAATAGCTATAATACTGTATGCATCGTAGCTCTCTTATATGTAAATTGTTTTGAAATTCTTGGCAATTGAGTGGATGCTAATTTAAAGTTTTTAGGCTGAGATATCATGGCAATGGCTTGTTTGGTGGCATTTCAAAGATAAGTGAATGTCCTTGTGCTGTGTTCTGAATGGCTTTAGGTCACTAAATGCTGCCTACCTAGGGAGTCACCTCTATTATGCAACACAAGATGAGAGTGCTTGATAACCAGACTATGCTTGTCGAACATAGCAGTTTTAGCCACACACTGACAATAACAGTGAGCACTTACAATTACGTATACATTTATATAGAAACATAAATGTAAATATAACACACACCACATGCAACAGTCCTATGGAGTCAGCTTTTAAGATTTTATTTAAGACACACACACACAAGGACAAGAGAAATGGCCTGATCCACACCACCCACTGTCTGTCAACCTTGAGCGAATATTGATTGTGTATAATTTGGGGTGAGAAATGAACTCCAATTGATATTGATTAGTCACGCATTTGCACTCTAAAGTCGACAAATATAGCATCATCACCTGTGCCAAAGATACTGAGAATTTTTTTAGCTGATGTGTCAAGTATTATTTTTTATAGTTTTGCTAATATCTGTCTGTCTAGTACAGCAGACCTATCATTATAATAACTGAGCAAGACAAAGTAGCATTACTGCAACTAGCTAAAACAAACTAGCATTATAGTAAAAATGCTAGCCACAGACAGGCAGCTACAAACTACTATTATAATAACCGAGCTAACACACCAACTAGCATTATAGTGAAGAGTATCACTACAGACTACAAACTAGCATTGCAAATTACCAGTTCAGCAAACTGATTTACAGTGGTGGGAAAAAGTGTTGGCCCCCTTCCTGATTTCCAATCTTTTTGCATGTTTTTGTACTTTTACGCCAGATGTAATGGGACACACACCTTCCAAAAAGTTCAACTTTTGTCTCGTCAGTCCACAGAGTATTTTCCCAAAAGTCTTGGGGATCATCAAGATGTTTTTTTTGCTCAGTAGTGGTTTTTGTCTTGGAACTCTGCCATGCAGACCATTTTTGCCCAGTCTCTTTCTTATAGTGGAGTCATGAATATTGACCTTAACTGAGGCAAGTGAGGCCTGCAGTTCTTTGGATGTTGTTGTGGGGTCTTTTGTGACCTCTTGGATGAGTCGTCGCTGCGGTGAAACATTAAAGTGTGACAGACATGCAAAAAGATTGGAAATCAGGAAGGGGGCCAACACTTTTTCACACCACTGTAGCAGCACATATCTTACTAGTCACCTGATATTAGCTAACTAGCTAAATTATAGTGTAAAGAACAAAACTATATAACAGCTGGTCACAGCCATATGTAAAGACTCTGTGTCTTCTGTTTATTTGGTATTCCAGCCTGTCAAAAAAGTTTGATATGACAGTGTTAGCATGCTAAAAAAAATCTACCAGGGGATAAAAAGACATATAAGTGGAGATAGGGCTTAAATCACTCACTTTCATCCAAAATAACAACAGAAATACAGAGAAACTACTAGCTATCACAACTGGTTAAAGATACAAACTCCACAATAAGGATAATTCATTTATAATATAATATAATCTAATCTAATCTAATCTAATATAATATAATATAATATAATATAATATAATATAATATGATGTAATATGATATAATATAATATAATATAATATAATATAATATAATATAATATAATATAATATAATATATAATATCATATATAATTTCATCTATAATTCACAAGCTTCCCACCAAATTAGAGAACAAATAAACACCTTACCTTTTCAGTAAGAAAAATAGTGTAACATCACAGCCTTTTACTGCCGCACTCCTGTTTGCTTTGTTTACACTCTCTCCCCTCATTGGCTGCACCTCCTGTCAGTCGCCATGCAGTTTGACTTTTTTCATGCCTGAAGTTGGGGTATGATGATGTTTGACATATATGACGTGGTGTATGATGTGTGCATACACATTTCCCACCAATACTAACCTGACATCCCTAACTCAACACTAGCTACGTTTACATGGACACTAATAATCCGATCGTAATTGGACTAGAAGCACAATCAGATCTAAAAAGTCACATGTAAACACGTCAATCGGAATGAATTGGCCAAAACCGATTAAAATTTCATTCGGATCGTAAGGGGTGGTTTAAACCTTTTCTAATCCGATGGAGAGGACATATAAACACTTCATCGGGTTGAAAATGAAACCAGATAGTTCTGCGCATGTGCAATGACATACAAATCACGTAATGATGTATGACGCACGGCTGTCAGCGGTATTGGGGCTCTGACCGTAGCCTCACCAGGTACCATGTATCCCTCCACCATGGAGCATAGTGTCATAAATGACTGTCGTGTCATCCTAAAATTCTCCTTCCACTCCTCGTCTGTGAAGTGGTGCAAGACGACGTTGTCCCACCAGTCCTTGCTTCGGACCCTCATCCACAGATGCCTTGCTCTGGGCTCGGGAAGGGGCGTTTTAATTGCTTGATAAATACACGCAGTACCGCACGAAACATCACGCGCTCGTCGCCTTCTAATTAGCAGCTGAAATAGGCAAATGTTAAGTCTGCTTTTTAAAACGAAAAAAGAAGCAATGGCAAGAGAGTGGCTGCTAGTATCTGCGTGTTGGAACGGCTGGAAACGTGTAATCGTGCACTGTGCGCATGTCAGAAGATTCTTGATATGACGCGCATATCAACCCGATTACTTTATTCTTGTAAACACTGCGATCGGATTAATCAATCTGATTAATTTCATTCCGATTGAAACAAAAAGTGTCCATGTAAACGTGACTACTGTTACAGGATGGAATCATATGATATAGTATTTTTCTCCCATGACTCAATATCATATATCTTCTTTTCTAACAAAATATTCCACACACTGTAGCTTTAATGCAAAAAAACTCTATCTTTCTTTCTCAGATCCTATAGTGTTTTTCATCATGACCTTTCTCTTCTCTTGGATTTGGCCTTCAAAGCAAATAGCTAACCACTGATCCATAAAACATCGAACCCAGAAAGACCAACTGATCTGAGTGGCCAAGTCACATACCAGACTTATCTTATAAATATTGTAGTGCTGCACTGAGTGTAAAAGCCAGTATACAGCACACACGTTTCTGAAGTCTTTGACGTGTTTGAGATGTGTGACACATGGCAGTTATGCTTTGATTTTAATATGCACTTTAATCCAGACTAGATGATGTTCAAATGGCTTCCATTAACAATATGGCATAATTGTGGAGTAAATGGATGTTGTGTTAGGGAGATAGCTAACACTAGATATGATATGCATATGGCAGCTTAGTGACATTTATGTACAAATATGCGATGCAACCAAGTGTGAGTGGTCGTTAAAAACAAGGTGTTTTATTCGAAACTGATTTATTCCATGAGAAGCATGAGAAGGTGGTTTCGTTTTCATGCAACTCTCTATACTGAAGCCTTCCGTGGCATGTTAAGTCCTCAGTATACTTTTTATGAAGAAGATGTTAGTGTTACCTAAATGATATGATAGCGTAACAACCACAGGTGACATGCAGAAGCTTCACACACTTTGTCCCACACATGGCAGCTGGACGAGCTCTTTGGACGAGCTTGTAAGCTTGTAAGCTGGTTTCAACTTCTCACAACCCTCACGTACTTCATTTCAATGAAAGTATAGTGATGCCTTTAGAAACCCAAAACTTAAGCCCTTATTCTTATCACTTTTTTTTCACTTGTGTGTGTATGTGAAGCATACTTAATAGAAAACTTAATAGAAATCAATTGAAATCATACAATCACGCTTTCTGTTGTTAACTTTAATGCTGTTAACTTTAAAATAGTAATCTAATAAGCAGTAGGCCATTTATTTATTGGACGGTTATTCAGGAAGGAAATGTCTTATGTCACGTTTTTTTATTGAACTGTGCTTTGTGTCCCCTGTGTTTCACTGACATAGTGTACAATTGTAATTTGATTTCATGTTTAATTGATGATGGTGTGTGGGAGAGTTTGCCTGAACTTCTCTTTGATTAACTCCTTTTATTACTTTTAGGAACTCAATTATGGCCTGCTAATTTCTTTAACTTTGTATATTTCCTCCAATTTGTTAATTAAACTTTCTTTAACTTATTTTGCTCTTTAACTTCTATAACTTTTTAACTTCTATAACTTTTTATTGGCTGCTTATTGTATTAACTGCTTATTTAAATTACAGAAATGTAAAATTTTATTTCACCTTTTTATTTCTAACTCATTTTAGTTCTTCGTTAACTTTATTTTTTTTTACTTTCTTTAGTCATCAACGTTGCATTTTATATTTTATTTGTATAACTTTCTTATAACTTTCTTTACATAACTCATATGAAAGTAGACACTCAGGGCTTTAAGAATTTGCAGTCTTTAATAAGTATTTTTTATCCTAGCATACAAGGTTTAAATGTTATAATTTTATTGTGGCAGTTGTATAAGGTGTTTTACTGTCAAAAAAAGCCTTAGATGTGCTTCCGTTTTAACTCTGTACCAATGTTATTGTGGAGGTGTGAATTTTTTGCCCAGCAGGCTCACAACCCTCCCATTTCCCCTTTCTCAGTTCCTAAACACAGAGTCACGATACTCTACGTACAGAAACCCAACAGTGTCCTGACTAGTCTTATAACAGACTAGTGGCGATAAAATAATTCTTTTGTTTATACTGATTGAAAATGTCTGATAAGTCGATTTCAACCAGTGTACTGCTAGAAAGGGTTAAACTAAGTGTATTTCTTATCTAAGTGTTAATTGTCTTTATTTCTTTTTCATTTTTTAACTTTGCTTCTTTAAACTATAACATTCTTTCTCTGCACAGTCAGATTAATGTCTCTGTTGTGGCTGTGTCTGAATCCTAATGCACTTCCATATAGCTTTTTAACCACTAAAATCATGATACACCCTAATATTCCCGCACTTAGAGGTACTCTTAAACCACATTCCTGCAGGAACACAGACCCCAGTGCATATCAGCTAATGCTAATACTAACAGGTTTACTCTAAGTAGCACTCACCACTGCTCTAAGCAGTACCCACTCATGTGTAATGAAATGTGGGACAGTAGAAGATCTTTGTAAAGAAATTACACACATTATCTCCTTTAAAAGGGTCTACTCTGGACAGTAGTGCGGTTGTAAAAAGCACTCAGTTGTTTCTGCATCTGCATCCTTCACAGGATTTGAGATTTCTTATATTTTAGTACATGTAGTGCTGATATTATTGAGACACTTGTATTAGGTGGAAGTAAGAAATCACGAAATGTGCTCATTATAAAGCTGGAAAGCTTATGGAGGAACATTTTTAGTCAATTATTTCAAGGCTAGGGCAGCACAGTGGTGCAGTGAATAGTATTGTGAATAGTGTTGCTGCCTCATAGCTCTGGCTTTGGATACAATCTGTGTGGAGTTTCTGTGCATGTTCTCTTTGGGTCCCTGTGGGTTTCCTCTGGGTTCTCCAATTTCCTCCCACGTCCCAAAAACATGGTAGTTGGTGGACTGTGTATGATAAATTGCTCTAAGTGTGAATGAATGTGTAAATAAGTGTATGCATGGTGAATTCCTGCCTCGCACCTAGAGTCCTCTAGCTCCGGATCCAGGATAAAGCAGTTATTGAAGATTAATGATTGCATTAGTATAACAAGGCTGCTGGGTGAACATAGAGCAGACTGAGACTGGAAGGTTTTTTGCACTTGGTGAAATATACTTGGAGTCTATTTTTGCCATGAGCGATGTGCCACCAGAAACTTACAGAACACAGTGTGACTCACCACTCGTGAAAACAAAACAGTGGAGGAATGTCCCACTTTGCTGGTTGTGACTCAGTGCCTCAGGGCTAAAACACACTGAACTTTTTGAATTGCAGGAGAGAGGGTCAGTCTTATTGTGAAGGTTACAACAAGCTCTGCCTCCAATAGTTATTAGGCTGTAGAAAAGAATGGACTTTTAATCAGAAAATAAACTTATCCATGGTTCCTCCAGCAGAAATGTGCATACAGTTCCTGAGTTTCTAAAAAAGGTCCTGCATTGGAAACATGCCTTAATTTACATTATTCCTGCAATGGAAACATAGTCACATAGCACAAATCAGACTCTCTCTCTCTCTCTCTCTCCTCTCTCTCTCTCTGTAGTCATGTTTTTATATCTTGGTGGGGACCAAATGTCCACACAAGGATAAAATATCTCAATAATACCAGTTCTGAGAACATTTGGCTGGTCCCCATGAGAAATATTAAATTGGCCAAAAGGTTTCCTTTCAGGTACTGAAGTTATGGTTAGGGTTAGATTTAGGTGTAGGCATAGCATATGGGCAAAAGTTTTTGGACACCTGATCATCACACCCATATGTGCTTCTTCCCCAAACTGTTGCCACAAAGTTGAAAGCACTCAGTTGTAGAGTATGTCTTTGTTTGCTGTAGCATTACAGTTTCCTTCACTGGAACTAAAGGGTCCAAACCTGTTCCAGCGTGACAATGCCCCTGTGCAAAAAGTAAAGTCCATGGTTTGCCAAGGTTCGAGAGGAAGAACTCGAGTGTCCTGCACAGAGCCCTGACCTCAACCCCACTGAACACCTTTGAGATGAACTGGAATGCCGATTGCACCCCAGACCTCCTCACCCAACATCAGTGCCTGACCTCACTAATGCTCTTGTGGCTGAATGAGCACAAATCCCCACAGCCATGCTCAAAAATCTAATGGAAGGCCTTCCCAGAAGAGTGGAGGTTATTATAACACCAAAATTGGACTAAATCTGGAATGGGATGTTCAAAAAGCACATGTTCTTGTGTCCACAAACTTTTGGCTATATACTATAGATTCAGTCTGAAATGTAATCACAATTCTAAACCAATGCTCTGTATACTAAGAATGTAACCATGATAAATATCAAAAATACTTCTGGCTAGATGACAATAAGTTAACATACAATTGTAACATATTCCACCTTGCCTGAAGGGACTACACAATAACAATGCAATGCATAAATATTTCAACTTATCCTAAGAAATCACAATTTGTTGTTGAACTTAACCTTAACCAAACCTGAAATTTTGTTGCATGCCTCCTTTAGTGGAATTGAATTTCACCACAGGAAATCAATCATTAATGTAGGGGCATCATACTTGGCAAAAATCAATATTTGCAAAGAAAAACTATTACATCAGATATTTTACCCGCAGCCATATCACCCACTGAGAGTCAGACAGAATGTAATAATGTAAAAATAATAACGTAATCATCCACTACACGACTCCAAAAACTATAAAAAAAAATTAATTAATATGGTTCAGGTGGGTGTTATTATACTTAGTATACAAAAACACAATGCATACAGATAAGACAGACATTACGTATCTTCAGCTGTGTAAACAAGAAGCATTTAAACAAATCCTTATCCACGGCTTAAAAAACAAAGCAATACTTTAATAGAAATAGAAAATTGAAAAATAGAAAATCCAATCATTTATTGCTGCTCCTAAACCTCTGGCAGGTTTAATAGTTTGATCAGAGGTTAGTTTTGAATATACTAGTCCTTCATTATTAAGGATGAGGCAGGAAGTGAAGTAGGAAGTGATTTTACAAGTATGGATCTAATACACACTGATCAATAAGGGCATTGAGGTGCTCGAGGCTTTTATGGGCCAGAAAATCACAGAACTGTGTGTAATAATAAATAATGCTATGGCCACTGGGATAGTATAGTTTTATAACACTTAAAATTGATACTCTTTTCTTTCTTTCTCTCTGCAGATCTTGGCCATCATCTCCATCCTCTTTATCATCCTTTCCACCATCGCCTTGTCCCTAAACACTCTACCTGAGCTCCAGGTGATAGATGAGCTTGGTCATGCAAATGATAACCCTCAGCTGGCACACATCGAGGCCGTATGCATCGCCTGGTTCACCATGGAGTACCTGCTGCGCTTCCTATCTTCACCCAACAAGTGGAAATTCTTCAAAGGACCTCTAAATGTAATCGACTTTTTAGCCATCTTACCTTACTACGTTACTATATTTCTGACCGAGTCAAACAAGAGCGTGCTGCAGTTCCAGAACGTGCGGCGCGTGGTGCAGATTTTCCGCATCATGAGAATCTTAAGGATCCTTAAGCTGGCAAGACATTCAACTGGACTCCAGTCGCTTGGCTTTACGCTGAGGCGGAGCTACAATGAGCTTGGCCTGCTCATACTGTTTTTAGCAATGGGAATTATGATATTCTCAAGCTTGGTGTTTTTTGCAGAGAAAGATGAAGACGCAACAAAATTCACAAGTATACCAGCTTCATTTTGGTGGGCCACTATCACTATGACGACCGTTGGATATGGAGATATCTATCCACAGACACTGCTTGGTAAAATAGTAGGTGGGCTTTGCTGCATCGCAGGAGTGTTGGTGATCGCGTTACCAATTCCCATCATTGTCAACAACTTCTCAGAGTTCTACAAGGAGCAAAAGCGTCAGGAGAAAGCCATCAAGAGACGAGAGGCCTTAGAGCGAGCGAAGAGGAACGGCAGCATTGTCTCGATGAACCTGAAAGACGCCTTTGCCAGGAGCATGGAGTTAATGGACATCGTGGTGGAGAGTGAAGACAAACCTTCCTTCGATAATCACCTGTCTCCAAGCAGGTGGGGAACTCCGAAGCGTGCTTCCTCGGATGCCAGTTTAAGACCATTTGATAGAAAGATTGGATCACGGGAGTGTTTTAAAAGCTCAAGCCCACAGCATCTTAACGTTCAAAAACTAGAAGAAATGTACAACCAGATGAGCAAGGCACGATCGTTATCAGATCTTGACAAAAATCAGAATGCTGCCGGGCCAAAGCAGGAAGGACAGAATGCTAAATCTGATCGACAACGGAATAGACCTGTTTCAGATGTACCACAGATGGCGAGCATTGACAGCTTTGCAAGCTGCACTGCTGAACTCAGAGAAGGCAACCAGTTGATCCCTCCTTCTAACACAGCAGCTCAGCTTGAGCAAAGTCAGACTGAAGTGCCTCCAATTTGGGACAAGAACTCTCCATCAGATAAGTCCCAAGTCATTCCAGAAGAGGGTGAACAGTGTGATTACAGGTCTGAAAAACAAG
The DNA here is from genome assembly GCF_027358585.1 of Pangasianodon hypophthalmus. Taxonomy (NCBI): domain Eukaryota; kingdom Metazoa; phylum Chordata; class Actinopteri; order Siluriformes; family Pangasiidae; genus Pangasianodon; species Pangasianodon hypophthalmus. Next base: position 15,243,798 of record NC_069731.1, on the reverse strand, counting down.
TTAGCCAAGTAGCATCCAAAGAAGATGATGAGTGCTTTGAGGAGAACACCACAAGTTTGGTGGAAAGTGATAATCCAGTTGAGACAATATTGGACACGTTCCAAATTAGTCCTGAACAGATAACCCAGTTTGATGCACCTAGTGGTCACTTAACATATAAGGAAGATGAAGAGTGTACTGTGGACAACACCACATTTTTAATTCAAAGCACTAACCCAGACATGACAGTAAATTTTCTAGAAAGTACAGATGACGCTCCTTTGACGCCTCCAAGCACTTTCTCTGCTCAGGATCTCAGCATCAGTCTTCTGGAAGACGACGACTCACCGGAGCAAGAGTGCTCTCCACTTTTTCCTGAATCAGTAACGCTAGCTAGAATCCCAGAACAAGGACTAGTCCTTTCTCCAAAGCTTCCGGTCGAAGATTTCCATCCAAATGAGACTTTATCACTCCTTGAGGAACATAAGCGAGCATCCATGGAGGAGGACATTGCTGGCACTTCGGTTCCTTCACCCAAATTTACTGCACAAAACTGCACTCAGGACGGAGTAGGTGACAATGCAGAGGGAAAAACCGAAAGCAACCAAAGTGGACACAAAGTAGAGAATCACATGTTTACGCCAGAGATTCATCTCATGCCGGGAGAGGGGGATATTTCGCAAACTAGCATGTGAAACACTGGAAGATGAAAAAAGAGGCATGGAGGTGTTACGAAAGATATTTTTGCATGGCATGAAAATGAAAAGGTCATTATATTTGTGGCATTGTCTGCAGGAAATATTAAACCAGTCTTCATGGAAAAAGAACGTATTTATCTAAAAAAAAAATCACGATCCTGCTGATTCAAGAAAGTGCAGAGGGACGGAAAGAGCATGCATTTAAAACTTATGTTTACGGTGCTTAGTCTGCTGAAAGCGCTTCACTGTAAATACACTGAGGACTGAATGATGCACATAGTCACAGAGGACAAAAGAAATTCAAATCCAACTTATTTATTTAAATACCGTGCTTCAAAGACTGAAAGGTTGCAAAACAGCAACATACTGAAACATATCATTACACAGTAATGCAATGTGTACCATGACAGAGCTGTCTGATTTTTTGTTTTTTTGAAGAGTATAGTCTGTGATGTCAACAACATTTTGACTGGTAATTTGCAATTTGAGTTAATTTCAGATTTAATGACCAGAAATTAACTGTCACACTGGTTCATAAATATTTATATGAGCACATTTTCTTACTTAGCCAGCTAGCTAGTTTTGGATATTAATGAATGTTATGCTACCACACCAGGCAGCTAGCTTAAGTCAGCTTTTGAATGTGTATAATGATAATGTTTGACAGACAATTTTTAGCAAGAAACGCTAAACGTCAGCATGATACAGTGGCAATGTAACTCGAAGTCTTTACATCTCACGCGTTCTCATTTTCCATTCATTTATGCTAGCTAGCTTTTCTAGATATAGCAGCTAGCATAACAGTGAGCAGCTAGTAGAAATTCTTTAGTATACAGATGGCTACTTTTAATTAGTTTTGATAACCAATCCTTTATGTCTTGACAAGAGGTCTGAATCTAAACTCACTCACTGTCCACTTTATTAGGAACACCTGTACACCTGCACATTCATGCAACTATCCATTCCACCAATCATACAGCACCAGCGCAATGCATAACATCGCACAGATCCAGGTCTTCCCATCAAACATCAGAATGGGGAAAAATGTGATCTGAGTGACTTTGACCATGGCATGGTTGTTGGTGCCAGTTGGATTGGTTGAGTATTTTAGAAACTGCTGATCTCCTGGGATTTTCACACACAACAGTCTCTAGAGGTTACACAGAATGGTGCAGAAAAAAAAAAAGTAGGTCTGTGCACAGAGATCGGGGAGAATGGCCAGACTGGTTCGAACTGACAGAAAGGCTACGTTAACTACTCTTTACAACCATGATGAGCAGAAAAGTATCTCAGAATACACAACATGCTGAACCTTGAGGTGGGCTGAGGCTTACTGAAACTGGACAGCTGAAGATTTGAACAACATGGGTTGTTTTTTCCCAATCTTCAACTGTTCAGTTTGGGCGAGTTTGTGTCCACTGTAGCCTCAGAGTCCTGTTCTTGGCTGACAGGAGTGTAACCTGATATGGCCTTCTGCTGTTGTAGCCCATCGACGTGTTGTGTGTTTTGAGATGCTTTCCTGCTCACCACAGTTGGAAAGAGTGATAATTTGACTTACCAGTTTTGATTTATCTCTGATCTCTCTAATCAACACATGATTTCCATCTTTAGAGATACTGCTCACTGGATGTTTTTCGTTTTTCACGCCATTCTGTGTAAATTCTAGAGACAGTTGCGTGTGAAAATCCCAGGAGATTAACAGTTTCTGAAATGGTCAAACCCACCTGTTTGGCAACAACAACCATGTCATGGTCAAAGTCACCGAGAACACATTTTTTTTCTTATTCTGATATTTAATGTGAACATTAACTAATGCTCTTGATCTGTATCTGCATGAATTTATGCATTCCGCTGCAGCATCATGATGGGGTAATTGCATGAATATGCAGGTGTACAGGTGTTCCTATTAAAGTCTGTTAGTGTATGTTCTGGTCATTAAATCTTATTTTTATTTCATCATTATTAGTATTATTATTATTAATAATAATAATAATAATAAACATTAGGACCAAAAAGCCATATTTTAAAATTAAAATTTTAAATATTCAACTCCATTTTCAACATAGAATTACACAGAATTATGCTTCCAAAAATTGTTGCATTTCTAAATTACACTCACGCCACTTTTCTATCGACAGGCCGGAGCTGGTTGTGGTTCAGTTCTCCAATGAACCTGTTTAAGAAGCAGGCTATGTTTGAGAGCCAAGCCATGCCATCATTTCATGTGGTTGTTCTTTGATTTGTTTGAACATTTCTTAATTTTATTGTCTACACAGCAAACAGATATTGCCATAGCTGACGAGCTCTCACACAACCATACAGACAGCTACATGCTTCGATTGTTTATATTCATTATGATTCAGTTAGCATTAGCATTAGCAGTGTAGCTCCCCCTCAATTTGTTAATTGCCAGTAAAGTGTTTCTTCCTCAGACCACAAATTGTGACACTGATTTCACTCTGTTTCAAACGTAATATTCACGTAATCATCTTGTATTCATGTATAATTTCATGCAAACAACTTTGTTGTCATGGCAACTAAATGTCCTCCAATCCGTCGGTTCTTCTGTTCCAGTCTGTGGTTCAATGCTGTTTTCAATGCACACTTGTTGACTTCCCCTAGTGATTTGCAGTTAGTCAGACCCACGTCACACGAGGTTCTAGCGTGCTAAATAGTGGAGGAAAATCATTTTAAGCTCTTGTTTACAGCTTCATTCAACAGCGCCATTTTGAAGACTGGTGCAAGGTCTTCTGGGTAAATTGTGTTCCTGATGTCTACAGTGATGTCATTTGGATCCCTCATCTAATTCTCTTCTAAACAACTTCACACAAGCTAACAAATTAATGGAATTTTAAAACAGCCAAAAGGGGAAGTGGACAAAAAGTGCGTTAAAAAGAGAATTGGAACGCTCCAGCACCGTATCGATGGAAACATCTTGTTTTTGTTTTATTTTTTAGTGTAATCATCATCACCATGTGGATTAAAATGATTTCATTTGAATCTAACCCCAGATTACTTTAGAAATTTCATTTTCTATTGTGTCATGTTGCCTTTATTCAAATGTTGCTGTATGTCATATGTATTTTCATCATGTTTAATTGAACTTTAAAACTCATATTTTTTGAGGCTTGTGTAAAAAGAAAGATGAATTTTAAAAGGTTTTTAGTGAATGGAGGGAAAGTGCAATACTGTCATACTGCAAATCTATGCAGGCCAAGAAAAAAAACTGCACTTTATTTTACAGTTTAATGTACAGGCTGATAAATACACGTGTATTTTACAAATATATATCTTTACTATTTAAAAAAAACAGTGTTACTACAGGTCAAAAATAAGATTTTACATCAGTGTGACTCAGATATAAATTATCTTCAAATCAGCAAATATGGGCCTTTTTATTCATGTAAAAATAAAGTTAAAAGGTGAGAATGATCTAAAACGGCCACAGGCGAAGTATTTTATGTTTTTGTGAACGAACACTGTCGATACTTCTATTTTTTCTAAACCGTTTTCCTGGTTGAAATGACGCTCGCCTGTTCGTAAATAAATCACATTATTTATGGAAAGGCTAATCATTTTTTTGTTCATACAGCACTGTACAGAAAAAAAAACCAAACTACTTTTTATAGGAAAAAATCAGGTCTTTCAGTGAGAGATAATAAGAAATAATCTATGAGTTCTCAGGTTTTCTACAAAACAAACGTACAACTAGTGTGTGTTTTTCCTTATTTACAGATAATGATGTCATTTAGGTCGCTTGTTAAAAAGGTACGTGTTTATGTCTTGGCAGAGAGGGAAACATTAAAACATAAGGCCATAGACATCATAATCATGACACATGGAAATATATTAATTTTGAATATTCACTATTAATGTATATCATAAATATTTATCAGTACATCCCATGGAAACACTTTAACTCTTTAATATTCGTAATTACAGTATATTATGTATGAATATTCATCTCCTTGGGTGGACAAACCATCATGTTATTAGGTCATGCACCAGGCAAGTGAAAGCACCAGTCCCGTGTTTTGCTTGCCCGGAAACATAATATTTTTAAAACGTATTTTGTTCTTTGCATTTTGGAAACATGAAAACGCATTTTGGATCACTAAAAACAAAGCTTTTCGAAAACACTCTTCAAGCTGGAGAAATTTTACAACTCTCTCTTTCACTGTTTTCTGTGTGGATGAGAAAACCACGTTTTTTTTTTTTGTTGTTGTTGTTGTTTTTAAAACACTGAATCAACCTGCGCATATGTTATGACTGTGCTAGGATGGAAATTTAAAAGCTGCGCATTCAAAATATGTAGTGAGCAGGACTTTATCTTGCTTGAATTCATTGTTTCCACATACCTCTGTATATGCCTTCCATGTATTTCATCCACGCACGCTAAATAAAATGCGCAGTAAAAAAAAACATTAACCAGATCACGTGTCGGCCGATGAGTGTGGTGCAGCAGGTGGTTGAGATTACGCATCGAGGTGCATCACGCCACTGTGAAGCGCGTTACGTTTAAACATAGCTACATAACCAAAAGAAAACTCACAAAGCTTTCTGAAAGTGAATAACAAGTAGGATGTTTTTCTTTTTCTGGTTGTTAAACCTGGATAACTATGAATAACAACTAAAACATGAAATCTATTTGTGCTAGCCACCCAGGTTAATGATTTGATCGCGCCTGACGTATGGTTACAGGTTAAAGCCGAGCTCCTCCACATCCCTGGTCCCAGTGTAAGCCCTGTTAACACTCCCATTCACGTTAGTTACTAAACATTTATTTATAGTAAAAAAAAATTTAAATCGCAGCGCTAGTTCTGATAATTAGGAAAATACCTTCTCCGAGAATGATACATCCAAAACATCCTTTTTTTTTAAAATAAATGACCAGCTTTCCTTATGGAACACACTTCAACTCACTGCCCAAAATGCCGCCTACCTAGGCCGCCTCCTTCCAAGGGGAAAGCAAGCACAGGGGTAGTTATTGTCTTTTGAAGCGTACATGATATATAACTAATTATTGGTACACGCCTCAATATAACCTCTTAATAATAATTCGTATAAGATTTACGAGTGAATGCAAATGTTAGCGCGCCCTTAGGACAAATAATGTATATTGACCAGATGTTCCTTCATTATCAAGTAGCAAAAAATGTTCAGATAGTGTATGTTAAGGTATTAATAGTGAGCAGAAATGATAGCTGCTCAAAAATCTCCCTTTCTAAATGTGATACTAACATTTTTTTGCCTCTAACATTTGTAGGAGCAGGTTTTGGATCATCACATATGGATTCACACACTGTTTTGATGGTCCCTATAAAGTGACCATCTATTGTGTGCATAACAATAATGTATGCTAATCATCTGGCCTAATAACATAACCTTATTATCTGTGCTTCCGTAGCATAACACTAACGCTATATCAGATACAGTTATCGTGATATATCATTCATACTGACATATCGTCACAATCCTATTTTAAATATGTAGTAATAGTAAGTGTGGCGGTTTGGGATGTAGCCACATGGCGTTACCAAGTTAACCAGGAAAGTTACATTGTGAATGCTTTGCACGTACTCTTATATAGTAGGGTGGAATTTGGGACGCAGCCCAGGACCTGAAAACAATGCTGATGTGTGACGTTATTATCTTTACTGCTATAGTGCAACTGTTTCATTATCACGGTATAAAAATGATATTATCTCAGCCCTGTATTGTATCACTGTGCCATTTCAAACACTGAGCATTTCATTTCCTAATCCTATTTTATTTCTGATTTCATTAACTGTACCTTCTTTTGATGTTTTTTACGAGAGAAAACTAAAGAAAGAGCTCACTGTGATACTGTAACGTTCTCTTCAAAATTTTATTTTCCAAAATGAGATGACACGTCTTTCAAAGCGTTCAACTCTTAATGTAAAAACTCCTCCCGTTTTTACGATTTCTTAGGATTAAGAGAATAGCAGATAACCAGGGATCTGTGAGCTAATGCATGTTTTTTCATCACTTATTTATTTTGTGAAACTCTTAAGCCATGATGATAAATGTGTGTTTTTATTTTGCATTGAAAGAAATGTTGGTCTGTGTAGAATCCTTTTCTTATTGGTTCTGCCTCTTTTTGGGATTGGTGTTGATTTGTTTGGGTGAAGCGTTTGCTGTAGACAGTCCATGTCTCTGCACACATCAGCATGTTGGACTCATGATCACTTTGTTATGGTATGTGTGTGTCGACGTTTCTGTACGTTAGAGAGCGGTGTTCCTTGTTACGTCTGTCCTAAGCATATGCAGAATAAAGAATAAATATGTATATAACTCACTGTGCTGTGCTCTGTGTGTGTGTGTGTGTGTGTGTGTGTGTGTGTGTGTGTGTGTGTGTGTGTGTGTGTGGGTGTGTCCTCCTGCTTATCCCTCTATTGGGAAAAAAAATCTTATATTGCATTATATCACTTCCGATGACTTAAAAATAAAAATTTTCAAAATGTTTATTTTAATTTTTAGGGGTATTTTTGGGGATTATGTTGCCATATGGAAACACTGTACAACAATTCAAAACAGGCCATTTGACGCAGAAGGTACACTTTGCATTTGGAGTGTTTAACTCTGTGTAACGAGGGTTTTTGCAATTCTCTTCATGAGTGTCTACTAAAACTGATTCTGTCTCACTTCCTGCCATTAAAACTGACTCTTCCTCACTTCCTGCCAGGTAGAATAAATAGAATAAAAATGAAATAATATATAAATTAGAATAGGAATTATATATAAATTAGAAGTGGAATAATAAATAAAATAAAAATGAAATAATACATAATAAAAGTGGAAAAATATTTTTGTAAAATAAAAGTTAAATAATATATTATATACACATGGAATAATAATGCATAACAAAAGTGGAATAATCTTTTTTTTTAAAGTGAAATAATATATACATTAAAATTCGAATAGTATATATATACATAACATAAAGGTGGAATAATACAAATAATACATAATACAAACTATAATATAATAGCAATGTTTCGTAGTATAAAAGATTTTTATTTGTAATTTAGTCCTCTAATATTACTCCACTTCAAAGCGGGTCACTTTGACCGGAACTGAACCGAAGAGGGTTAAGATACACTATATTGCCAAAAGTATTAGCACACCCCTCTAAATCATTGAATTCAGGTGTTCCACTAACTTCCATGGCCACGGGTGTATAAAATCAAGCACCTAGGCATGCAGACTGCTTCTACAAACATTTGTGAAAGAATGGGTCGCTCTCAGGAGCTCAGTGAATTCAAGCGTGGTACCGTGATAGGTTGCCACCTGTGCAGTAAGTCCATTCTTGAAATTTCCTCACTACTAAATATTCCACGGTCAACTGTTAGTGGTATTATAACAAAGTGGAAGCAATTGGGAGCAACAGCAACTCAGCCACGAAGTGGTAGGCCATGTAAAATCACAGAGCGGGGTCAGCACATGCTGAGGCACACAGTGCGCAGAAGTCGCCAACTTTCTGCAGAGTCAATAGCTGCAGACCTCCAAACTTCATGTGACCTTCAGATTAGCTCAAGAACAGTGCGTAGAGAGCTTCATGGAATGGGTTTCCATGGCCGAGCAGCTGCATCCAAGCCTTACATTACCAAGTGCAATGCAAAGCGTCGGATGCAGTGGTGTAAAGCACGCCGCCACCGGACTCTAGAGCAGTGGAGACGCGTTCTCTGGAGTGGTGAATCACGCTTCTCTGTCTGGCAATCTGATGGACGAGTCTGGGTTTGGAGGTTGCCAGGAGAACGGTACTTGCCTGACTGCATTGTGCCAAGTGTAAAGTTTGGTGGAGGTGGGATTATGGTGTGGGGTTGTTTTTCAGGGGTTGGGCTTGGCCCCTTAGTTCCAGTGAAAGGAACTCTTAATGCTTCAGCATACCAAGACATTTTGGACAATTCCATGCTCCCAACCTTGTGGGAACAGTTTGGAGCGGGCCCCTTCCTCTTCCAACATGACTGTGCACCAGTGCACAAAGCAAGGTCCATAAAGACATGGTTGAGCGAGTTTGGTGTGGAGGAACTTGACTGGCCTACACAGGGTCCTGACCTGAACCCGATAGAACACCTTTGGGATGAATTAGAGCGGAGACTGAGAGCCAGGCCTTCTCGTCCAACATCAGTGCCTGACCTCACAAATGCGTTTCTAGAAGAATGGTCAAAAATTCCCATAAACACACTCCTAAACCTTGTGGAAAGCCTTCCCAGAAAAGTTGAAGCTGTTATAGCTGCTAAGGGTGGGCCAACTCCATATTAAACCCTACGGGTTAAGAATGGGATGTCATTAAAGTTCATGTGCATGTAAAGGCAGACGTCCCAAAACTTCTGGCAATATAGTGTATGGTTTGGGACGCAGCCTTCCGAGGCAGAAGTGCGTCACGGCGTTGCCTAGATACCAGCGGTGATCACTGCCACCTGGTGGCCATTTGGACTAACAGTTTTTATCTCGATGACAAAAATCGTAGAAATAATAATAATAATAATAATAATAATAATAATAATAATAATAATAAAATCGTTTAGAGGTAATTAAACTATTCGTTTTTATAAAACAATTTATAAAATCCCGTTTGATTATTATTATTATTATTATTATTATTATTATTGAATTTATTTATTTAAAAAGAGTGCAATAGTTATGGCTCTATTTTAATTTTAACATAGTAAAGTTTTTCCCACATAAACCAAATTATCTAAAATATATTGTTAAAGGTGCATTAGGTAAGATTTGTGGAAAAATAGGTCTCTAATGGGTAAATTTGTGGCGCTGAATAATATTATGACTTTTTTTTCACTCATTGACCCCGCCCACATTTCCACCCACGTACCCAAACTTTTTGTGGTTTAACTGGAGTTACCATTAGCAAATACTGTCCTGACATCACTTTCAAGCGCTCTCAAAACATTCAACTGCTTGAAAGCCAAGTTACAACTCTATAAACATGCAACTTCTCTTCGTAATGATTTATGAGGATGCGAAGGGGCGTGTCTAGAAAATGACTGACAAGAGGCCAATCCCAATACAAACAAATGACAGGTTTCCAAACTGTTTTTTTTTTTTTTAATTATTATTATTATTGTTAGAATTTCTACATAATTTCTACATAATTTGTACAAGAAATCAAAAATATTGACTATTGCACCTTTACCTGTGTTTGTTATTCATTGTATAGTCCAGTTGGTGGCAGTAAGCGCATCTAAAAAGACGAAGAAGAAGAAGAAAAAGAAGCAGCAGCAGCAGCAGAAGAAGAAGAAGAAGAAGACTTTCGTTCATTTGAGTTTATTTTCTCAGTTTCACACACACACACACACACACACACACAGAAACTGAACCTGCACTGCTTGTTGTTCCTGCCGTAGGAACCTGTACACGGCTCTCATTATGGAAAACCAGGCGGTTATATCCAGCACAACAGTCGCTAAAGTGAACATTTGTGAGGTAGAAAGTGTTGCTAAGTCGTGGATGATTGACTTCAGCTTCCTGACATTGTGTCGCTACTACAGAGAGCAAAACGCTGAGAAGTTTAGCAAAACTTTAAAAGTGTTTGAAGGTAAGTCTAAATTAGCTAAGCTAGCTTCTGTTTGTTTACTAGTGCAGCTTTTTCCGCTTCCTCCTGCGCTGTCATTGGTCAGGTGATTTGCTCCTCTTTGCTAAGATTGGCGGATTCGTGGTGCGTAGGAACTCCTAGCCAATCACATTGCAGGAGGCGGGACTTACTGGTACAGAGCGGGAAAATAAACAATTCTGTTTAGATCAATTTAAACGTCTTCAGATGAAGCACATAACATTAAACTCTTAATTGATTGATTAATTAATTAATTAATTTCATTTATTTGTAAGTCTCCACAAATAAAAACCCATCTTTAGTCTTAAATAACAATCATACAGCAATATATTGTGGGTTAATTTAATTACAGTTTACAGTCAGTATATGGGAATTAAAACGCCAAATATTAACTTCTGTTGTGCTTTTGATGCCTAAAATTTGATTTATTTGTTAAAAATTGTAATAATTAGCAGCATATTGCTCCTACATATATAAGAAAAAGCCAAACAGGCTTCAGGACATGTCATTAAAAGAAACTCCACCCTGAACAACTTGCATATTATTATTAATTAAAATGTAATCTTCAGCTGCATCCCAGATTTACTTTGTAATGAAATTCCACCTTGACTTTTTTTTTTTTTTTTTTTTTTAAACTTCCTTCATTGCTATGTTGGTCTATTTTCACTTTGCTAACCGTTACCCACAATGCCATTTGACTGCCTAATGAAAGTGGTGCCATCTCTACCTAAAGAGAGCGATGCAGCAGCGCTTTAATCCTTTAATCTGTCCGGCTCTCTCACTCTCTCACCTCCTCATCTGTGTTTTAAAAATAAAAAAAAATAAAAAAAATAAATAAAAAAAAAAACAGATCAGCTTCCAAAATCAGCTAATGTTTGCGCTCTCGACAAAAAAGGTTTTGTCCCCGAATCTCACGTTAAAGATTATTTGTGTCTGCCTAGTGTGTTTATTTTCTCTGTATATGTTTAACTGTGGGGGTTAGTACTGTTGCCTCACACCTCCGGGGTTGGGAGTTCGAGTCTCACTTTCACTCTGTGTGTGCGGCGTTTGCATGTTCTCCCTGTGTTTGGGATTTTCCTCCGGGTACTCGGTTTCCTCCCTCAGTCCAAAGACATGTATTATAGGCTGACTGGCATTTCCAAATTGTCCGTAGTGTGTGTATGTGTGACTGTGCCCTGCGATGGGTTGGCACCCCGTCCAGGGTGTCCCCCACCTTGTGCATAGCTGCATTGCATTCTTCGAACCCAATGTTGGCAGTTTCTTCTACCTCTACATGGGATTTCTTTAACATTGCTGGAAAATAGTGAGTGAGAAAAGAAACTCGTGCTCTTATATTTTTAACAGCAAAACCTGGCTGTTATCTCTTACATTTGAGATTGTTGAACTTTTTCTCCTATTAAACTCCATTATAACCGGGCTAGTGATGTCACCTGGTGATGTCAGCACAGCACAACCACTATCTCCTCACAGGGATAACGAAAATACAGCACCAACCCAGAATTGATCACCAGAATCATTAAATGTGTCCAAATATTTCAATATAAACACAGTTTCAGGCTGGACTTTTATACTTTTTTTATGGACTGTTATATGTTTATTATGTATTTACAGTATATCATGCACCTGATTGATAATGTATAGTAATATTTACACCAGACTGATTTGTCCCTGCTGTTTATGTAGAAGTAAAACGTTGTTTGTATTTCTCCAGCGATGATCGATGATGAGTACCAGCTTCAGGACAATCAGCAAACGAAGAGAACCATCTGCTGCTTGCTCTCCAGAATTATGGACGGCAAAAACTTGGGTGACTTTTTATTCTCCACCTTATCACTTCTACCTGACTGCCAGGGTAAAACCTCCAGTGTAGAACGGACGTGCACATGTCTGTAAAAGCACATAAAATATCACTAGGTGTGTGCAATTTAGAAACAAAACCACAGCTTATTCACTCATTCACTGTTTAGTGACTTTTGCAGCACAGTATAGAATATCCGACACATGTAAAGTAAAAACCCCAGTGTTAAATGTCCTGCCTAGTTTTATGTTTTGGCTGCACGGCTAAAAAGTAGTAGCTAATGTAATGTAATAACAATGTGCATGCTACAAGTTAAACACATTAAATACAGACCTTTAAATGTTCGCACTCTCGACGAAAACGTTTGTCAACACTTCAGCTGTGAGCTGCGGTGTTATGTTTAGTCCCTGAATCTCACTTTACAGATATTAGTTGTGTCTGTTTAATGTGTTTAATCTCTCTTTATATGTTTAACCCTGAGTTTAGACTCGAAGCAGTTGACGATAGTACTGTGACTCGCCAGTATCTCTATCGCGATGAATATTAAAGGTGCATTGGGTGCATACGATTTTTTATAATTTTTTTTCTCTCCCCTCCTGTCTTCAAGTATAGGTCTCTAACGGTTAGGTGGGTTTGACATTTCAATGATTCCCACCCATGTTCACAAAGCTCCGCCCCCAGGATCTATGGTGGCCTGAAGAGTGTCCATAAAATGACTGAGAGTAGGCGGATCCAAAACAAACAAGCATTCCGGACCGGAAGTCTTTTACAAACGGGTTTTCTCAGCGACGTAATACACTTTTGCTAAGGCAAAGACTTAATCCATTGTTGTTTTTTTTTTATCATGTTCTGCATATCTTCTAGGATATTTGTACAAGTAAGGGATCGGCAAGTGCAAAAAAAAATCGGCAAGTGCACCTTTAAGTTGGATGATTTAAATGTCTGTCAGAGAACATGCAATCTGCAGCTTTAAAATCTACAGCAATAAATCTTGTCATATCTCATAATATGTATATCGTTTTAGCTTAATTTTTGAATGTTAATAGTGTATGTTGTCTGATTGTGGAGCAGAGAAACAAAAGATCTTTGTCTGTTGCATCTTAGCTTATGTTGTCCATGCACAGTAAACAGCTACAGCCCTGAATGTGTTCTCTCACAAAACATCACCGGGGCTTAAATTAAGAAAGGGAAATCAGGTCTGCCTCGCTATACAAAAATTCAGTAAGTATCTCCACTGCTGTTCAGCACAGAAGCACATGCATGTGTTGTTGAAATAAGGTTTCATTTTTATAACGAGCCTAGTTACAGCTAATAGCTTAAGTACATTAAGTACATATATATTTACTCAGGGAAAAAAAACGGACTAAATACTAATGCCAGCGACTAACAGTAACAGGTGACTTTTTTTTATTTATTTATTGTTTTTCCTGTAATGATGAACCCTATATCTGGTCACGCCTCCTTGTTTTGCCCCTCAGCGTCACTGCAGCCTACACCCCTTCAACTCCACGAGCAGTAATATTGTCAAACGATGGCAGTGTTTTGTCAGCGTTTCCACATACATGCATGTTCCTGATTCCAAAAAGATCATGTGTCATCCATGCTCGCTAATTAATTCAGAAAAATAGTGCTTCCATCTGTCATGTGTGTAGTGCAGCAGGTGGTGAGGTTCACGCGATAGTTCTAGCATCGTGTTTCAACATACGAACAAAATGAAAAGCTTTCGTTTGCAAATGTTAGAAAGGATCGTCTGGTTGTTAACTGAGGAAACGAGTCTTTCAAAGTCTTAAATTAGATTATTCACATCAGTAATTAAGTAATGTAAGAGTTAACTATTCAGTAATTTGTGTGTCTGTGTGTGTGTTTGTGTGTGTCTGTGTTTTCAGATGCGCATTATGACCTGAATAACAAAGTGACTCCTCTGATGTCGGCTCTCTCGGTGTGGGACTGTCTAAAGGACACCGCAAACGACGCTGCACTATACGACAACATAAAGAACCTGTTATTTATTCAGGTCAGGATTCAGCACTATGCAGTGTTTACACCATTTTCTTCATTCAGATAACGGTGGTGTGTGAGGCACCATGCACACACACACACACACCCACACACACATATATGCACATACACATCTCCATGAGTGGAGATGATAACTGCCATAAAGCACTGCTCAACATCTCAAGCGCCTCCATTTTGTTTTAATTCCATTGAACAGGCAAATAAAGCTGCAATAAGGTGTGTGTTTTGTCTGTGTTGTTTTACTCCAGTGTGTTGGTGTGTGTTTGGAGAAAGGAAATGCTCAGCTCGCAGCACACACACTGCAGTGGCTGGAGAAAGAGAGTGATTTACCGGAGGTAATTTCTTCTTAATTACACTTCAGTGTTGTTAACAGAAAGCAGATAATAAGCTGATCAGCTGTTCAGGGCTGATGTTCAGATTTTACACTGACAACGTAGCGCTCTGTCTCAAATCACACTTTGTGCACTACGTGACTCCACTATGCACTATGAGTATCTAGTACCGGGATGTTGATATTGCAGTAATGTCCTGATGTCATAGTGGGCGTTACAGAAGCTGACCAATCAGCAGCTTCGTGTAAACTCACACTCACTGGAGTTATAATAACATATAACATAACATATAACTTCTTTCTTTCTTTCCTTTCTCTCTCTCTCTCTCTCTGTCTTTTTCTTGTCATTTCTTCTTTCTTACACTTTTGCTCTTTCATTTCTTTCTTTCTTATTATTCTTATTTTTTTCTATTTCTTTTATATTTTCTTTCTTTCTTTCTTTCTTTCTGTTTTGGATTTAATCTTTTTCTTTCTTTTTTCTCTCTTTTTCTTTTATTTAGTTTCATCTTTAATTTGTTTTTTGCTTTGCTTTTCTTACACTTTCTACACTTTCCTTTTTTCTTATATTCTTTCTGGCTTTTTTTTCGATTTTATCTTCCTTTTGTTTGTTTTCTTCTTTCTCTCTTTTTTCTGTTTCTCTTCTTTCTTTCTTTCTTTCTCGATTGTTATCCTTATTCTTCTTTCTCCCATCTTTCTTTCACTTTTCTTATGCTCGCTCTTTTTTCTTTCTTGTTCCTTTCTTTTTTATTCCTTTTTTCTGTATTTATCTATCTATTTATTTATTTATTTATTTATTTGTCTATAAATAAATAAATAAACCTTCTGTCTCTGTTTTTTCTTCTTTTTATGCATCTTCTTCTAATTATTATTATTATTATTATTATTAATATTCACAGAAACTGCAGAGGAAACTGTCTACTGTTGTGTCTAAGAAGGATGTGTACGATCAGCTCCTAACGAGGTTCTCCTTTAATCACCTAATGAAGAGTGTGAACTCATTCTTGGACGCATTCCTTGAGAAACATCCTTCTGACTTTTTATTTAAGGTATTAAATGTGATCTGGAGATTCTCTTTACCTTGCTCCCACCTGTAGGAGGTTTGTATGCTAATGGCTCTTACCTCAGTTTGAAATATGTCTACATGAGAGTGAGGAGACGTCCTCTCTTATAGGCTGCCTTAAAAGTGGTTCAGGTTCGTCAGGAGAGACCCGCGCAGGCCGACGTGGATCAGAACAGTGAGGACCCAGAACCAGACAGTCCTGTAAAGTAGGATACATTCTCAAAAAAGTTGCTTTTTAGTCCTAGTAAAAGTACAGTGAGAAAAGCGCTATGGCAGTGGGCAATAGTCAATAATATCACAATACTTGAAGATATTTTTACAACACAGCGTATTTTAAGTAACTAGTGAGGAGGTGAAAATCAGCATAATTTTGGACTTGAATTCAGAAAATCTTATTAATGCTTCATATTATAACCATTTATTCCAGGAAAATGTCAGCTTCAGTCACCAAATTGTTAAACTGAAACCATTCTTTGGGCAAAAATGGTTTGAAGAAGCAGTGAAATACATTTGAGCAATGTGTATAACTAGTTGAAATTGTGTTCTTTTCTGCTTTGTATTAAGGCCTGAGACAAATGTTGTTTCGTCAGAGCTTAATCTGAGGTGAGTGTTCAGTTATATTCAAGTTTGATTGTAAAACATTATTAAAACCATTGGCTTTAAATGCAGGACTGTGTGCAACCTCCCATGTTCAGTAACGCTCTTATTATGTTGTTTCTCACAGACCCAAAAAGAAGCTCTTCTCTACTAAAACTGTTCATCCCTGGAAACCCGAAAGCACAAAGAAACTGCCGTGTCTTCCTCACCGAACAGCCAAATTGAGTACAAACTTGCATTTTCATCCACCTGTTGTTTATGTGAATGGTGACATAACAAGTGTGTGATGGTAGTTTTAGTCCCTGCAAGTTATATGATTTAAAGTCGATCAAGTCGAGCTTTACATTAGTTAGTCTTCTTATATGTAAATTTACTCACACTTAGGAGCACGAGTAGGATACGAACGTTTTTCTGAAATTACAGGATTTTCACAAATTTCTTGTGTATGATTTACGAATAAATCCATAGTCTAAAAATAGTCAAAAGAGAGAAAGCGAAAGAAAAGCTTATATAGACCCACATCTATAATAATTTCAGTGATGCTGTTTGCTCTCCTGCACCAGTCAGCGCAGCTGCGTTCCAACAGCATGATCGATCCTGTTGAGGTAGAACTCCAAATTCTACCACTGAGCTAGAAACTGGAGTTGAGGTAGAAACTGGGCAGCTCACTTCCCCCTCCCTCTGCCGAAAATGCCAGGTGGTGAAAGTAAAACCCTGTATATACATATAGTACAGTTTCTATCTCATGCAAGTGGTTTGTGAAACGCCTATATGAAAAATGTAAAATCGGTTAAAAAAAAAAAAATGTAAATGTTTTGACCGGGGAGAGAGAGAGAAAGGCCCATATGGCCATGTTCTTAAATGCTGAAGTTTTGAATTTTTATTTTGCACTCTGTACAGAAGTATCCAGAAGGAGTTGTAAAGTGCCATCACCACCACAGCAAAACACCATCTCCAGATACAGAACCAAGAAGGTAAGGGTTTATATACTCAGCGTATATACTCAATCCTGCTGAGATTACAGGTATCTGTTCTAATGGAGGAAAAGATATGAGTGTGATTATTATATAAACATTACAGAGGTTTCACACATACACTATATTACCAAAAGTATTCGGTCACCTGTCTTGACTCACATATGAACTTAAGTGCCATCCCATTCCTAACCCATAGGGTTCAATATGATGTCGGTCCACCTTTTGCAGCTATTACAGCTTCAACTCTTCTGGGAAGGCTGTCCACAAGGTTGAGGAGTGTGTTTATAGGAATTTTTGACCATTCTTCCAAAAGCGCATTGGTGAGGTCACACACTGATGTTGGTCGAGAAGGCCTGGCTCTCAGTCTCCGCTCTAATTCATCCCAAAGGTGTTCTATCGGGTTCAGGTCAGGACTCTGTGCAGGCCAGTCAAGTTCATCCACACCAGACTCATCCATGTCTTTATGGACCTTGCTTTGTGCACTGGTGCACAGTCATGTTGGAAGAGGAAGGGGCCCGCTCCAAACTGTTCCCACAAGGTTGGGAGCATGGAATTGTCCAAAATGTTTTGGTATCCTGAAGCATTCAAAGTTCCTTTCACTGGAACTAAGGGGCCAAGCCCAACTCCTGAAAAACAACCCCACACCATAATTCCTCCTCCACCAAATTTCACACTCGGCAAAATGCAGTCCGAAATGTACCGTTCTCCTGGCAACCTCCAAACCCAGACTCGTCCATCAGATTGCCAGATGGAAAAGCGTGATTCATCACTCCAGAGAACGCGTCTCCACTGCTCTAGAGTCCAGTGGCGGTGTGCTTTACACCACTGCATCCGACGCTTTGCATTGCACTTGGTGATGTGTGGCTTGGATGCAGCTGCTCGGCCATGGAAACCCATTCCATGAAGCTCTCTGCGTACTGTACTTGGGCTAATCTGAAGGTCACATGAAGTTTAGAGCTCTGTAGCAATTGACTGTGAAGAAAGTCGACGACCTCTTTGCACTATGCGCTTCAGCATCCGCTGACCCCTCTCCGTCAGTTTACGTGGCCTACCACTTCGTGGCTGAGCTGCTGTTGTTCCCAAACTCTTCCATTTTGTTATGATAAAGCTGACAGTTGACTGTGGAATATTTAGGAGCGAGGAAATTTCACGACTGGATTTGTTGCACAGGTGGCATCCTATGACAGTTCCACGCTGGAATTCACTGAGCTCCTGAGAGCGGCCCATTCTTTCACAAATGTTCGTAAAAACAGTCTGCATGCCTAAGTGCTTGATTTTATACACCTGTGGCCAGGCCAAGTGATTAGGACACCTGATTCTGATCATTTGGATGGGTGACCGAATACTTTTGGTAATATAGTGTATGGTATATATACTATTTTGCGTCCTCTGCAGAAGTGGCTCAGCGAAGAGGACCAGCACCTGAAGGCAGGAGTGAAGAAGCACGGTGAGGGGAAATGGTCCAAAATCCTGGAGGAGTTTGATTTCAGAGATCGGACCAGCGTCATGCTGAAGGACAGGTGGAGGACGTTAAAGAAACACGGAAAGGTTTGAAACCGTGAACACAGAGCCCTAAATGTATACGTTTTTCTGTAATACTGATGCTTTAATGATCCTGTAATGATGCTGTGCCATCTCCAGATTCTTTCATTTCAAAATTTATTATTAGATGAAATAAAACTCCAAATAAAAAAGTGAGTTGCATTTTAAGGTGCCTCAATGTGGACACTTTTGTCTGCATCTCTACAGAATTGTACATATTTTTTTTTACTGTTTAATATGAGCGGGTGTAAATAATGTTTGTACTGTTCTTTTTTTTTTTATTATTATATATAAGCATGCAAAAGTGAATGTTGAAGCTTACAATGTACCAGAAATAATATTCCACAAAAATGCTCCAAATAAACGGGAGTGGATGAACATGTGTCTCTAACCTAACTGAATTGAAAATCTATGAAAGTAAATGCATTATGTAGCTTTCTGATGCAGTCAGTGAGAACACCATACCTGGAACACCCTAGCAACCACCTGGAATACCATAACAACACACTAGCAAAACCCTAGAAACCACCTGGAATATCATAGTAACTGCCTAGCAACAACTTTGTAAGCACTATGGATACCAGAACAACTGCCTAGCAACACCCCTAGCAACCACCTGGAATATCATAGCAAAACCCTAGTAGCACCCTTTTTTGTAGTTCTGAAAAATAAAGACTGCCTTATGCAATAAGGCTGCATATTAAATATGCACATATCTCAAACAGAATTGAAGTTTGGTGAAAAGAGAAAAGGGAACGCCTCACCTGGAACACCATAGCAACCACCTAGCAGCACCCTAGCAAATACCTGGGATACAATAGGAACTGCCTGGCAACATCACAGCAACCACCTATCATAACCCTATCAACCACCTGGAATACCATAGCAGCACAGAAGCAAAACCGTAGAAACCACCTGGAACACCATAGTAACTGCTTAGCACCACCCTAGCAACCATAAGGGATGCCATAGCAACTGCCTAGCAACACCCTAGCAAACCCCCAGACATACCATAAGAAGACCCTAGCAACCACCTGGAATACCACAGCAGCAGCCTAGCAACATACTAGCAATCTTTGAGCCATTTTTATTATTCTTTTTTTAAACTTTCTTTCTTCCCAACTTTCTTTTAGCTCCTTGCAAGCACTGTGTATTTGTGTATTTCCCTTTATTTTAGGTAGACGTCTACAATATCCAAGTGAAGTTATCCACTGAAGTAGCACAACACGCATACACATTAAGGTTCATGGTTTATTATAGTTACTACTGTAAATAATGCTAGGTACATTCATGTATGGCATTGAATGCATGATGCAAATGCAAAAGAAATGAAGACCTGCGCACCAGATAAGCATTTAATTAAAGATGTACTCTATGTAATTAAACTGTGTTAAGTTAATTAGCTCTACCTCTGGCAGCATAATGAAGTAAACAGAGTGCTGGGTTTATTTAAATGTGAATACACACAAGGGAATAGAAATGCTGTTATGAAAAATATGCAAACCTACACACTGTAATCCTCTAAATCAAACCTAAGGCCTCCAGGAAATAGTCACCAGCATTCTGTTGGTTAGAATAAACAATTATCTAATCACAGGAGGATTGATAACTGTAAATTGCTCCTTGGTGTGAGTGATTGTGTTAGTGTGTGTGTGCATGGTGCCCTGTGATAGACTGACGTTTCATTCAGAGTGTATTCCCTCTGATCCGTACACTCACGCCCAGTGTTCTTAGGTAGGCTCCATCTACCATGTCCCTGAGCAGGATCAAGCAACTGCTGAGTGATAGTGAGTGATGTCAAACTGACATTGTGTATGATTATAAAGACTATGTACACTTTTTCCTTTCTCCTTCCACTCCTGCTCTTTGCTCTCTCTCCTTCGCTCTGTGTCTCTGTCATCAGTCTGGAATGCTCCTTTAATCCAGCATCTCTAAACTGTTTCAGATGAAAACTCTACATCAGCAGCACAACTGCACCGTTTATTCTAAATCCCTAATCGATCATACTCACTGTATCTCAGTGATGAACGATGGTTTTTGATTCCAGATATTAATTCCTACTTACATACTCATTCTGCTTGTCTTGCATTTGTTCTCCCTTTCTTTCTTACTTCTTACCTTCCTTCTGGACTTCTTTCCTTCCTTCCAGACTTCCTTCCTTCCTTCTAGACTTCCTTCTTTCCTTCCTTCTGGACTTCCTGCTAGATTCCTTCTGGACTTCCAGACATCCTTCCAGACTTCCTTCTGGACAGCTTTTATTTCTTCCAGACTTCCTCTCAGACTTCCTTCCTTCCATTGGACTTCCAGAAATCTAATTATGTTTGCACCTCAGTTATGTCCACTTTATGACCTGGGGGAAAATTAGTTGTTGTAAATAACTAACATACAATAAAATTTTATTTATTATGCTTTTTGGCTGACTGTCATACAGTTTGGCCCAAGTAATAGAGTCAGTGTAATGTGTGAATATAAGAATATATGAAAAATATATAAAAATATAAATATATGAAAATACATTATATGTATTAATGTAATTACACATAATTTTTTTTTCATATTCTTTGGCTCTATCTGCATTTCTTTCTGTTTCACTCTCTCTCTCTCAATGTCTCATAACTGCTCCCTTGGCTTCTGTCTTTCTTTACCACTCTTAGACTCTCCTCATTTTTCTTTCTCTCTCTTCTCTCTTTCCCACAATGTCTTGTCTTCTTTTGCTCCCTCAATCCCCCCAACCCCTCCCAGCCCCACCAGTAACAGGTGTGAGTGTATGAGCTCAGTGGGTTCTCATGCTTGGTGCACTTGCACAGCTGTGGGACAAAACTAACGCGGAATAAACGCATCGAAATGGCCACACACACACACACGTGCACACACACACACAGAATAAATTGAACCCACTGAGAATGAGCAATCTACCTACACACTCTCAAATTAAACTCAGCACAGTGAGACACTAAAACCACTACGGTTA
Source organism: Pangasianodon hypophthalmus (assembly GCF_027358585.1). NCBI lineage: Eukaryota > Metazoa > Chordata > Actinopteri > Siluriformes > Pangasiidae > Pangasianodon > Pangasianodon hypophthalmus. The sequence continues at coordinate 15,222,231 of NC_069731.1, read as the reverse complement.
GTTCACTAACACAAAACATAAATTCATACACTAACATACAAACTGTAGCTGATGTTGAGCATCAGATCACGAGCTGTGTGTATGAAAGGAGACCAATTAGTATGGTTGCTACAGGGTGCTGAAAAATTTGTAGAGTTTTATAGAGGTTTGTTATTTGTAATATTTGACTTACAAGTTAAGATGTAATTAATCTAATTTAATGTCCACTTCCTAATCCATGGATAAAATATTCAACACAACAACAGCAGGCCAATTCTGCAGGAAATCCACAGACCAGGTAACACGGCTTGACTATGTGATGAACATGATAGATAGATAAATAGATAGATAGATAGATAGATAGATATGATGTTCAGAGTGCACTTAGTAAGGAATAAAACACGACATGGTGTTATTACCTATAACCTATAACAGGTGTAAATGTGGTTTTATATATACATATATATATATATATATATATGATGTGTGCACTCATAGGTAGGGCCTCCCTTTGCTCTCAAAACAGCCTCAATTCTTCATGGCATGGATTCCACAAGATGTCAGAAACATTCCTTTGAGATTCTAGTCTAGTTCTATTGTTCATATTCAGATCTGGTGACTGGGAAGGCCACTGAAGTTATTGTTATGTTCATGAAACCAGTTTGAGACGAATTTTGCTTTGTGACATGGTGCATTATCATGCTGGAAGTAGCCATTAGACGATGGCTAAATTGTGGACATGAAGGGATGCACATGGTCAGCAACAATACTCAGATAGGCTGTGGTATTCAAGCGATGATTGATTGATATTAACAGGCCCAAAATGTGCCAAGAAAACATTCCCCACACCATTACACTACCTCCACCAGCGTGGCCTGTTGACACAAGGCAGGTTGGGTCCATGGATTCATGCCGTTGGTGCCAAATTCTGACCCTTCCATCTGTGTGCGTCAGCAGAAATCGAGATTCATCAGGTCAGGCTCCATTTTTCTAGTCTTCAACTGTCCAGTTTTGGTGAACCTGTGCTCACTGCATCCTCAGCGGTGGTCTTCTGCTGTTGTAGCTATCCTCTTCAAGGTTCGACATGTGCATTCTGAGATGCTTTTCTGCTCACGGCAATTGTACAGAGTGGTTATCTGTGTTACTGTAGCCTTTCTGTCAACTCAAATCAGTCTGGCCATTCTCCTGTGGCCTCACTCATCAACAAGGTGTTTCCATCCACAGAACTAACGCTCACTGGATGTTTTTTTTTATTGCTCTATTCTGAGTAAACTCTAGAGACTGTCATGCTTGAAAATCCCAGGAGATCAGCAGTTATAGAAATACTCAGATACTGGCCGTATCTGCATGATTTTATGCATTATACTGCTGCCACACAATTAGCTGATTAGATAATTGCATGAATTAGTAGGTGTACAGGTGAGTGTGTATATATATATGTTTTTATTTAATGAAGAAGGATATATTGTACATATTATCCACAAAACAATTAGTTACTTTAATCACTTAGAGCAGTTACAAACAGTCGTTCCCTCACCAGCCTGACTTTTAACTCTTCCTTGAAGTTAATATGACAAAAAATACATTTTAAACTTAGAGAGCTTATAGAAAGCTTTGTTATATCAAAATTTAAATTCTTTTTAAAATCCATTTCTCGTCAGCAAGAAGCATATTAAGATAAACCTGTGATTTTGCCTTGCAACCGGATCTAAAGTCCATGCTGTTTTAGAATATTAATTTAACACATTTAAACAGCGCTGTTGTATGAACGCACAATATAACAAGTTTCAGCCAGGAAAAAGGATGTATCACCTCCTTCTCTGCAAAACTGTCCATCAATGTCCCATCACAGGACCACTGCTGACCAGATATTATTTAGATCATGGATTATTCTCACAGCAATGACACTGGTACAAGTGTACATGTTCCCATGGCTGAGCTGTTCTCAGGACCTCACAGTGTTCACAGAAACCTGATATCTACAAGTGTGACAATCAGATTTAATATCACAATGGGAAATCTGTAACCAGCAATTAACACAGCTGACTCACACACACTACATTTGGCTAGAACAAGCTTTCCAGTAATCCATTACTAAAACTCTCCAGCAGACAAACAGTGCAAAAAATGAACTACAGAACTAAAATAGCAACCACAGAGCATGTGCAACTATAATAAAGCTAGAATTTGTCTGTTGCAAAATCCAGAAATCTTCTTTTTGTGAATAGTTCATGAACAGAGCAGCAGCTTCAAGATCTTAACTGGCTTGTCATGGAGGGAACGGAGATGTAGCAATGTGACTGATTTCTGTTTCATGCTCCAAAACCTGACTGATGTTACTAGATGTTTTAGAAAGTTTTACAAGATTTCACATGATCTGTAATCTTTAATCTGTAATTATTTATGAAACATTTCACTAGCAAGTTTAGAATGCTAGCTAACAGGCAAAACCTACTGCTACTGTATCTCTGTACTGTATGCTAGGTTAATCTCTTGCTAACACAGGAGTAAATTGTAACAGCATGTTAAGATGTGTTATAAATAAAAAGTAAGGATAGATGATTGACCCTTCACAATTAAATGTAGACTATCAGCGTGGTTTGTGAAGGATGCAGTAGCTAGTGTTAGCATTAATTACAGAAGTGCCAACATTGCTAACAAGAAAATCCTAGCAGGGAAAGAGAAAAAACAAGAATTTCCAGACATGAAAGGAAATTAAAAAATTAAGCAAATTGTCCGGCCAAACAAGAACACAAAATACTGAAAAAAAAGAAAGTTACGATAGCCTCCGTTAGCCGTATTATTGTAAAAACTGTCTGTTGCTACATACACGCAGAATACTTGTTTTTTTTTTTAAAAAAAAAAGAACGCATTCCACCATTTTGTATACAGCTAATTCGTTTTTGGTTGCAAATATACTAAATGCTCATGTGATACCATCAAGCGTGTTTCTGGTGCATGTGATTTTGGATAGAACGAGAGTAATATTAGCCCCATCATTTTTTCTAGAGCAAAGAGGCTACACTCCTGGGCAAAAAAAAAAAAAAAAAAAATGGGCCAAGCCCAAAAATGGCAAATATTAAGCTTTTAATTGTCTTAAGAACAAATCATTGGTCAGGAAATTAGCAAGAATTAAACAAATGCCCTCCCGAGACCTCCTGTGCCACCATTTGCTTATTTACTTTTGCTGCAGTGAACTGTTTAGGGAAAAGCTGGAAACTTAAAATATTAGTCATAAGAAGACTATATAAGTGAACTTCCCTGTTTATAGATTTTCCCCCAAAAAATTAAAAGCTTAATATTTTTGCCATTTTGGGCTTGGCCCAATTTTTTTTGCCCAGGAGTATACAGTCCGGCCTTCTTGCTTTCTATTAGCTCACAATACAGAGGTTTGCAAATTCCCAGGTAAAGGTTCATGTAGATAAAGTGTAGTAAAAGTAACTGCTGGGTGAATTTATTCCATGCTTTAGCTAGAAAATCTCCCATATCGCCAAAGCAAAGGGGTTTTAAAATTGTAAATGCTATGGCTAAACTGTAGATGTTGACCATCATCCTGCAAAACACTAACATTAGCCTCCATTACACTGTATTTATGTATATTCAAACTGCACAATACTATAGTTAATTTCGATTTTTTTTTTTTTTTTTTTGTGCTACATTGTGGGTTACTTTTGGGCAGTTACATTCGGGGTCTCTTATATTATGTATCAAAGCACTTGTTGAAGTTGTTCCTGATCACCAAAAATATCTAAAGGTGGACAATAAAAATGCCATCGTTTATGTGTATATTCTTCCCACTGCCTGCTTTCTTCATGATTATGTTCATATTTGCTGAATGGTACCACACTTTAGGGTCATGTTTGATGGTGGTTCTGCTTCTCCTCCACTTCGTTCTCGCTCTTTCTTATCCCTCCATCCAGAGTAAAGTGGCGACAGCTGTGTCCAATGCACACCGGCCGTGTGTGGAAATGTTCAAAAACACAAGAGAAACTCGATATCTCTGTGAACTGACCGGCGGATTACTGACTTTTCATAAAACTTTCAGACAGTTCCATTACCTAATAGAACATTTGAAGTAAGCATCCACTAGCAAGAATTTTTTTTTTAATTTCATCCCTTATTAAAAACTACTACAAGTAGTCAGCTGATCAAGCAGCTAAACACTGGATCTATCTCAGCTGTAAAGACACAATTTGGCCAAAATTTAAATGCACAAAATGTTCCTCTTATCCCAAATGGAGTTAATAAAAACCAAGGTGTGTTTGGTATCTGAAGTTTGCTTCTTTAGTTTTGTACTGTTGTTATGAGGCTAATGTGGCTAACAAGTAACCATCTTGCCTCAAAAGGCAAAGACACACTGTATGCAAGGGATGTAACAGAATACCAATACAGATATTAATACGAGGCACCATTATTTGTTTTAGTTTATTGCCCAGTTCACATGGCATCTGGTTGGAACTATAAATGTGCATCAGGACACAACACAAAAGTTGCATGAGCAGGAGGTTTTTGATTTCATGTGGGTATGAGTGAGTAGTTAGTTGTGAAGTTTGCAGAACAACGGAAAATCGGGTTCATTTATATGAGCATATAGTGTTCATTCATTCATCTTTAGTAACTGCCTGGTCAGGGTCATGGTGGTTTAAATGAATTTGTTTACATTTTGGGAAAGAGAACAAAATAAATTCAGCAGAAAATATCACAGGCAGGTACAAACAAAAATAATAACTGCAAAATTTAACTCTAGTTTAGACCAATTATGAACTTGAGTGATGTAGCTGAATCTGATGAACTGTCTGCGAGAATTAACAGTCCATGCTGTTCTACTTCTGATTTTTCCCCCTTATGTTTTCCAGGGTGTAGCAATATATATAAATATGTATATACAATTTAGGCCACTTCATGGCGTAAATCTGAATAGATTTAGATTTTAGTTTGAGAGTATACTCCTGGGCAACAAAAATGGGCCAAGCCCAAAATGGCAAAAATATTAAGCTTTTAATGGTCTTTTAAGCTTCTTCATTGGTCATCAAATTAGCAAGAATTAAACAAATGCACTCCCGAGACATCCTGCGCCATCATTTGCTGGTTTACTTTTGCCGCAGTGTACTGTTTGGGGCTAGAAACAGGGAAATTCACTGATACAGTCTTCTTATGACTAATCTTTTAAGAAAAAAAATCCCAGAAGATGTTTTTGGAAAATTTTGTACACCCAAATGTGTGTTAGTTTGAATTTTACATTAAACATTTTAATCATTATCATGACTTTACCTTCACGTACAAGAAGACTATATAAGTGAAAGCCTCCTACTTGAGTCTGATGCTTGTTTGGAGTGACAGAAAACTATGTAATGAGGAATTTCAAAATGGCTGCTATTGTTGTTGTTAGCTCTGCAATGTCATTTCCTCCTTTTTTAATAAATAATAGAAACCAAACAGCTAAGTCTGTTTGAGACACTGAACTCACTTTGAAATGAACGAGTGATGATTTAGACAATTTGTACAATGTTAAATCGGTGGCTATAAGCTTCCCTTACTTATTAGCTATATTAGCCTTGTAGCTCCTGTGCAAAACTAAAGAAACAATTTTTTTTTGTTTTGATTAAAGAAATACAAACTGATCAGACATTCTCCTCAGTTGATCTGACAGACCTTTCATGAGAACTCATGAGAGGGAAGACACACACAGGCTAAACGCTAATCTGAAAACTGAAACACACATAAGCTAACTCCTCCTCCTCTGCAGTCTTGCTGAAAACTCAAGATGCTGTGGAGAAAAAGGGGTGTGTGAAAAGCAAAAAAACTCAGTGTGTGAGGAGAGTGTGTGTGTGTCACAAGTTAAATGAGTGGAAAGAGAGAAGGGACGTCTTATCTGAAGAGAACACTCAAGGGAAAGAGGGTATGTGTTTTGTTTTTGTTTTTAAATTAGCATATTAGCATGTTTTTAGATCATTATTGGTTTTAGTGGTTTTTAATTTTTAGTGTTTTTAGTGGTTTTTAATTTTTAGTGTTTTTAGTTAAGTTTTACTTATTTAGGTTTTTAGCTAAGTTTTATTTATTTGAGAGTTTTTAGATACTTTTTATTTATTTAAGTTTTTTTGTGTCTGTTTTAGGTTATATCTGTTTTTCTACATAATTCTAGCTCAATACCGACTTAAGAAAGAGCGCCAGAGTTTCAGCAAAAGCTATACCTGGAAAGAAATATATATATATATATATATATATATATATATATATATATATATATATATATTATTAAAGGTGTAATAAAAGTAATAATGTCCACTGGTTCACTGAGTGATGCCGATGATGCACCAGAAACATCATTCGCGCGCCTTGATTCTCACTCTGAAGATGACTTTAATGACGATGAAGGACTCAACACCAAACCCAAACGAGCTAACATGCAAAAGAGAGCAAAAAGCCCAAAAGATGGAAGGCAGTCACAGCGCCATGCAGCAAATGCACGTGAAAGAGCCAGGATGAGAGTCCTAGCAAAAGCGTTCTCACGTCTGAAGACAAGTTTACCGTGGGTTCCAGCAGACACCAAACTGTCCAAACTGGACACACTGAGACTCGCCTCGAGCTACATCAATCATCTCAGACAGCTGCTGCATGAGGACAAATATGAAAAGACCCTCGTCCATCCGGTAAATTTGGTATGGCTCAATGTTTTAGCATGTTTATCATTACAGATATTTCCACTTCATACATAATGCTGTAATAATACATTGAATAACTCACTAACTTTTTACATTTTTTTCATCCTGACCATTGTTACTGGAAGGTTTATAAGTGTTTAAATGATTTCACATGATCGCTTAATTCCTAGTTAAAGCAGGGTGCTAGCTAATATGCTATTTTAGCTATGTTAATCTCCCGCCAAAACATCAACAGCAGGTACATTCATGGTACAGTATTATATTAGAAACAGAAAAATCATTATAGATAATTGACTCTTCACAATATAGTGCAGACCATCAGTGTGGATGTCTGCACTATATTGTGAAGGATATCTAGTGTTAGCGTTAGATATCATCCTGAAGCATCACCTCAGATCTTACATCTCCCTTACAAGCTGTGTTTCCATATTCTCAATATGACAAAATAATATAGTTAAAGTGTCAGATAAGGTAGCCTAATAATTATTAACAGTATAATAAGTGTAATTAATAAACAAATGCAAGACACTATCAGTTTGTTTAGTGATTTTTGTACAAGTGCATGGGTTGAGAGTAGAGCTGATGATGTAGAGATGACAATTCAATTATCCCATTATGTCCAGATCACAACTTTTTTTTCTAAATGATAAAAATTCACACTGCTTTGGCACCCAAATCACTATGTAATGACTGCTGTTGGGTATTCCTGATATGAGTTATTGCTGATTTCCATTGTAGAGTCCAAACTTGCCTAATATCTAATAGGGATATTGGTTGTTGCTGTTATCCCGCTAAAGGTTAAGCTATCTGATTTTAGCCATAGAGAGTTGGCATTACTGATTTCCAGTGAAAGAACCCTAAACCAGACCTGTGAAAGACCTCTAAACCTAAACCCTAAGCCTAAACCTCTAAATCTAAACCTTAACCTAAAACCTCTAAATCTAAACCTTAACCCAAACCTCTAAATCTAAACCTTAACCTAAAACCTCTAAATCTAAACCTTAACCTAAAACCTCTAAATCTAAACCTTAAGCCCAAACCTCTAAATCTAAACCTTAACCCAAACCTCTAAATCTAAACCTTAACCTAAAACCTCTAAATCTAAACCTTAACCCAAATCTCTAAATCTAAACCCTAAACCCAAACCTCTAAATCTAAACCTTAACACAAATCTCTAAATCTAAACCCTAAGACAAAACCTCTAAATCTAAACCTTAACACAAATCTCTAAATCTAAACCCTAAGACAAAACCTCTAAATCTAAACCTTATTCCAAACCTCAAAACCTTAATCCAAAACCTCTAAATCTAAACCTGATCCCAAACCTCTAAATCTAAACCCTAAACCCAAAACCTCTAAATCTAAACCTTATCCCAAACTTCTAAATCTTATCCCTAAACCCAAATCTCTAAATCTAAACCTTAAACTAAAACCTCTAAACCTAAACCCCAACCCCAAACCTCTAAATCTAAACCCTAAGCCCAAACATCTACATTTAAACCTTAACCCAAACCTTTAAACCTAAACCCTGAGCTCAAACCTTTAAATCTAAACATTGACTCAAACCTCTAAACCTAAATCTCTAATCTCTAAACCTAAACTTTAACCCACCTCTAAACCTAAACTTTAACCCACCTCTAAACCTAAACCCTAAACCCAAACCTCTAAAACTAAATCCTAAGCCCAAACCTCTAATCTCAACCAAAACTAAACCTAAACCCTAACACCCAAACTTTAGTTGTCCTCTTTTAACCACCTTTCCTCGACACATGTTAATAATATAAAATTAAGCATGCTGATCCACGATGCATCTACAATAACACAACTTATCTTGAGGACAAAAAGTAATAACAGTAATAAAGCATGGCCCTTAGGGACTTCTTCAGGATTAGAGTGGTGCTTATGCGTTATTATATTTTTGTTCCATCACTCATCACTAGATATTTGCAAAATGGACTCTGAAAGATTCAACAACTCAGAGACTACTGTCTGTCTCACTGTTATCTGTAACTTAATGACCTTTAAGTTATTGACTGTTTATCTTAAACATAGAATATTAATGATGTGTTAATGTATGTAATATTTGGCTGTCGCTTTTCTCCAAAGTGACTCACAGGCACGCTTATCAGAGTGAACTGGCCATTTCTAGGTTTAAAAGCCATGTAGCGCAATATAAACCAAACGTATACTTAAACCATAACCTTTTAGCATTCTTCTAATTCATTTCTAATTAAAGATAAACCCACAGTGGATGCCGCTGTGCTGTGAATCTGGTACAGATGAAATAGAAGGACAGAATTTTAACCTACCTGTTACATTTTTCTTCACAGTCATGGCCTTTCATGGTTTCAGGAAGACCAGATGACACAAAAGACATTTCATCCTTCAGACTGTGTGGAGCTACAGCCTAGACATTCCTCACTCTCTGTCTGTTTTTTTTTTCTTCTCAATTTCAATTACATTGCCTTTTTATTGAAATGACATATACACCAGATGTGTACTGCCAAAGACTAGGTATTTCTCTTTCTTGTTCCTCTTTCTTTACAGTATCTTTCTCTATATCTGCCACATGTTTGGTGTCTGAACTTTATGTCTTCACTAGTTCACTGGAGTTATGAGGCAGAGTTGTTCAGTATCTCCATCAAACTTATGATCTTATGATGGAGAGTGATGCTGTATGCCATACTGTTATCTATATAAAGGGACAAAAGGACACTGCAGAGCTAAAAACAGCTGAAGCTGAATCACTGCATGTACGAATCAGACTCAGGCGAGAGGCGTGGCCTAAAGTTCAAATACTGAATTGTATGTCGAAAATAATTGGGATATAAAATGGTTTAAATATAGTTTTATTTTTTTTAAATAATGGCATGTTCTGCTGTTTTTTTTAAACATATTTATGTACAAAAGATGTGAGTGTTTTTACATTACTTCCTACTTCCTAATAACGATATCTTCTCCATGTCTTTTAAATTTCTTCATCCCTGTGTTGTTTTCATTCTTACTCTTGTCTTCAAATCCTTCCAATCTAGAGTGTTGAAACTGCCTATGAGCTAAGATTTCTTTCTTTCTTTTTTTTACAGACTCTATGTATGTTAGTGTTTTTTTTTAAATATCTCATAAGCACAAAGTGTGTGTGAAGTACACTATATAGATATCTAAATTTAGAGTTGCATTTAGAGTGTGTTTTATGGTTGATCAGTATAAATTCATCACTACACATTGGATGCTTTATATTTTGTTTTGTCAACACTGTTTATATGTCACTGTGTGAAATTAAATATCTAGTCTTTTTTATTTTTGCGAAATGCTTGCATTGATGTCATTTAATATGCATGATTTTTCACTGTTTATTTATATTTTCAAAAGGTTTGATATGTTGGAAATGATGTTGTTAATCACTTTGGACTCTATTTTTCTAATAAAGCAAATGACAACCATTAACTGTACTCTAATTATTTTATTCATTGTGTAAACATGTGCCACATGATGTATGATCAGTAATGATCAATGAGTATCTTTAAAACCTACAACCAAAAACATAATTTTATTTAGGCCACGTTTATGACTATTCCCAACAATATTACATCTTTTAAATTCTTTTAAAAACTTTCATCAGTTTATCACTCAAGAGAATGACTGAAAATTTAAAGCTCTTAAAATGCTGATGAAGTGGCTTGAAGGTGCTGATTTGATTTTGTATGTTGATGTATCTCCTTTTGAAACAGAAAGTCAGAGTGAGATGTGTAAATGGGTGTGGCTTATTTTACTAACAGCCAAAAGCAATTCAAAACAGGCCACAGGTCTTACCTAACTCGCTGAATATGAGCAAGCTGACACGGATGATGGCTTGTTTTCAGCTGGTAAAGATTTCTTACATTTACACTTGCAATGCTGCTGAACACATTATTTGCATTTGGAGTGAACGATATAGACATTTGAACTGAGACATTTTTTTACAGTATGTACATATGCACAGCTTTGGAGGTCTTATGAAAAATACATACAGAAATTAGCCACTTAAATGTGTATTAAGTAAGATTTGTGGAAAAATATGTCTCTAATGGGTAAATGGTTGAAGTTGACTCTGCCCCCATTTCCACCCATATACACAAAGCTCCACCCACAAAATTTATGGTTCAACTAGAGTTAGCATGCTAACTTGCATTAGCAAGGACTGTCATGACATCAATTTCAAACTCACTGAAACATTCAACTACTTGAAACCCAAGTTATAACTCTATAAACATGCAACTTCTCCTCATAATGATTTATGAAGATGTGAAGGGGCGTTGGGGGCGTGTCTAGAAAATGACTGACAAGAGGCCAATCCCAATAAAAACAAACACTCCAGACTGGAAGGCAGGTTTCCAAACTGTTCTTTATAGAGTTAAAAAAAAAAAAAAATCTATAGACCAACATCCTGTCAGTTGACTTTGACAACCAGCACATCAACTAATTCTAAACTATATGTCAACAGTTTAAAGTTCTTGGTGGTTAGTAGATAATTTATAGACACTTACAGATACACTATCACTTTTTTTAGATGGTCCAGTCTATGATGTTACATAACCATCAGCTGACATGTTGAGAATCTTCTTCTTCTTCTTTCAGTTGCTCCCATTAGGGGTTGCCACAGCAGATCATTGGTCGGTATGTTTGATTTGGCACAGTTTTTATGCTGGATTCCCTTACTGAAACAACCCTCCCCAATTTTATCCGGGCTTGGGACCAGCACTGGGAGTGCACTGTCGTGTGCAACCCCAGAGGCTGACATGTTGAGAATCAATTGTCCAAAGTTGACAATTATTTTCCAGTTATAAAAGCCCAGTTTGAATCTCTCCAGTTTCCAGAACGTCACCAGATAAATGGCATTCTCTATTTCTACAGTAGAATCTTTTTCCCCGGGATCAAAAGGCTCAAACTTCAGCATTCAACCATAAGCAGCAGAGAGAACATGCTGAAAAATTTATAACAGATGCTTTCCTATGGTTCATAATTCAAAAAGGTACTATAATATAAATCTTTACTACACTAGGAAATATGTAATAACATCAAATGTTATTTGATGTACAGTCTTAAAAAAGTAAATATATCTCACAGATTCGAGTGAAGTAAAACCATGCTCGCTAAAGAACATGAAAAATTTGTCGTAATTTGTCCTTGACAAAGCGTTTCATCTCGTGTGATCCTTTCTCTCGGGATCGGTCCAGCTTTGTGGGAAAATAACTGTGGAACAGCTGCAATCCTTTGCAGACGTGATGAAAAGACAAATTCCCTCCTCAAACCGCAAACGTTTTAATTATCGCTGTGAATTTTTCCCAAGCTTTTTAACCTGCACCAAGTAAAAGGCTAAAACAGCTTGTGTATATAATTTACAAAAATGTTTTCCATTGAGACCAAAATGACTTAATCCTGCTGCATTTTTAAAAATGCAAAAACTAAAGGATGATTTATTAGAAGTTATCCTTAGCAAAAATAGATAAATAAATTACTAAATAAATTACTTTCTTAAAAGAAATCAGCACAACGATCTGTCTACCAGCTGATTTCATTTTTAGTGTATTTTTACAACTTTTTAATGCATTGCAAAATGTAAATGAAATTAATGTAGCTAATATGCATTATGTATTTAGATAAACTATAGCTAGTTTATGTGTCATTTATAGTTGATAACCTTAGCAGCAGTAGATTGTTAATGTATTATTAAAACTATTTGTTAAACAATGATGGTGATGTAATTAATCTAGTCACAGTCCCAAAAATTGCAGCACTTTTACTAAATACCTTTAGAAATGTGTTGCTGTCATAAACAAAAATCACCAGAATAATAATGCCATTTAAATATTCTTTATTTATTTCAAACAAGACAATTTTTAAATCGAAGCTTTGACTGGGTACGATTTAAGCCTGTGATGTTGTGAGTCTGTGATGTTGTGAGTCTGTAATCTTGTGGTGAATCTGTAATGTTGTGATGAGTTGATGGTGAGTTTGTGATATGGTGATGTCTGAGATTGTGTAAGTCAATGATGTTGTGTTGAGTCTGTGATCTTGTGGTGAGTTTGTGATGTAGTGAGCCTGTGATGTGAATCTGTCATGTAATGGTCAGTCTGTGATGTTATGATGACTGAGTCTATGATGGTGTGGTGAGTCTGTGATGTTGGTCTGTAATGTAGTGAGACTGTGATGTCATTGTGTGTCTGTAAGGTTGTGAGTCTGTGATGTTGTGAGTCTGTGATGTGGTGAATTTCTGTGGTGAGCCTGTGATGTTGTGGGTATGTGATTTGGTGAGTCTGTGATGTAGTGAGTCTGCAATGTTGTGAATATGTAATGTAGTGAGTCTGTGACATTATGGTGAGTTTATGATGTTGTGAGTCTGTGATGCCATTTTGAATCTGTTGTTTTCATGAGTCTGTGATGTGAGGCTTTAATGTCTTTGTCAGTCTGTGATCTTGTGGTGTGTCTGTAGTGTTGTGGTAAATCTGTCATATTGTGGTGAGTCTGTGATATTGTGAATCTATGATGTTATGGTGAGTCTGTGATGTCTGTATGTGATGTTATTAGTCTGGGATATGGTGAGTCTATGATGTTACAGTGAGTCTGTGATGTCTGTATGTGATGTTATTAGTCTGGTATATGGTGAATCTGTGATGTTATGGTGAGTCTGTGATGTCTGTATGTGATGTTATTAGTCTGGGATATGGTGAGTCTGTGATGTTATGGTGAGTCTGTGATGTGTGTATGTGATGTTATTAGTCTGGGATATGGTGAGTCTGTGATGTTATGGTGAGTCTGTGATGTGTGTATGTGATGTTATTAGTCTGGGATATGGTGAGTCTGTGATGTTATGGTGAGTCTGTGATGTCTGTATGTGATGTTATTAGTCTGGGATATGGTGAATCTGTGATGTTATGGTGAGTCTGTGATGTCTGTATGTGATGTTATTAGTCTGGGATATGGTGAGTCTGTGATGTTATGGTGAGTCTGTGATGTAGTGAGTCTGTGATCTTATGGTCAGTTTGTCATGTTATATTGAATCTCTAATATTGTGGTGAGTCTGTGATGTAGTGAGTCTGTGATGTGGTGTATCTGTGATGCATGTGTGGGATGGTTGGTTTGGATCTGTAAAGTTTTAGTGAGACTGTGATGATGCTGTGAACCTGTGATGTTGTGTTGAGTCTGGGATGCTGTGTTGAATCAGTGATGTTGTGATGAATCATTTATGTTGTGTTGTGTCTGTGATGTTGCAATGACACAGTTGTGTTGTGATGTCCATAATATGAGTTAATAGAGGATGCTGCAGATCAAATGTTGTGAAATACACATGGGAAAATCTGATCTGCAGCAGCCTCTAGTGGCTGATTTTGTGTATTTGACGAAGAAAAAAAAAAAAAGAATTCTATCATATGACTTATACATTAACTGATTTGCCTGTTTATTAGGTACCTCTTCCTTCCTCTTCTAGACTCACTATTTTTATCAGGTAAACCTACCAACCTTCCCTCTACAGTTTCCAGTAGAGTGTACAGTCATTGTTTTCCATCCACACTCTGCATTAATTATGCTCTATCATTCATCAATGTTATTTTCTTACCACAGCACCATGTTTGGCAGGACATTTTTGGCTGACGGACTGTTTCCAACCCTGCAGTGTGTTACACTTGTTAGACTTGCCCCTGTATACACTGTATTTCATGACACACTTGTCTATGACTAGCCACATGGAATCATTTCTCAGCAGACACACTCTCACAATCTGTTTTGGGCAATACACATGGCAACATTAAAAACAGTATAAACACTGGAACACATAATAACCACTATCAGGAGGTCTAGTTTAGAGGGAGACGAGAGCATTTGGGACTGAACATTATGTACTAAAACATGCAAAAAATGCATTTAAACAGTTAAGTGCTTCACCAAAATGCCTTACAGGAAAGGTGTAAATACGAAAGAAAAATACAGCTAATAAAATAAAACCAAGGACAAACAATATGTAGTAAATGTTTAATATATTCTTGCATTTTGTTAGATTGTTCTGTATCAAATATAGTGTCTTGCAATGTATTTGTTTTGTGGTCAACCAGCAGAGAGCAGTGTTGTATTACCATAAAGGAAAAAAGGACTCGCAGGAGTTTGTGTGTGTGTGTGTGTGTGTGTGTGTGTTCTGTCATTTTATCACTGGACGGCTTCAGGCTTTTCCCTCATGAAGCTCTTTGCCTAAAAAAGAATACATACACTGTAAGGGGTGCAATGACAGGACAAATTTCTGGTATGATAACTTCCAAACAGATATGATGGTTTTCAATACTTCCAGCTTTCCATTTTCAAAAAGAACAACTTGTAACAACAGCATCAGGATTCAGTTATGTGCACAGATACCTCCATAATAATCAGTGCACAGATACCTCCATGATAATCATACGGCTATTTCAGATTTACTTGTCGCATTTTTACCAATAAACGATCCAAATACATCATCATACTCTCCTGTAGTCAGTAGCAAAGAAAGTGGGTCAGCTAGCTAATATTACTTCATTAATAAAAAGGTTTCAGGTAACTATGTTTGCTATCAAACATATTTTTTTTAAACGGCTTTGAAATTATGAATTCATATGAAGATGTGTGTAAAATCTTACTCCTTCTCTTGGGTATGTCAATGGGCCAAAGACTCTTCAAGGATTTTAAATTTTTAATTTAATGGCTAAGAACACAGCCATCTTGTCTCTAGGAATGCATTGCCAGTTTGTCCCTAAGTTTGAAAAATAATATTACCCTGACCTTTTGACCTCAGATTACAGAATACATACAGTATATGCCACATACAGTATCTCCAAAGGTATCTTCAATCTTTATAATGTAATTAGCTGATTTTTGGGTGGTTTGGAGGAAGATATTGTCAAAATGTCTGCATATCACTGACGTGTCCCTAATTGCATATAAAATGCATATTTCCTTAAAGGACATATCAGGTTTCCTTGTAGAGTTTATTTGTTCTTGGATATGTTATGTGGCTTGGTTTTCTAGGTTCATTAGCACAATATATCACAAAAATAGCATTTAAGATACACCGAATTTATAACGTAACTTGCTGTGATGAAAAAGGCACTGAGTGTTGTTAGCCGTGCAACCTAATGTTTTTGGTTAAAGCCAACATATTAAAACATATTAGTTGCACTCTGTCTATTTCTCATATCTTATTACCTATTAGGGAGGATGAAAAAGACAGTTTGTGTGGCTTTTTAATAAGATCCTAAGGTACAAGTCACTTCATATCACCAAAATGTAAATATCAATATGTCCTAGACCTTAAAACGACAATGCTAGCTTTGTCTTTAAATTTATTTATTTACTTATTTAAATTTAATAACAAGCGAACAATGGTTAGCTATCTTTAGGTACTATTTTCGCAATTTATTAAATGAATATAATATATTTTTCAGTTTATGTCAATGCCACATGAGTGTGATGACCAGTGCAGAGCAGTGTAGGTGATTTAAGGTGGGTGACCTCAGCCATTGGAGCAGTATCTCTGACGTCAGAGATTAATACCATAACACCATAACGAATAATACCATAACGTCCTCACCAGAGCAAGGCACCAAGGCAGCGCAAAAGGTGGGCATTAAATTGTACTGTTATATAAAACTAACGCACAGTTTATTTGGTAACAAGTATATTTTGGGCACTCATACATATACATTAGTGGGAGGATTGCAAAAAAGTGGGTACAAAAATAGGTGGAGAAATAGAAAGTGCGGTTCATTCATTCAGTCAATGTACAAAATTTTTGACAGTTCACGACAGACAGTGTTTTGTACATTTGAATTTTTGTACGTTTTGTACATTTGTACTTTTGAATGTTTTTAATTCGTTCTCATAATTATTTTTCATTTTTTAAATTTATGTGTAATAGTATAAGTTGAGTACCTTGGTGAAAGAGCTACATCTATTAATATTGCTTTGGGAAGCTACATCTATTAATATTGTTTTGCTTTTGTCAAGCAGATCTTGCAACCCTGGTCATAGTGCATATGTTGGGAACACATACAGAATTTCCTCACATCAGAAAAAAAAATACAGATTGAATGTGAGGGATTTTGGGATACAATTTAATTGCACTTAAAAAAAAACATTTTTCATTAAAAGCAATGAGTAATCAGATTGCATGTTAGCCATATTAATGCCTTCCACATAATATATACTATACTGTCATGTATACTATAATATACTATATAACTTCCTTTATTAACACATTATCATTACTGTACTTACATTTTCTCTTCCACCACTTCACACCGGTTTTTGAACAGGAATTTGCGCTTTACGCAGAGCAGTAGTTTGCAGTTCTAAGCGTAGTTTGCATGATGAGCTACAGCTTTAGTAAACTGTTCATTAATTGTAGATTGCGCTGTGCCTCCTGACATGCGTATATTTGGCCCTGAGTTTTTATAATGACTCATTAGCTAAACTTATCGTTACCGAAGTATATTACAGAAGCCCTGAACTGCAAGTTGTGGAAAAAATTATATTGTTATTTCGAATATCTTGTTATAATTATTTTCATTTAATATTTCACTTAATTATTTCTCTATAGTATGTCATTTTGACTTAGTATCTTATTTTTATTTTGTAACTCATTATTTCAATATATTACATCATTATTTCAACTTCACTTTTTATTATTTTTATATAGTATATCGTTATATTGACTTAATATTTTATTTCTACTTAACAACTTACGTTAACTTATGTCGCTATTCCGACTTAATGACTCACTATTTCATGTTATTATCTTATTTTGACTTATTCTTGCATTATTGTAGCTTAATATTTAACACCCCAAAATCTATCAATATAACTAACTTATTGAATGACAGCTTATAATTCTTATTCCATATGCTGTTTTCCAGATAGTAAATAATCCAGAGGATTGGTAATCCACTTAACTGAAATACATTCAGGTATGGTCAAGATTCAACAGTTTTGACTCCTAACACTTAAATTGATGAAATTCCATAATAGTCATAACAGTGCAGTATATTTTTTTGTATTTCTGTATTATTGCTGTGACCTTGGTCTAGCTATGGAAAGTGTAGACACCATCGGAGCTTTCAATTAAGCATGGGGCAAGAAAAATACACACACTCACACACATACACACAGGTGTATACACACAGATTGGTACAAGTCTTAAAAAAACATGTTTCACAAAAATGAAATTGCCCAAAATTGCATGACACTTGCCTAAACCACCAGTAATAAGATGTAATTACACTGAAATGAGTGTGTGTAATGACGGAGATGGACCTTTCTGGGTATATACACACTCTACCTGTGTAAAGACACACATATGGATGTGGTGAACATACAGCAAGAAAGATATACTTTATATTTAAGCATGTCTGAAACATCACATCTTCAGATTGTATAAATTTGTGACTTCTCTGTCTCTCTCATTCACATAAGCGTTCTCTCTCTCTGCCTTTCTGTCTTTCACACACATGCACTCACTCTCTCACCATTTTTCACATTCTCTCTCTCTCTCTGTCTCTCTCTCTCTCTCTCTCTCTCTCTCTCTCAGTCTATATTTCCATTTTCCTCTGCACTGGGTCATACTAAAACAGGTCTGTCTGTCCATTTTGTAAATTTATGACCTTTCTCTCTCTCTTTCTGTCTCACACACACCTGTATATAACTGTCCATACTCATTCCTTTACTTTTCTTTCATTTCATCGTGAAAGAGAAACTCGGTGGCTGATGGCATTCCAGATCGTAAGCATACAAAAGAATACCTGTTGGTTTGATTTGCTCTGATTCAGTGGAGCATGCACACCCTGAGCGCAGATAAACCACACTGGCTTTGGGCCATGTCTCATTCCCACTGATAGGGAAGGGGAATTCAGACATCGCTTATTTAACAGCGAGGAAGATGAACCAGCTCAGCTAATAAAGCTGACATATGACATTAAGCACAATTTAATGTCAAACCTTTACAAACCTTTCACTCAGACAGAATCAGGTCAGTGAGTAATTAGTAATAACACGATAAATGTAATAAATTCCTCATAATAAAGTATATACTGCATAGATATCACTCAGGTTATATGATAAGAATACTAATAGGTTACTTTTACATTTCAGTTCAGTGCTGCTCTTAATGGAACAAAAAAAAAATCTGTATTAACCATAACCATTTTCTGTGTCTGTTTTTGCATATGTATCATTATAATGCTTTATTCTTGCTAACTAAAGCTTAAGTTCAGCCTTAGAATAACAATACAGTTTCAACATTTTACATTTTACTAGGCTTTTATGTTTTACTAACCCTTAAACTAGACTTTTAATTTTCATCTAGTCAGTTTGTCCATCTGTTGATTGTAAGTCACTAAAAGAATAGATGAATAAGAATTGATCAAACTAATAAATGTAAATGTAAACACAAACAGTCACACATAAATACATACTCATATAAACACAACAACAAAACACACACAAAACAAATGCACAACCAAAAATGCACAGAAACAAAAAAAACCCACAAATATACTCACAAAAAACACACAAACAAAAAACAAAACAAAAACAAATGCACAGACAAATATGCACAGAAACAACAACAAAAACCAAAACAAATGCACAAACAAAAATACACAGAAACAAGAAAACACAAACATACACATAACAAAACACACAAACAAAAAAACTCCAAAACAAATGGACAAACAAAAATGTACTGAAACAAACAAACAAACAAACAAAAACCCCACAAAACTACAACGAAGTACACAAACTATAAAAAATTGCACAATTAAAAATGTACAGGAACAAAAAACAGAAACATACACACAACAAAACACACACACACACAAAAAAACAAATGCACAAACAAAAATGCACAGAAACAAAAACAGACACAGACAAAACATTAAGTTAACCTCATGCTATTGTTACTATAATGTTAGAGTAATGTTACATTTTTCTACCTTCATGATAATGCTAGCTTAAATACAACTGGTCAGTGAACTCAACTAACCTTGCAAGTTATGTTCATTAAAACAGAAATGAAGTATATTCATATTTTATGAAAGCAGAAAGAGAATGATTGAAAAAAAAAACAACAACTAAAAATGAGTCAATTCTGTTAATCATTACGTGTGTGTTATGTATGAAATAATAATGAGCATGAGCATCTCAGTATCACAGTATAGCCGACAAGGCAGATGTGAAGAACAACACAACACTCTAGTGTATGTTAGCTTGCTTACACAATACCTACTGGCACTCACAAAGACTTTGTTTATGTTTCACCTCCTCATAACTTAATTATATTAAAACTGTTTGTAATTCTTTATCTCTCTATCTCTGTCTCTGTTCCTCACATGAAAATTTACCTCTTCACTCATAAAACAATTTTGTTTATGTTGTCTCTTCTGTCTGTCTTGAGTTGGTTGTTACCATTACAAACCACTCTATGAAGCATCTTTGGATAAATCTTATTTCATTAACTGCTTTTCTGACACTCACAGCACAGCTCGAATCCTCGGCTGCGTGCGATTGGCTCGTCTGTTGTTCCTGATGGATGTTTGGGGTCAGCGGTTCAGCTGTGGAGTTCAAACCCGTAAGCCTTTAGCTTACACACCAAAAACATGCACTCAACTGGGAAAACTCATAACTCGCCCTCTGTGCTCGCTCAGCGTTAACACTTTCATTCCTCACCTGGCCCTCAAATATCCTCAGCTCACAGGGGCACATAAATCAGCGAAGGGTTAACGCGACACCTTGGCTTCATTTAGAAACGCCATTACTGGATTTGACACTGTCTCCAGCGGTAAATAATGACCCTTACGGACAATTTGCGTTGGTTGAGTGCAGTAGGAAAGCTAGAAGTGGTCCCTTAATATCATGTGGTCTACTTTATCCTGATACTTTATGTTTTACTGGTACTGAAGATCACACGACATAAAATATGGATATATATTTAAAATATGCTATGAGATTTTTTAAAAGAAGATAACCTAACTTTTTCAGGTATAATTCTATTTCAACATTTAACGTCTCTTTTAAAATTCAGCTGTTTTTAATGAGAAATGAAAAAGGAGCTTGGTAGTGGCTTTTCAGTATGAAAATTGTTAGGAATTCATGATCATGCCACAAGAATGTCGGCTATCTGTAAATATTTATCACCGATTGTAACTGGCTAGCTAACATCAGAGAAAATTCCCACAAAATACTAGCTAGCTAACAGAAAAAATTCCCGCAAAATACTAGCTATAAGGCAAAATATCCACAAAATACTAGCTGTGAGAAAAAATATCTACAAAATACTAGCTGTGAGACAAAACATCCACAGAATACTAGCTGTGTGACAATATATCCACAAAATACTAGTTGTGAGACAAAATATCCACAACATATTAACTATCAGACAAAATATCCACAAAACACTAGTTGTGAGACAAAATATCTATAAAATACTATCAGACAAAATATCCACAAAATACTAGCTATGAGACAAAGCATCCACAAAATACTAGCTAGCAAATGAAATATTTCCACAAAAATAGCTAGCTATCATCAGAGAAAATATAGACAAAATACTTGCTACATAGTACTCTGAACTCTGTACCCACAAAACACTAGCTAGGTAACATCAGAGAAAATTTCCCACAAAACACTAGCTAGGTACCATCAGAGAAAATTTCCCACAAAACACTAGCTAGCTATCCTTAGAGAAAATTCCAAGACAGTACTAGCTAGCTAACATCAGAAAAAAAAAAAATTCCACAAGATACTAGCTAACACTCACTTTCAGTAACAGCTTTATTCTGGTCACAATCACGGTGGATCCAGAACTTATCCCAGGAACAACCACGTGAGGTGGAAATACATCCTAGTTGAGCCACCAAGCAATCACAGAGCTAGCTAACATCAAAGAAAACATCCACAAAATCCTAGTTAGCTAACCTAAATTAGGTTCCCAAAGTAGCTGATGTTAGAAAATATCTGCTTTAGTAGAGGATAATACAAAACAAACAATTTAGCTAAAATAAGAGAATTCTCAAAAATGCTAGTCCACAGCTAGCAAAGATCCACAAACAATACAAGTTGGCTAATGTTAGATAACATTCTTTGTTAGAGGATACATTTAAATAAAGCAAGCTAGCTAATTTATCTAAGCTTCTACAACAAATTAATAGCTAATGTCATTTTAATCCCAAGGAATAATCAGCTAGCGTTCTAGAATTACCTGAGATAAGAATGGATCTGACAAGTTACTCAGGAAATGAGTTAAATTTGTATTTTAATGGCTGTGGGGGTGTATTGTCTATACAAAAAACATGGTTGAATGGCACAGGTAGTAGTTTGCCAATCTGAGAGAGAAATGGAGCCAATCAGGCATCATTTTTCCTCCAAACTACATGCAACATCCATACACAGACCATACACACATCCTAGAGGCTCAGGGAGCGAAAGAAATATCCTATCATCTCCCCTCGGACAGATGGAGGCATGCCGATATCTGCCCACAGCAATGTTGCCAGAATTATGCCTGGATCGTCTACCAATTAAGATATCAAAAGATCTCACTGTAGCTTACTGACAGCTGCTTGAATTGTTTGCACCTGCTGTTTTAGCGTTACGCTAAACGTGTCTGGAGCGGATTATTCCGACTCGTGCTGGCCACAATTCACCTTTCCTAAGAATGATTTATTCCAGCCGATCGTCCTCTGGCAGATGGGACTCCTGACATGAGAATGTGTGTCAGCTAATTGCACTGTTAGACTATTCTCTCTCTCATGCTTTGTGCTGTGAAAATATTCACGCTAACTAAAATAGACATTGCCTTCTGTCAGAACACTGTAACTCTGTCACAGCTTTATAGTAGAAGTTTATGGGTGTCAAGTAGAGAGTGAAGTTATGCTCCAAAATTATTATTATTATTTTTTGTTTTACAGGGAAAAGGCCAGGAGATGCAACAAAACAAATTAGGAAATAGGAATAGACTTAAATTTAACTAGAAGATCAATAGAAAGTAAAAAATGGATGCAGGAGCAACACAATGTTTCTTATTCCACAATATACTTTAAGTGGCCTGCATTCAGACTGGGTTTTATTCCTGAATAAATTATACCTGTTCATGACAGCTGAGTGATTTAACATGCTGCATTAATTTGATTTGATTAATTATTTTGTGATTATTATTCTGTATTAACGATATCATAATTATATCAATTGTCATCTTGGCCTCATGATGGCACGTGAGTAATAAGTAAGGAGTAAGATTATTGACTAATAGTAAGTCCCATCCACACCTCTATTACTGCGTATTCTAAAGAGTGAAAGAGGAAATATTATTTTAAGGGACTACAAGACCATTGTTGGGAATCAGGAAAGATTTCCGGTAGAAACTGACGACGAGGCCTTCAGTTCACATTAGAATGAAACGTAATTTTTGTTAAATAACATCAAGCAAATAAATGCTAGCACTCCCAGTGCTAGCTAACTTTCTTCATCCTGATAAAATACACATGTAGCATTAATATTAGCTGAACGATTCACATGACCCCATCTTAACACCAATTTCAAATTAATAAAAAATTACTGTTTCAGTATTACCATGGCAGCTAACTTTGGGTTATGACAGTTTGGGTCATAACCCAACTTAGACACAGCTTAATATTTAGTCAGACTCACTCATATAATCCAGAAGTGTCATCAGACATGGGTTGATAATACTGTAGCACTGAACCTTAACGGTAAATAGTAAATATATAATACAGTATACAGTATACACAGTTCAATAGAATAGATTAAGGTTAGGTAATTTTTTTACTTAATGTCAGATAGCTACTGCTAGAGACAAAAACATTAATGATAGCTAAGTTAGCTAGTCAGTGGTTATATTATTAGCTAGGCAAATAATCTTGCTAAACTGTTATGTTGTAAAATCAATGCCAGTGTTTTATACTAAGAGATATATTGCTCTGTCCAATACGTGACAGAAATAGAGTGACTTTGCAGTGTGGATTACACCACTAATTAAATGCACAAGCTACAAAATTGGGATAAATACACTAATATTTAATCAAATGCATAGAGTTTTATCATTACTAGCCAAAGTTACGCTAACGTAAGTGCAATGTAGCGTGGGTGTGTGGATGAACTAATTCCATGACAAGGCTTTTTTTCTCAAAACTTACATTACATTTGTAAATATTTGGTAATTATGTAAATCACTAATTCTCGCTTAATCTTACACTAGCTAAATAGCTAGCTAGAAACGTAGCTATTGCTTAGCACTGAATTAGGAAGCTAGGCAAAATTAGCTAACAAACACTTTTTGGTTGATGTCTGTAAATCAGCAGTAGTTGTCTCTCACTAAATCATGTGACTTCCACTAGACATAACATGCCAACAGGGACCATTACAGTTTCCATTAAAACCGATATAATTCCCATTATAGCCATTAAAAGCATTACAAATTCTGTGAGGAGTTCTATTGTTTTTTTCAGCAGGGAATTTCTTAGCTTGGAAGTGCTGAAAATAAATGAGGGACAATCTCACATGTAAAATGTCCTTAAGGTTTTTAAAAATGATCTACAAAACAAAGTTTGAATAGGTTATGGACTTTGTGCTGGGCTTAATAATGAGGAAATGAAGGGGAAAAGTACGCAGAATAGCTAGGAACACTCCACATATGGGGTGAAATCTGGTTTACTGGTTAGCATGAAGGCTAGTCATATTTAAAGTGGCAAATAAATTACAACTTACAAATTATACTACTGAGAAAACCTAGCGATCGTAGCATTTCTCATAACTTCTTATAAATGCCTAGAACACTCTAACTATTTATTTAGTTTTTTGGTCAAGCTAAAGATTCACACCTCGCAGCTTCCTCTTAACAGGAAACTCTGTGTGTAAATTCCACCAGATCCGGTGAGAGCGCAGGTCCCTCAGAGCAGAAAGTGAGGAGGCAAGGTGGATGAATCCCAGGGGTCTTTTTTTACCTTTGTGATTGACTTTTCAGCACACTCTGCCGAGGATCTTGATAAGCCTGTGAAAGCTGAACTCTGCGAGCGAGCTGAAGAGGCTTATTGTCCTCGTTTCGTCCGCTCGATCCGTCTGGTTCCCGGATGGAGGGAGAAGAAACAAAGTAGCCCTAATAGAGCAATCCAAAGCCCGGCAACAACAAACCTGTTATTCTCTTGCTCTTTTCACAGAAACACACACACACACACACACACACGCAGCATTAAAGAAGTCAAGCCAGGTTTAGCCGGTCACACAGTTATTCAGCAAAAAAAAAAACATGGCCAGCCAACGTTCACTGGCTTTCCTTGTCGAAGAAAAAAAAAAGATGAATTACAATTCATTACGCTCGTCTGTCTTTTTGGAAACATATGGGGTATTCTATCCGCTCTTAAGTTTCCTCCAAGTGTGTCATGAGTGTGTTGATGATTGTCTGTGTGTACTTTCAGACAGGTGGTGAGCATCACAACCCTTTTTCTTTAAAGCATCTGTCCATCTCCAGCTGGCCAGAGCACCTGGATTTGAGACTCTGAACAGAGATCAGTATTCGTCTTTCTCACACACTCACGCTTAGTAGCTGCAGACCAGACACCGGCATCTGGTCTCCTTCTGTCCAAGTGTGTGCGAGTGTTTATGTGTGTGGGGAGGGACGTATTCAAAAAGGTTAACAATCCATTTCTAAGATCAGTGACTTCTTCACACATCCTGATTTTACTGAGTGACAGGTGTCCTGGGGTCAGCGAGGGCGGAGCATAAGTTATATTTGATCATCCGATCACAAACTTGATTATGTGACATCACTAGTTTTCATTTATTCAGCTTGGCATATAGCAATGAATACAGATTTAATTGCAAATACTGAAATATTGCATGTCATACACCAGCTGAAATTCCTCAAAGGTGGGTCTTGGGTGGAGCAAAAGAAAAGCGTTCACCCAATCTTTGGGAGATTGAGAGTTCGAATCCTGGATATGCCATAGCTGTCCATGGCCTGGAGTCATGGGAGCTAATTGGCTGTGCTCTCTGGGTGGGAAACGTAACATACTCTCCCTCCCTTGTCAATCACAGTGACAGTAGCCAATCGTGGGTGTCTGTGAGCTCATGTATATAGAAGAGGGCAGATAGTGTTCATGTATGTAGAAGAGGGCAGATAGTGCCCTCTTCTACATACATACAGAAATCTGACTACAGGGTGATGGCCAGTCAGTCAGGAGAGAGAAACCAATCTAAGTATAACCAATAAACAATCTTGGTGGAAAATAAGGTAGAGGAAATGAGGTGGAGCATTTTTCTTTTTATTTCTTTAGCTTGATGTATTGTTTAGTAAGAATAATGGTTCAAAATACAGGGAAAGTTTTTTACACATACATCATACACCAGCTCAAATATGTCAAAAGTGCTCATGAACCAAATGTAGGCATGAAAGAAGTCAGACTACTTAGTGACAGAGGGGAGCCACATCCAATCAGGGAAGACAGAGTAAATAGGCCAAGAAAATAAGGCAGGGATTGGCACAGTCTTTTTCAGAAAACAACATAGTGTAGTGGCATTGGGTTAACTTGATTAGGGTGAAGGGCTTCTCAGGAACAATGAGTGTGGAGTATACATTAAATTTGATCATCCAATAACAAACTTGATCGTCTGACATCACTAGCTTTTCATTTGTTTAGCTTGATATATTGCTTAGAAAAAGAATGCTGCTTTTAATAGCCTAATATTAACTAACTTGCAACTTAATGTCAGCTAACTACTGACAGAACCAAAACATTAGCTAGCTAATATTAAAAAAATTACCTAGCTAGATAGCTAATGTTAGCACAGTGCTATGGTTGGGTACCTGGCTAGATTAGCTTGCTAAACTTATAATGTGCATTCCATACTAGCATTTTAGTTTATGTATTTATATTAGAGCTGAAGAAGTGGTGATGTCACCTGATCAAGTTCATGATTGGCAGATCAGATTGAACACTGTGTGTTAACCTGATGACTGTCACAGAGCAAATTCGGGACATGCACCTTATTTGTGTGTGTGTGTGTGTGTGTGTGTGTGTGTTCTAGCTTTTTTTCTGACCTGAATTAAGGCCAGGAGTCAGAAGTGCAGCTTCCTGAGACTGATAGCTTCCTGCGAGCAACTTATACCTGTGAGCAAGTAAAACCACAGCAAGTCCAAAAGCCAGAGAGATTTAGAGCAAGGGAGCGAGAAAAGGTAGAAGGTAGGGGGAGAAAGAGGAAAAAAAGGAAGAAATGGAGGAAGAGTGACAGAAATAAGGTAGAGGGAGAGACAGAAAAAGAGACAAAGTAAGGACAAAGGACGAGATGCAGAGAGAGGGTAAGATGGAAAGAGATAATGAGCGAGAGACATAAGGGAAAGACTGAGAGATAGAGAGGTGCTGTCAGTGGCAGTGTGAGTGTTTAGCTCATTGTTAGTGATGCTGATGTGAAACTCTATCTGACCCTCTGACACAGTGCAGCTTTTCCCATGTGGCCCGGATCAGGAGCGGCCTGTGTAAACACTGACACTAATCTGGGAAATACATTCAGTTTGGATATTTCACACAAGAAAGAAACTGATTTTTGTTTCATGTGTTATGCAAGAAGACACTGGTGAAAGGCAGAAGCTTCAAGGTACAGTTCTGTGAAAAACAAATGCACATCATTTCCCCTATAATTCACCTAAGACATGCTTGGTACTGGTGTTTGCTTTTTCAGTTGTGCATTGAAGCCACAAATCTAACGTAAATAACAAGTAATAGAAGTCTATGAACAAGTCTTTACTTTATTTTATATCTATTATCTTTACTCTTTACTCTTGATGGCATCTACTGGCTTGCTCCAAATGATATGTTGTTGTACTTGTACAGTGACAATAAAGATATCTTATCTTATCTTATCTTATCGCAACCAAACTCTGGTCTGTAAATATCTGCTTCATGCTGCCTCTAGCTGTTCAGTGATATCACACAGACATGCCAATGTGGTTTAGGAGACAATAAAACATATGTGTGATGGTCCAGAAAAACGCATTGGAGGTCGCTGAAAATCATTAAAAATTAGGTTTTGGTCAAAATTGCATTTTTCTGCCTATGTGTATATTTATTTACTTTTGAGAACTTTAAGAATCCATAAATACACTTTATGGCCAAAAGTTTGTGGACACCTGACCATCATACCCATATGTGGGTCTTCCTCCAAACTGTTGCGACAAAGCTGGAAGCACACAATTGTATAGGACGTCTTTGTATGCTGTAGCATTACAATTTCATTGACTGGAACTAAGAGGCCTATACATATTCCAGCATGACAATGCTGCTGTGCATAAAGCGAGGTCCATGAAGACATGGTTTGCCAAGGTTGGTGTAGAAGAACTCGACTAGCCTGCACAGAGCCCTGACCTCAACCCCACTGAACACCTTTGTGATGAACTGGAACACTGACTGCACCACAGGCCTCCTCACCTGACATCAGTGGAAAGCCTTCTAGAAAGAGTGGAGGTTATTATAACAACAAAGGGGGACTAAATCTGGAACGGGATGTTCAACAAGAACATATGGGTGATGGATGATGATCAGTTATCCACAAACTTTTGGCAATATAGTATATACTTCATTAAAACGACATGGAAATTGTAGCATGTGGTCAGAGTTAGTAGGCAAGTGCATATACTCAAATTGTTATTTATTAGGGCAAATCCAATAATAAAACCCAGGAAACAGAGAACATGGAAACTAGAAAACAATGCTAAGACTTAACGACACAAATGCATGGTAAGACTTTGCAAAGAAACAGCAAGGATTAAATAGACCAACTAATTACAACCTTAACACTGAACATCTGGACACAATCGGGAAACACACCAATGACAGGACATAGGTGGAGACCGGACCAAAACAAAGACTTGCTTGCATGCTCGTTGCATTTTAAACAGTATGCTGAGAGGAGGATATATGGCAGAAACATTTATTTACTTTATAATCTTGCCTTCCTGCAAAGATTATGTTGTGTAAGGATCCATGGTGGAAAACAATCAGTCTGCTTAAAGATGTCTAAAAACCTTGCTAGCTGTGTGTGATTTCCTCACAGTGAATGTTAGGCTTTGATATGTTATGTACCATGGTGAAACAAACATACAGTAAGCCTAATCAATTCAGATTGTAATCAGATACCTGCTGTTAAAATGTCCACGATGTTCCTGCACCATCATATCATCATCAAAACAGAAAACACTCTGTACAGAAAACAGAGGACAACCTTTTCTAATGTTTAAATTTAAATACATGAAATATGTTAAATTTACAGGGGCATGGTGGCTTTAGTGGTTAGCACTGTTGCCTCACACCTCTGCAGTTGGGGGTTGAAGCTTGCTTCCACCCTGTGTGCATGGAGTCTGCATGTTCTCTCCGTGCTTCGGGGGTTTCCTCTGGATCCTCTGGTTTCCTTCCCAGTCCAAAGACATGGTTGTAGGCTGACTGGCATTTCCAAATTGTCCGTAGTGTGTGCACCTCTTCCAGGGTGTCTCCCGCCTTGTGCCCCAAGTCCCCTGGGATAGGCTCCAGTCTCCCCAGCGACCCTGTATAGGATAAGCGGTACAGAAGATGGATGGATGGATGCTAAATTTAGCTAAAAGAACAGAATTTTCGCCATCTATCTTAGCGTGAACAGAGATCAATCGAGTCAGGAGAAGACTATGAGGCTCATATTTAAATACCACAAGTGACTTTTACCTCAGGTGATGAGACTAATGTTGTATTGTTTGTCCATAAGTAGATTCGGTTACAAATTTGCTCTCCACCACCATCAACAAAACACCAGCTGAGGGAATATCTTTTAGAAGAATGATACTCAGGTCTCCAGTACAGTTCCAGAGACTTGTAGAATCCATGCCAGGGTGCATTAAAGCTGTTCTGGTGGCTTGTTGAGGCCCAAAGCCTTACTAAGAATAACTGTAGACACATGTATATGCATTTTTAGATTAGATGTGATTCACAAATGTAACCTGTTTTATATGCAATATATTTGCAATAAATTTTATAACAAATTTAGGCCTCCCTACACTGAACAAGAAAAATGCAAAGAATAAACTTTCCAGAGCATGGAACATTTATTACGTCTTCACTCTGCAGTCTGTCTGTCATCGTTGCTCAACACTTCAATTACTTCACGTACTTTATGGCAGACATTTCCACCCCTCTTTCCATTGTGCTGTATGTCATTTAGGATAGAAGCTTCTGTTTACATATTAATGATATTAATGACAGGTTGGCCTCTTCAGTGACATTCTCCTGGATTATTGATCATGCAGTGACACATGAAGTGGTTCAGGTTTAGCCGGTTAAAAGTGCTGAGCAAATGAAGAGCTGTTTTTAACTAGATTAGTCTGAACCTGGAGTATTTCATTTGTAGTTTGTTGCTTTAAAGGTCGATGTCAATAAAAATTTATAGCCCTTGTTTTGCAAAACGTATCACAAAACATGTTGTCGAGTTGCTCAGTGTCTCAAATATACTTGTTTATGTGGTTTCTGACTCTGTGTAACCAACTGTTGTCTATAAAAATGGACAAAAGGATGTTGCAGAGCCATTTGAAATGCCAAAATCAGTTTTTCTTTCACAGCCAATAGTTTGGTGTTACTCTGAATGAGCATGTGCTTCAGGTAGGAGGAATATCTTTAGGATTTTCGAAGTTTGTACATTAAGTAAAGAATAAAACACAACTGAGTGTGCAATTATAGGAAAATAATCCACACTGGGGTGGTGTGATATGGCCTGACAGCCTGAAGTGTATTATTTCCTATAACACCATGTCCTGCAATTTACACCACAGCAATTTGCCAGCAATTACAGCATGACCTTTTTTTTTTTTTTTTTTTTTTTTTTTTTTACCTTTTATAGTTATTTAATGTTATGGAACATCAGCAAAACATGTTAGTTCCTGTGATCACTTACTTAAAGCTATAAACAGTCATACTCTATGTACATATACAAAGACTTCTCTCTCTCTCTCTCTCTCTCTCTCTCTCTCTTGAAGTTAATAAGACCAAATGTAGCTTATCATGTTATTGGGACAACACAAACTCCTCTATCCTGAAGACTTTCCCTTGGTAGAAAACTCACTGACTGTTACAGAATGCTGACACTGGAGACTCCTTCCATAAATGTTAAATAAACATCTCCTTACAGAAAGTTTCACCATATAAATGCTTATTTGCTAAATAACAAAACATTTAGTCCATTTTATTATTAGATGTACAATTCATACAATTCATGTAAACCTGTGATTTGAATTACAGCCAGAATTAATGTAAGAGCTGCTCTTATAGAAAATTGATCAACACATTCTGACCAATCAGTTTAGAGAATTTAGCAGTGCTGTGGTATAATCACTATTAGAACTGTGGAATTTAATTTATTCTCTTTTTTCACTTACAAAAAAAAAAAAAATTAAAGGGCTGACTGGTATAAATTAGAGAGGTTAAGCCGTCTTTCATGCAAACAAATAAAAATGAGGTTCACTTATCGATCTATTCACAGTTGAGTGCAAAAATTTGCCCAATTGTTTCTGGGCAAAAACAGAAAATTATACCACAAAAGAAAAAAAAAGACAATAGTCCAAAACATGCTAAACTAACCAAAAACAGAAGTTCTGCCATGACCCTGTCAGATCCTGTCCACGTGTATATAGATCTTTTTGAAAACGTAGATTTTACCCGTTCGTTTTAAAACAAAGTCCACATAAACAGCGTTTTTTGAAAATATCTCACATATTCACATGAAAATGCTAATATTACTTGAATGTCAGACAATTGTATGTCATAAACTGCACCTCAAGAATAATGTTGAGTTTGTGTATTGAGTGGTAGAGAAGGCAAAATGAGGAAAATCATCAACATGGCCATCCATTCCTCAGTAACTGCCGTCTCCTGGTCAGGGTTGCGGTTGGCCAAAAGTTCAAAAATGAAAAATGACAAACAATAATAATAGGAGTCATATGTGTGGACTGACGATGAGATGGAACTACTGCTTAATATTGCACTTACCAAGATCTCCATTTGCAGTGTGCTGTGTAGCGCTGGAGCAGTGGATTCAGTGCTCGTACAGTGTGAGGGTGTAATAATAAAACATAGCGAAGTTGCATACACGTTATTGTACAAGTAATTACAGACCACGAAGTAACAAGCCATTTATAAGATTTATAACATTTTCAAGACATATATTTTGCACGTTCAAATGAGAACAGTGACAGAGGAGTTTTAAAATTTCTCTACCTTGGAGCTTGTTTGTATCTTCTTTTTCAGTGGACAGGAGGCCAAAACCTAGAGAACAATCTATGTTTTTCAAAAAAATGTATGACATCTGGAGGATTTATCACAGATATTTGAAGAAGACTGATGTAGATCATATGATAATGAAGGAACATCTGTGAAACCAAGCATGTGTGATTTATACTAAGGGTACACAAACTTTTGCACTCATCTACAGTATGCATGTGGATTTTAAATCGATTTCAAACTTTTCAATAGTCCTGTATATGTTTCCGTACAGTTTTAAATGATGGATTCCTGAATAATAAGGATCACCTGGGGTTAAAAACAGGATTAGTGTTTGATACCTGAGGGAATAAAGTCAGTTCTCGGTCATGCACTTAGACAGCTGGACCCTCCTGAAACACAGCGTCTTTACCATGATGAAAATATTCGAAAGCACTCTGTCTCTGAGCGAGTAGTGTAATGAGCAGTCTACTTCAGCATGGATGTGTTTAGAGGAAAGCAGCTCATGCGTGTGAGGAGAGCTGAAGTGCTTATTCTGTGGAATAAAGTCATTAAGTAAAGCCTCTTTTCCTCTTCTCAGTCGCTCATCAGTGGCCAACTTGACATCCTGACCCCCCCCCCTTAACATTTAATTTATTGATCTTCATTTTATTTGAATTTGCGAAGAGCCTCGTGTGCCGTTTTAAATTAATCCTAGTTAATTTCCATCCCACCCGTGAATGAATGAATGAGGCCTCTGTTTCAGGAGGCCACCCAGTTTTATGAGAATCTGCAGTGAATTAGAAAATCTGTCAGTGCTGCTGGAGGATATGCCCCGTCATTCCACCTGTAAAGAAGGGAAAAAAAAAAAAGAAAAGAAAATGCGCTTTTGTCTATTATCTCGTAGGCTTACCTGACATGAGTTAACCCGGAGGTCAATAACATCCGTGGAGCGTTGCAGGAATCGCTGGGCTGGAGAGAGACGAGCTGAGAGAGAGCTTTGTTCCGATTCTGACCACCAAATCTGCTCAGTGCTCAAGCAACTGTGAGAAAAAAATACTTACTTACATTTATATAAAGCACCAGCAATAATAATAATAATAATAATAATAATGATGATGATAATAATAATAAACAACCAATTATGTAGTGCACATTAATTGGTAAATTGTTAGCTAGATAGCTAATTATTTTAATTCATGTGGATTTAGTTTATATGATTATGATTATGATTATATATATATATATATATATATATATATATATATATATATATATAATAATCATATATATATATATATATATATAATCATAATCATAATATATATATATATATGTGAATGATATCTGAAAAAAAAGATGATTAATTTCAGATAAAATGTATGTATTTCAAATAGCTAGCAAATGGTAATAATAAATGAATATATAATAATAATAATGCATAGATAATAACTTAAAATATTTAATTAGCAGCTTTTATGACAATTTACAATATTGTGATACATTTAAATAAATAATTACTATGTTTACCCCTTAAGATCACATATAGGCCAATGGATCCCTAAAGAATACAGCCAACAGTCATATACATATTATTTATATTTACTTCTAAATGATATTTTTATATGTAAACGATTTTTTTAATATAATATTTATATTTTGCTTTTATTTGGGAAAGGGAAATGAATTTTATATGAATTTCCTGCATTCCAACACCATCTATTTAGTAACATGATTGGTTTCGTTCCATTTCTTCATCTACATTCACCAAATATAAACAAATGACAGTCCAAACGAGGCGTGTGGTGTGTTTTTCCTGGGACTTTTTGTTTGCTTAATGTTTGTGTTCATTTGAATAGTAATGGACATGGCATGTAAATGGACTCCTATGTGAATGCTGAACAAAGACGTCTGCCTCCCAGGTGCCCTATTCATGCCTAGGAAAAAAAAAATAGTCAAGTGTGTGTTTGTGTGGTGGGGAAGAAATTCCCAGTGTGTTTATATTTCCTTCAATCTAATCAATAAAATCAGACTTTTTACGTCGTTCTTTCCTAAGCAGTACCACGTTCCGGTTAGCGAGTGGAAACAGCGGGAGGGTCGGAAGGATTTGCCTAATTTAAGTGGATAATTTACAAGTCCTTCATGCGTTTTTCAACAGCGTCACCCACCCGAGACGGACAGCTTTGCATTCAGTCAGCCATACGCAATGTGGCCACAAATTAAACAACTTTGCCGTAATGATCTTGCAGTCTGCGTGCCAGCTGTCTCTGATGTTTCACAAACAGAAACAAAAGATGAAATGCTGCATATCAAAGTGCTGAAGGCAAAACTAATTTGTGTGTAGCGCTGCTTAGCAATGGTCCGTTTCATTGCCCCAGGCCGTCCCTTTTGATTTTTTGGCAAGACACAATACTATAACATTTACAATAAAATCCCCCGGTTTTACTTCTCTTCAGCTTAGTGATGAGCAATAAGCAATAATGAGAGAAACAGAGCCTCTGCACATGCTGGGGATTCTCCTGATGGCAGGAGTGTGTGCACAGGTGGAAGTGGAAATAAGAGATGGAGAAAACAGGATATCACTAGCACCATCTTTCTGATTCACATTTACAAGCACTAGATTATTTCAATGAACTTTTTATTCCTATTAATTCTTTTGGACATCGTCTCTGTAATATACTGTACGGTAAATATCACTATTAAATTGTCCAGGAGAGCTTCATGTTGTATTGCTCCACATTAATTAGATGCACACTTTCTAAATAGAAAAAAGTGACAAATATTTTAATGAGTGTGTGTTAGGATTTTAATCAGTGTGCAGTGTGTACGTTTAAGCAAAGCTGCTGATTAGTGAGCTGCTGTAACGGCCATTATGGCGTCAACATCTGGCAGTTGAAATTCAAATCGATCAACGCTCTGTCAGTGTGTTTCAAAGAGAAAACTCACTTTAATCAAAACATCTTAACAAAATGTGTGAAGTTCAAAAAAAAAATACAGAAATTGACACACTAATATGCATGTACATTAAGCACTCCAGGCTCATAGAAAAGACAAAGACAAAGAATAATAGAAGTGAATAGTAAGTTTCCTGAAATAACCTTCATGTTACCTAATAGGTAAGCAATAATATGTGATGAACCTGAAGACTATTTTAGATTAGACTAGATTAGACTTAGATTATGTGGAGCGTCTGCCATACATGTCCCGGGGTATGAACTGTTACTATAGAAACAATAACGTATTAAATCGAGGGCATTAATATTAACGTTCATGTTACAGCTAGAACTACCTGTGCTGTTATATGAGAATAATGCACACCTTCTGACCAATCAGATTCAAGCATTTGCCCATGTCTGTAGTAAAAATAAAATTAATCAACATCTAACCAATCAGATTTGGGAATTCAACAATGCTGTGGTATAACAAATCTTATTATTAGTAATGAAATATTACTGGCTTCCTCATAAATACAAGATACTTTTGCAGTTTTGCCTCCATTCCTGAAATGAAGGTGTGGTTTTCTTGTTCGTTAACTAGCTAGCTAACAAACAGGCTAAAGCAGTAGCAGAGCTTAAATAAAGGAACAGGAAGAACAACAAAACTAGAACATTGACATAAAATAGCATAAGTAAATAAAACTACAGTATCTACAATAGAAAACGCTAACGTTCTATGCTAAAGATAGCATTGAAGGCTAAGCATGAAAGGGAACTGATTTGATGATTAAAGATTCAAGAATTTTGTCATATACACAGTTATTTAAAGTATATAACTCGCAGTGAAATGAAAACCTGGCCTACTCCTGCTTAGACTGTGCATTTAAATAACTAAATTAAAAATAAGATATGAAGAAGAAATAAGAAATAACAAGAAATAAGAAATGTTGGTACAGGAATGTGAAAAAATAGTAATGTACAAAATATGCAGTTATGTGTAGTAATAATACAAAGTGATATAATTAATAAAAAAGATATAATTCATAAAAGGTTTACTGCTTTAAACTGTATTTAAGAATTTATGGAATGTCTATGAAGCTCATGAATGGGAAGAAACTGATGGAAACAAGGCCATGGAAATGTGGACATAACACTGTTCAGCTCTATAAGAAAAACATGTCTGAAGAATAACAGTACTCCAGCCTCCATGGGAGCACAGTAACTCAGATATCATAACACAATACGTCAGCCATTTTTATTTTGGAAAGCTATGTTGTCGCTGCATTCATGCACTACCTCAGAAGGGTAAAACATCACCTGTTCTTCAGACAGAGATTCAAATTTAGCTTTGGGGTGTGTGTGTGTGTGTGTGTGTGTGTGTGTGCGCACGTGTGTGTGTCTGTATGTGTGTGTGTCTTTCTAAGGTTTTAGAAAGGGAGGAACTGGTAACAGTACATTCAGTTCTCCTGTAATTCTTTGCTTCTCTGGTCCTGTTTTGATCTGAAAAAAAAAAAAAAAACTTCCTCTTATTTTCCTCTTAATATATTCCCAATCAATATAGATTGAATGAAAATGCTAGTGTGCCTCAGTACCAACTAGTTTCAATGTTGTAGCAAAACATCTCATACATACATTTCTGTGAAATTTTTAATTCCATCACTTTAAAACTTCCTGATGATAATCATTAACACTAGCTTGACCATAAACTGTCTGCTTTTACAATAGTGAAGAAATATTAGTTACATATGTTAGCTAGACAAGTTACTCTGCCAGTATTAGCTAGCTGGGTTAGCTTGTTCAGTTCATCATTCAGGTTTCCCTGATCTTATATTTCACTAATTTAACTGTGTAAATTGTGTTATTGTGTTGAATTTAGCCAAAGCGCAACCACAGCTCACACAGAACACACTTTTAGCTAATGATGTATTTGACTAGCCTGTTGGCTTTGGTACCATATGAAACTACAGGTCATGGTGTATTATGGATATCTAATATATATCGTATATTTCTGAAAACTACAGGCTTTCCTGAATGTGTCTCTTTTTCATGTACAGTATCTCAACCAGAAATTAAGGTGTAGCTTTTTAAAATCTGGTTACCCCTAAAGTAAAAAGGAGAAAATTATATTTAAAGATTTCCTTCCAACTATGGAAAAGGAGTATCATGGACATTTTGAAAGCCAGTATCTGATTACAACTGAATTGATTAGATTTCTGTTTCAGTAAGGCATGTAACTATCCAGCAACTTGACCAAGGCACGACGTTCATTGTGTAAGGAAATTGCACTTATCTAGGAGGGTTTTAGACATTTTAGGCAGACTGATTTTACCTCTGTGTTCGTTAAACTGGCTTCTTACACAACGTGATCTTTGCAGAAAAATAGTGTAGGCAAGATTAAAAAGTAAATAAAAACAATTACATGTTATTTGAAATGGTGAAATATCCAGTGCCTTGCAAAAGTATTCAACCCCTTTCCGTCTGGTTTACAAATGACACTTACGCAGAGTGCTCCAGCCAGTATTTATTATTATTATTATTATTATTATTATTACAAACCATTATGCTTTTAAAGTAAATTTTCAAAGTTAAAATTCACTATTTGTTAGCAAATCTTTAATTTTTTAACTGAACACTGCTGCTAGCATAAGTATTCAACCCTTTCAGACTAGAACTTGGTAGAACAACCTATTGCTGCAATAATAGCTTTAAGTCTGTTGTTGTAAGTTCCTACAAGCTTTGCATACCTACAAGCTATGCATGGGAGGGGTTTTTTAGTCCATTCTTCCTGGCAGATTTACTCCAGGTTCTTCAGGTTGGATGTTGATTGTTGACTGCATATTTTTAAACAGTGACAGAGATTCTCAGTGGGATTCAGATCTGGACTTTGACTTGGCCACTACAGAATATTTAGCTTTTTATTATGGCCTGTGTTAGGTTTGCACCACATATAGCACTTTGAAATTTGTAAAAAAAACGAAAAAAACAAAAAAGCAGCATTTCGATCTTGGACTCGTCACAACAAAAACCACATCTTCAATGGGTCACTCTCGTGCTTTCATATTGCTCTTCTTTCTTTCTAGCCACCCTCCCATGCTGTTCTCAATGACATGGGAGCTCTTGAAAATGGCTGTCTGGTGCACATTCACTCAGCCACTGTACCCTGTAACTCCTTCAGAGTGACTGTTGGCCTCGCTGTGGCTTCCATCACCATTCTCTGATTTTCGCATTGAGTTTTGAGGGATGGCCTTGTCTAGGTGGCGCTTGGGTGGTGTCATGCAACTTCCACTTCCTCACTATTGACCAACAGTGCTTACTAGGATTTCCAATATATATAAAATTTTACACCCTTTTCATTATATATAACTTTATACCCTTTTGTTATAAAAGCTGAAATTCTATTACCTTATCTTTAACTTCTCTTCAATGACAGTTCAATGGGTTTTTGTTTAGAAAACAGGAGCTGTTTTAATATTTCACAGGTGAAGGCCAATTAGTCAATTGTATCCTTGTTAAGACAATATCTTTCATCTGGAGCTTCCAGAACCTGGGGGGTGGAATCCTCATGCAAGCAGCATTTTTCAGTTTTTGCTTTTCATTGAAATACTGACCAATAATTAATTCTGACTTTGAAAATTTACCATAAAATAACATTAGTTTGCAATAAAAATAGTGACAGGAAGAAGGTCTGTATATATCATTTGTTATTCAGACAAATCTGATAAATATCAGGGATAGTTTCCATTGAATACTTTTGCAAGCCACTGTGTTTATAAGTTAAAGTGTCAAATATGTTATAGGCAGAAAAACCTAATTTTGTCCAAAACCTTATTTTTTTGTATCTTTTGGCAGCTTGCCAGAATTCTGATGGTTTTCCCAGACCCCCACCCATATGTCAAAATCCATGTAATTCTATGAATAGAATAAAATCCATGCAATTCTGTGGAGAATGCTTACTTTCACAGAATACATTCTACTCACTACACGTTTTATATATAGGAAATATATATATATATATATATATATATATATATATATATAGGAAATATATATATATATATATATATATATATATATATATATATATATATATATATATTTGTAATAGTCGCATAGCAGTAACCCTATTAGCTCTATCTTGATTCAGAGTAAGTAGCAAGAACTAGGATTACTCAGACACTGTGTAGTAGATGTGGCCCAAAGGATCTCAAACTTGCACTGGTTTCTGACTCCGAAACTCAGAATGCAGACTCATTTGTTTTCTATGTGATAAACTGTATGCATTAATCCAAATCAACTGCACAAATCTGTACTCCTGACCCTCTCTCTGGTATGCTGTGGAGTCATGTAATGAAATCGAACAATGTAAAGAAGAATTGACACCATTGCCACCAGTTTTTTTGAGGTTGAAACCCAGTTAAATGGGTTTAATGCTTAATACATACAGTGGGGTCCAAAAGTCTGAGGCCACATCTGGGTTTTTATTTTTCATGTAAAACTAATAAATAACCAGAAGGTTTTAGAATTTTGAAATATTTAAAACAAAGAAAGTTCAATATTTGCATATTTCATTTTCAAGATTCTGCACTATTTCTAGGTCACTATATTTAAATGTAAGCAAATGTGTGATATTGACCATGTTAACTGCTTTGTACAAAAGGTCAGATTTTCCTCATTCCTAATCTGTTGTTGTTGTAAATAATATAATTTTTAAAATGAAATTTGTTGTATTAAATTAGAAACAATGCAAAATAGAAGCACTTTTGGTCTGCATTGTATTTTGGTCCGCATTGTATATATTTATTAATGGATGGTGCCGTTAGTGAACGTAAATAATGTGATCTGTATTCATAGCCTGAAGCTAAAAGCTCATCCTAGTCGCTCCTTATATGAGAAGCCATTGTGTTTAAAGGTCAGATCCTCCACCTTCATTCACAAAAGACCTACAGCTCAAAGCTTTTCTGACACTGAAAGCAG
Organism: Pangasianodon hypophthalmus; assembly: GCF_027358585.1. NCBI lineage: Eukaryota > Metazoa > Chordata > Actinopteri > Siluriformes > Pangasiidae > Pangasianodon > Pangasianodon hypophthalmus. The sequence continues at coordinate 15,182,406 of NC_069731.1, read as the reverse complement.
AGACGCTGATATTCACAGCACTCTCTGGTGTCACTTTTGCTTTGTTTCGCAGTATTTCTCCACCTTTTTCCCTGGAGGATGTTTCCAAGAGACGCCCAATCGCTATTCTTATACCTGTAAAATATGGCGTCCCAATTTCCACCGGGCAACTTTACCCTCACACTGTCTGTTATGAAAAGTGACTACGAGTATCTTTTGGGAAGATGCTGATTGTGTGATCTGAAAGATGGCTCAAATAGAAAAGAATAGAGAAGATGAAGAATAAGCGTATTGTGTATTGTGTGGTGTGACATTTGCGTGACAACACAAGCAAAAACACATATGAAGGACATCCCCATTCATGAAAGGGTCCAAAAGTCCAAAAACAGAGTATTCTTTTTGGCTGAAACATGCAGAGATGGTAATGCATAACTTATACATGCATACCTAATCAATGTCAGATATTTAAAAAATAAAATGTACACAAGTCCCACATTTACCATTCACCTCAGTATAGGTGATCAGCCATGATGTGTTTGGTGTCTGAAGTTTGCTGCTTTAGCTTTACTCTGGAGTTCTGAGGCTAATGAAGCTAACAACTGAGGGAAAGTTATAGCCAGCAGTTTAGTGAATTGTGGTGTGAATTTAATGCCTAAACCTCAAAATTTACCTCAAAATACCTATATAATTCTGTACTACATATAAGCTGACTATATCATCATCCATATATGTCAGACTCATATTACTCTTACTTCATTGGATAATCTCACATATATACTGTGGATTTGTACTTAAGAACTGCGGCTGTAATAATAAAGTCTGTCCTGGGCTCATCCCAGGACTCTTATTCACAATATGTTCATACTAAACATCCTTTCAACACATTTAGTATTGTTTGTCTTTACTCATCTACACCTGTATGCTGTAATGATTTATAATCGCACTGTTAATATGTTGTTACTCAGAAGAGGATGGGCTCCATTTTGAGTCTAGTTCCTTTCAAGGTTTCTTCCTCTCCACTGTCATCTCTGGCTTGTTCGTTAGAGAACTAAATCTATATCTGAATTTCTGTGCACCTGCTTTGTGACAATGTCTGTTGTTAAAAGTGTTATACAAATAAAACTGTATTGAAATCTGAAAGCCATGCCTCCTGCCTGAGACTGACTCATGTGGTTGGTACCAAACTATGTGCTGAGAAGCTCTCCAGATTCAAGATGGTGTGCTATGACTGTGTTTAGCTCCATTATTATAGACAATTATGTCTATCCAGTGTCAGAACCCACATATCCAGATCTATTTGAGACACTGAACAACTGGACAAAGCAGATTGAGGTCAGGAGGTGAGTGTGTGATGTTTTAATAATGAAATTTAATAATGAATGAATCTCCAGTGCAAAACAAACCATGTCTTGGCTGATCAAATATATTTGGTTTAAGAGGGAATATTAGCTACAGTTTTAGATTTAAGATGAATTATGGACAGATCATGCACATTGATTGTACTGGAACCCTATCTGATGTACACAACATTCAAAGTTATAGGAACTACGGGAAATCATAGAAATATGTCATCACTGGGATTTCTTTCTATTATTGTTGTCATTTTCCTTTTGAACACACTAACAATATCATTTCATGATTCTGATTATATGTTCTGTGGTTGGACATCAAGCATAATTTGACATTAGCTGCTTGGTCAAATTTTACTTCCTGTTTGTCGTTTTCTGTTTTATTGGACTTACCATGTAGTGGAGAGGTGGATGATTGAGAGTTTGATTTGTAGCCCAAATTTTGGTATGTTTCTTCTCTTTTCTGCGTTTTTCTGCCTCTCCATCATGTGTTTATGCAGATCCACAGAGCCATTTGCTTCCAAATAGCAATCATTAACAGTCCTGTAAACACTGCAATGAGCAGAAACTACCCAGCGGATTCTTTCTAATAGTGCATAGCAATTGCTATTGGAAAAAAGACAGCAGATTAGTTGTGCATCTCTAACAAGCCAAATAAATGAGACCATGTGAGTGATTAGGGCCAGATGTGTGTGTGTGTGTGTGTGTGTGTGTAATACAGTTGTAGAAAGGTCCAAATGTCTGAATCAAGTTCCATCATCATCAGTTATCAAACACTGATGTATTTGATGTCAAATTCTATTTCTCATTTCTCAAACATCATTCTACACTAAAAAAAGTCCAATGCTGTGTGTTCCCTCTGACTCAATGTACTAAGGAAAAAGTGATCAGAATGTTCAGATAGATTTCAGTTTCATACTGAAAACATATTCAGGGTCTGAATTTTGCTCCTTTTTATTTTTGCACTGGAAGTTACATACTGTATGAAGCAAGCTCATACTTACCAGTACCCTAAATCACACACTCGCATGTTTGGCTCTGTAACAGCATCTGTACATAAGCAGTTTATAAAAGTTCATATTTAAAACTGAATAATCATCTGAATCACTTTAATGAGTCAAATCATTTGACTCAGCTCACCAATAAGAGCTTTTCCAATTTTTCCTAAAATGAAAAACGATATGCAATATTGTGACTAGTGATTGTGCTTCTTTGCCTAATTATGGCTGAAATTGTTCCATGGAATCTTCTTTACTTTCTCATTAACAAATTAATGTTACATTGCATTTTAAAAAATCTGTTTAAATACCTGGAAAATCAAAACTGAAGAGAAAAGTGTTCACCCTAATGCCGAGAGATTGGGAGTCTGTGAACTTATGTATGTGGAAAAGGGCAGATAGATCAGCAGTATAAAAAGCAGTTGGCTGGCTTCATATGTCTCAGATGGAGTGGTTGGTAGCTGTCATATGATAGGGGGAGCTGGCTGGTAGATGGGAATTGGTGATCAAATTGGAGAGAAAATGGGAAGAAATACACAGCAACATCTAAAAAAGGTGTCATATGTGTGAGGCGGGTGTGAGCCACTCATGCGCAAATGGCACATCAATAATACAATTCCATCTTCAAACTTTGGCCCACATCTCATACCAGTGGTCTGTCCCTGTACCAAATGGTGCCAGAAGGCCGACAGTCTTCCTCCATGTGCTGACACTACCAAAGAGTGGATCAACCGTTAACAAAACAGGCATTTGGGACACACCACAAGCTCAATGTGTCATTACTCAAACTCAACTGCTGATGTGAATGTGTTGCAGTGAGTGGAGATATTTTTGTCCTTTTCCATTCACAGATGGCCGGATATACAGGATAACCACAGATGAGTCATTCCGTTAGCCCCTTTGCCAAAATAAAAACTAAAACTGCGATCATACTGATAAGTACAAGTAATGTACCACAACAAAATCAAATTCACATCAAATGAAGTAGGCTATAGATGAAATGAGGTAATCCAATTTTAAACTCAAGCTACTTTACAGTTTCTGTTCATCAAAACCCTGCTCAGTTATGACTTAAGGAGGAGTAATATTTTTCGCCATTAGTGGATTTGATGATTTTGCATCTGTCTTGTTGCTTCCTGCTTTCAGGTAACTTTCATACACTGTAACTGGTCCTAAAGAAATTAAAAACACTTAAGGGTTTGTTGGTTGTTCCTCCGAAGGAAACATTAAAAGTTCTATATATAACACTACAACTGCAAATATATTTTTTGAGAGTATTTTTGGCTGAACAATCACTTTAAAAGACAACAGCTCAGTGCATTATTTAACCTGAGATAGTCTATACTGTATGTGTCTAATACAAATAAACTGAAGAAACAGGATGTAGAATATCCTACCTGTAATAAATATGAACATATCATGTGTATGATGGATTCTTTTGTCCTACATTCTCCTAGCATCGAGAGAGAGAGAGAAAGAGAGAGGGAGAAAAAGAGAGAGAGCATCCCATTTGCATTTTTGTAAATCAGTTTCATCCACAGAAATGAAAACACGGCACAAAGTCACGAGCATGAAAATATACAAAACAAACCAAAGCGTACTGTTGTTTTAGTGCATTTAAATGGCAAACAAACGCCTTGCAGACCTGCTGTGGGATTGGGGAGGGGGTAATGCATGCACACGCATATACACACACATATGCACATACACACACACACGTAATCTTGAATGACAGTTACACTTATACACACACACACACGCACATATATATATATATATATTTATTTATTTATGTGTTACAATTCATTTAAAAATGGCAAATTTTATAAAAGAGAGACAAATCAAGTGACTTTTTGAGCAGATGTTAAGCTCACATTACAGTTGAATCATCACCAATGTGTAAAACCTGACTGAGTTGTGCTTGCGCAAGGCAATACTTCCAACAAACAATCCCTGATCACCATTGTTCCCAGCAACCAATCACTGATCATCATCATTCCTAGTGACCAATCACTGATCATCATCATTCCTAGTGACCAATCACTGATCATCATCATTCCTAGTGACCAATCACTGATCACCACTGTTCCCAACAATCAATCACTGATCACTCTCGTTTCCAATGACCAGTCACTGATCATCATTGTTCCAAATGACTAATCACTGATCACCAATGAGCAGTCACCGATTGCCATTGTTCCCAACAATTGATGAGTACCATTGTTCCCAACAATCACCGATCAACATTGTTCCCAAAGACCAGTCACTGATTATCATTAGCGCCAATGAGCAGTCACCGATTTCCATTGTTCCCAACAATCACCGATCAACATTGTTCCCAAAGACCAGTCACTGATTGCCATTAGCTCCAATGACCAGTCACTGATTGCCATTAGCTCCAATGACCAGTCACTGATTACCATTGTTCCCAACAATCACTGATCACCATTTCATTGATCACCATTTTTCCAAATGACCAATCACTGCTTATCATTTTAGTTCCAGCCGCAATTATTTTTTCTTTGTTTAAAACTCAGTTCTTGGCTATATTTACAAGTAATAAAAGTGAGTTATTCCATCTGTAACCATTTCCATCATGTTTATTTCCCAACTGTTCACTACTGTATCTACTATCACTACTATTAATATCTAAATAATTTGTGGTGCCATGATTAAAAACGTTGTTTTCCATAATGAATGTTATTATTATTTTCTATTATTTGTCATGTAACACATTTTGTTATTCAAATGACCATGATGATTCAATGAATATGCAAATTAGTCTATGATGTCATCTGGTGATTTCTAGTGACATTTTGAGCATTCATTAGCTAGTTAGGGGTAATAAGAAGTATGTAGAATAACTATTGTGCTTTATTCACTAATCTAAAGGTTATAACCCTTTCAGTTTAATAATAATGGATATAATTTTTTTTTCAATTTTTAAAATTCAAATGAAGACAAATCTCATGTGCTGGGCGCCAGCAGCCCATCAGTAGCTGAGTGAGTGAACAAGCATTAATTGATGCAGACGTGTAAACGCAGCTACACATGGAAGCACTTACAGCATTAGAGACCTCCTGGCTGCTGCATCCGTATGTGCGTGTGTGTGTGTGTATGTGTGTGTGTGTCTGTGATGGAGATGGAGTCTGTCTTTTATCAGTCTCCATTTGAATGGACAGCATTTGTGCTGCTCATGTTAATTTGTGTGAGTGCGGGGCAGCAGGTGGGACTTGCTGTCTCGTCTTAATCACATGACAACAGAGTCTCCACACCTGGACATTGGACACACACACACACACACACACACAGACACACACACATACACAGAAACAGACACCCACACACAGATGACACCTGGTGCTTTTCTGCTTTTGTCTCTCCAAAATATCACCCTGAGTGACAGTTCTGTCCAGCACATATTTTTGTTCAGTCTTGTGTAGTGAACAGGATGATGAGATAGTCTTTGCCAAGAAAAATACACTATGTTTCTTTGAATTTTCTCAAAATACGGGAAGACAGTTGTCTTTATGTTACCTTCTGAATTGGACAGACTTTATCTCTTCACAAAATTCAACCATGGTAGCCTCTTCGCAAATGGAATGTAGGGATAATGACTGCACTGTATTTAAAAACTTCCTTGTTATGTTATCTCTTACCTATATCACAGTGCTGCTGAATTCTAAAATCTGATTGGTCAAAAATGTTGTGTTGGGTTCTAGGTGTTGATCTAATATGTTATTGTTGCTACAGTGACAGCTTATTCATAGGCATGTTCCACATAATTGAAGACTAAAAATAGACAGGTTAAAAAACATGCTGTTATTTAACATATAAAAACATTTATACCGCAGCACGGTTGAATGCTCAAATTGGTCAGAAGGTGTGCATAATTTTCATATAACAGCACGGCTCGGAATGTAGTTCCGCCTGTAACATAAATGATAGGTTAATATTAATGCGCTTATACTAATACATTATTGATTCTATAGTAAAAGCTCATACACAGGGACTTGTATGGCAGATGCTCAACATAATCTAAGACTAATAATTACAAACAGATTTAAAAGACATGCTGTTTAACAATGTAAAACCTGTAATCATTGATGTGGTGATGTTTTTTATTAGGAGACATTTATTTAACATTTTAAAGAAGGAATCTTGATTGTCAGTGCTTTGTGACAGTCACAGTGCTTCGGGAAGATTATCAGCACAGGAAAGTCTTCAGGACAGAGGAGTTTACACTTCAGGACAGAGGAGTTTACACTGGTTTCTCAGCAAAATGACAAGCTATATTATTGACACAGAGAGAGAGCGAGGGAGAGAGAGATAGAAGAGTGTGGCTGGTGAGGGAATTATTTTTTTTATTGTGGCTATAACATAAGTGAGAACAGGACCTAATTTGTCTCTCAGATGTTCCGCAACATTAAATCTAACTATAAACTGTTAAAATTCACAACATTTCACACATTAATACATTAAAAATTGTAATCATTGGCAAATTGCTGTGATATAAGTGGCATAACACATTCCAGACCATGCTGTTATATGAAAATAATGCACTTCAGGGGGCACTCCACTTACACGTCACCGCATTACACCCCTCCGGTGTGCATTATTTTTGTATAACAGCACAGTTTTATGTGTGCTGCTCCTTACATAATCATTGGTTTATTTTACATTTATGGAAGGAGTCCCCAGTGTCAGAAGTTTCCCACCAATAAAAACAGGACAGAAGACTTTGCGTACCTCTGTAACATGACAAGTTCCTTTTTTTTTAATTAACATTGAGAGAAAGAAGAAAGAAAGGTTGGTGAAGGGATGAATGTTTATAGCTGCTATAATGTAAGTGACAACATGAACTTCCACAACAACATTCCACAACATTAAATCTAATTTTAAATTGATAAAAACATATGATATAATAAAATGTAATTTCTGGCAAATTGCTGTAGTATAAGAGGAATGAAACACTTCAGGACATGCTGTTATAGATTCAACCTCAGTCCTCATCACACCCGTCTGATATTATTTTTCTATAACATCAAGCCTTCTTGTGTTATATTCCTTATGTATGGTATAATGAAAATTTTAACACCGCTATCATCATAACCTAGAAAATATTACAGATGGCGTGAAGAGAAGTGTTGTCGAAATTGTCTCACCTACTATAGCTTGCGTTAGTATAAATTGCTGCATCTGGGAACTGAACATCAGCTTGGTCCAGTTCAGATTCCCTGCCACACCACCAGATGTCAAAGTGAATCCTGAAGAGTCGATGCTATCCAGGCAGAGATATAATTTTGGTTATTTCGGAAAGTGATATCTCACAGTAACTTTACTGGTGGAGGAAAATTTTGACAAACATGTCCCCAGAAAAGTCTGTGGTGGTTGTGGTTGTAGTGATAAACTATGGTTATATCACTGAGCTCTAACTGCACTGTTGTAAAATGCAAAGAGCCAGCCTGGGGTAATTGCTAAGTAGTGAACACTAAAGGACGGCTAAACTCAAAATCCAATTTGAGGCTGTTAAAAAGTGCACTGTCTTTCCATCTTTGTCTCGTCTGGCTGAACAGAGAGACGATTTGTGTTCGACTGGACGGAGGCTGACAGGAAAAACACAGAGTCCCACAATCTTTAGGGGTCAGTGACACTGAGGCCCCACAATTATTTACATAATTATTTAGGGTTTCAGATGTCAAGAAAGACTGAGTGACACTGCATACTGTAGGTGAGAGAGAGAAAAGGAGAGAGAAAGAGAGAGAGGCAGAAAGAGTTAAAGAATAAAAGATGTTTATAGAAAGGGATGAAGCAGGGGAGATGGAGGAAGATACAGACAGAGACACAGAAAGAGCCAGAAATCAGGTAAAAAGATAGAGAAGCTGATGGAGAGATAAATATGTGAGAGAGAGAGGAAAATAAAGGCAGACTGAGAGACTGAGATTGACAGACAGAAAAAAGGAAAAGAGATGGTGAGAGAGACAGAAGAGTGCAGTGTGTGTGTGTGTGTGTGTGTGTGTGTGTGTGTGTACTTTCCACTGTATGAGCACTCTCTCTCTCTGAGGCGCCGTCATCTTCCTAACGATTTCTTTATTTTTGCAGGAAAAGCGAATCGTCAGGGGAACAGCTTCGCTTCCGCTGCAGACCCGTCGCCCTGCCGTCTGCACCTCCACCTTCAGGGAGCGCGGCTCTCCTTTCATCCCTCCACCCTTTCATCCTCCACGCCATCAATATCATTCCTGCAGACCCCTGAGACCTCCGAGGCCTTACGGAGAAAAACAAACCACACCGCATTTCTGCTCTGACTCACACACCACACACGCAACACACGTTATGACTTTCAGCTACTTGTGCATGAGATATGAAGTTACACCAAGATGCTTCCATGTTTTTGTGTGTGTGTGTGTGTGTGTGTGTGTGCTTGTGCTCTGCGTTTCTGGACCTAATATTTGTCTTTTAGTACTAAACAGTATTGTAGTATAAACTTAATGTTACATGCTGCTGTCTACTATCTTTCTTTTTCAATCATTTTTCTTTTTGTCATTTTCCTAATATTACTGGGATATAACAGTTCATACAGTACACACTACTATACTATTCTATTCTATAATATACCATACTATATGGGATATAACACTTCATACAGTACACACTGTTATACTATTATATACTCTACCATACTATACTGTACTATAAGTATAGCTGTAGATGTAGTGAGAATTAAATATGGTACAAAGTTTTCACAGAAACAGCTGATTTCAGAAAAAAGTCCTTCATCATTATATACTGTACTACATGAACATGTCATAAAGTACACACTACTATACTATACTATATGGGATATAACACTTCATACAGTACACATTGCTATACTATACTATTATATACTATACCATACTATATTGTACTATACTGTACTAAGTATAGTGATAGATGTAGTGAAAATTAAGCATAGTACAAAGTTTTCAGAGAAACAGCTGATTTCAGACAAAAGTCTTTCATTATATATTGTACTACACAGTATACAATAGGTCATATAGGACACATACTATACTATACTATACTATACTATACTAAGTATAGTAGTATCAGTAGTGACAATTTAACATAGCACACAAAATTTTCAGAGAAAAGGGTTATTTTAAACAAAGGTACTTTATCAGTAAATACTACATGGGATATAACAGGTCATACACTACACACTGCTATACTATATTATGTGGGATATAACAGTTAATACAATATACTATAATATACTATACTAAGTATAGTAGCAGATGCAGGAAAACTGAAAGCATAGTACACAACATTTCCAGAGAAATAGAATGCTTCAGTCAGAAGACCTTCAGCAACTGTGTAAGCAATGTGCTTCTGAGGCTGTAGGGGTGAAATCTATATACTAAGTAAAGTATCTTTTCTTTTCTTGTTTTGTCATGTCAGTCTTAGACTCTGGATTGCATTCAGATGTGCTTTTAATTTCTTCTCTGCTACTCTCTTACAACAGCAGCAACACAGTCTGTGTGCATCATCACTGGTGATAGTACATTGGTGGCATAACAGTTTGCATGCAAAAGTGGAGTGAGGAAAAGCAGTAAAAGCCCAACATTCCCCTCTTTAACTGAACACAGTCCATCTCTAAAACCATAAAATGTCACTATTCTCACAGAAACTCCATTAATGTCCTGGAGAGCACCAAGAATTCACTTTAAAGTGACTTTTAGGCTTATAAATAGCACTCATCTGCAACATGAAATTCAGAAAATGTACAAAAAACGTGTAGGTTTGCTTCTTTGATGCCCAAAGTCATCACACGCAATACAAGATTATCCATTTTTGCTGTTTAGTGCACTCCACGCATGGACGAATATTAGATTTAGACACACTTTGCTGGAGGGCATGTGTGAACAGTCTCAGCTGGCACATCGAGTACATGTTTGTGTGTGTGTGTGTGTGTGCCATGTTGAAATGACAGTGGAAAACTGGGGAATTTTGAAGGGTAGCACAGCAACAAGGCCACAGAGCAAAGCAAAACGTGTTTTTTTTTTTCCCTCCCTGAGCAGCACATAATCAGAAACAGCCTCCAATCATGAAACACAAGTTGAGCTCAACCTACATCAATCCACTTTTTTCTTTTTCTTCTTTCTGAGTGCAGCTGATTGCTCCAGATGGAAATTATGATCATAAACATATAAATATTGCAGGACTCGTAAAAATCAATCTCTCAGGTGAACTCAAATGTGTACACTGAGTTACCAGTTTATTACTTACAGCTATCCAGGACCTACTTCTACTGAATGTGTATAAGACTTCATATAGTTAGAGAACACAGATTCCCTACAGACCCTAGATTTTTATCACTTCCAAATTTCCTAGACTCCTAGATTTCCTCTATATCCATCACTTCCAGAAAGACAGTTTTCTTAAACCGCTAAAATTTATATATATATTTTAGATTCCCCACGGCTTAGATTTTCACCTCTAGACAGCCTAGATTTTCTAGACATATAGATTCTCTAGAGACATAGATTGTCTGTAGATTTCCATGTCTTCCAAGAAACCTATATTTTTTTAACATGGATTCGGTATCTATAACTTCGAGAAAGCCTACACTTTTTAGACCCTTAGATTTCACTGACATATAGACTACCTAGATACCCAGACTGTCTAGATCCTAGAAGTACATTCCACTTCCAGAATGCCTAGATTGACTAGTTGCCTAGATTCCCCAGAGACCTAGATGTCTTAGACACACTGATTATCACTTCCAATAAACCTAGATTTCCCTATTTCCATCACATACTGAAAGTCAAGATTCCCCAGATCCCTATGATTCCTAGACCCTTAGCTTCTCTAAAGCCTTCATAGATTACTTCCAGAGAGCCTAGATTTCCTAAGCCTCTAGATTTTCATACTTTCCATGAAGTCTGTATTTTCCTGTCCTCTAGCTTCCCATAAATGCTAGGTTCCTAAAATCCCTAAAAGCTAGTTATACACCACTTCAAGAATTCCTAGATTTTCTAGTTCCCTAGATTCCCTAGACCCTTAGTTGTATTAGACACCTAGATTCCTTCCTTAGCCATCTACTTTTTAGCACTTCCAGGAAGCCTGGTTTTGTTGGCTATCTTGATTTTCACCATGCTCAGCAAGTTGAGCCTTGAACACTTAGATAAAGAAAGCCTAGATTTCCTCGATATCTTGTTTTTCTAGACCAAGACCAAAAAAAACTATAATTCCCAGATTTTTAGCACTTCCAGCAAGCCTAGTTTTGTTGGTCCTATATATAATCTCAGTAGTGTTATACTTTAGTGGTATAGATAATAATATCACAACAATACCACTTTCCAGATAAATAAAATAAAAACACTTTTTAACAAGAGAAAATCAGTTCAAAAACAATTCCTATATTGTTCTGATAAACTACTGAAAACGAACATCGGTCCCCTTAACAACATAAACAGTATTCTAGAAGTTTCCCTGAAAAACAAAACTGAACACGTATGTCATTGCTGTAGTATTTTATAGAATTTAACGTCGTCCTCTTTGAAAATGAGAAGCTGTAAACAGATATAGTGATGCAGTGAAGATCATCGTATTTGGCTGGACAATTATCATTAAAACTAAATAAAATTAAGCAAGTATTTAGAGGACAGTGATTGGAAAAATAACTCTGGAAGCGAACCTTGACCCCAGGCCTCTCTGTCTAAACAATAAATCCTTGAGTGTGATTGGTTTAGGAGCTGGTCTTTTTGATTGTGCCCGTTTGCAGAGCACGTTTGGCCACAGAAGTACAAGAGTTCTGGCTAAAATCATCCAGAAATCACCGCTCCGTCCTGACACTCGAAAGCTTTTCCTCTGTCTGATTACTGCAATATGACACAAACCATCGTCGTAATCATCGTAAATCTCAACAAACCTCGTTTAGACGACTCAGACATGGTGCACAGCGGCTCTGGCGTTTAGCGTTAGCTCGTGATGGGGCTGCCTGCATCTGGGTGGGTAATTTAAACATGAAAAGATACATTCGCTTCCTGAATTGTGTCATTTACAGGCATGGAAATCATGCCAAAGCAGAAATGAGAGAAATGATATTTAAAAAAAAGCGTCTGATAGCTCATTGCTAATCATAGGGTTGAATCCTTTCATGCTACATCAGTGAAGCTTCTGATATTCCTTCTTTCAAGGTGCTCTGTAATTTCCTATATGAGTCTCAAATTATGATGAAAGGATTAAGGTTTCTGCTTAAAAGACCCATAAAACCATTGCACTATTTGTCAAAGAGTTTACAGTAGAGCGTTTAAAGTGAAATCTTTGTACAAGTTGTTAAAGTCCCATTCCGTTAACTGCAAGTTCAATTTGATCAGCAAATTGGATCACTTCAATTTATTAGCATTAATAATTATATTAGACAAATATGTATAATAGTGTAACACTAGATAAAGCTGTATGTTGATTGAGTTAAAGCAAATATTAATATAGTTATAACTCATTATAAAGGTAAGAGGTGCTACTTTGTTTTTTTGTTGTTGATGCTGTAGGCAGCTATGTTGATTTGTTGTCACTTGCTGAATTCAGGGTTGAGTAGGAATTGTGACGTGAGACAGTTTTCTTTCGGTTTGTACTAGTTGGAGGTCAGACATTACGTGTTATGACCTTCAGTCAAATGCAGCATAGGTTAGGCAGCTAGCTAAACACAGCGCTGCAATAGTTACCTTGGCACTTGAGTGGTACCCTCAATAAATCATACACTTTTTGTACAGGTAGTGTATGCTTAAATTTTTACTCTAAAAGGCAGTTATGGTCCAGTTATGCACCTTCAATTTTCAAAGGTACACTACATACACAGTGATGGATGGAAAGTCCAGTTTCTGAGAGTATAGACAAGCAAAGTAGCAAGCAAGCAAACATTATGTTCACGCTAGCAAGCAACGAGTCATTATGTTGTGTTTCTGGTGCCTTGTAAGTGGTACATTTCCCACCTCAGAATGTTCGACATGCAAAGTGGAAAAAAAAACATTGACGCCTCAATGAAAGCGTGTCTTTTGTTTGCCCTGTCAGAGCACCGGAAGCTTATAAAAAGCTCTTTTAGCCACATATTTACAGTTACAGGCCTGAGTGGCTATTGGTAATGTACTACTGTATTGAACTTTATACATTTATGTAATATTTTGGAGTGAAATTGCAGCACGGCAACAACAGCAGACAATACCGAGTAGTGTTAGCAACAAGCGAGCCAGCGGACAATAGCAAGTAGCATTAGCAACAAGCTAGCCAGTGTTGGCTTTCACACCAGAATAATGCTTCAGTCAAATGCAAAGGGTGAGAGGATAAATATGGAGACAGGATCTTTACAGTAGATGAATTTTATTAGCAAAAGTTCTTCAGATGGAGAAATACAGGAGTGCAGTCGGAGTTCTGTTTCAGCTTGTCTTATAGCGAGACATATCAGACCCTGGTACAGAATACACTCACAAATAATAACAACCAGCATAAAGAGAATGAAACAAATTTTACGCATAAGAGAAAGTAAAGGACAATCAAATAATTCCACACCAGCTAATGTTAGTGATAACTCTAATGTTGATGATCATCTTCTCGAGACGGCGATTAGTACGGTCAGTGTTATAGATTCAACCAAGTATTGTATCTGTATATTAACTGATCTAAAGCTAATACTGCTATAAGCTCTATTTAAAAGTAGAGAAGGAGAACTCTACACTGTTCAGAGTGTGCATGGCCATGTTGATTTGATGTCACTCCTTAGACAGGGAAGGAACAGGTAGTTTATAAGGCTACCCAAGTTGAAGAGTTGAAATTTCAAGTTGAGGGGCTCTTTTCGGCGGCTTTTACTGGTTGTAGGTGGGGAAGTTGCAACTACAACTTGAGCGTATTATTAGTGTTGATTGTAGTTTTGTCACCTGTGGGTGTGTAGTCCACTCAACCATCCATTCTCCATACCGCTTATCCTACACAGGGTCATGGGGTAACCTGGAGCCTATCGCAGGGGAAAACTCATCGCAGGGCACAATCACACACACACCCACCCATTCACACACTACGGACAATTTGGAAATGCCAGTCAGCCTACAACGCATTTCTTTGGACCGGGGAAGGAAACCGGAGTACCTGAAGGCAGCCTCCAAAGAACCCCCGGAGGTGTAAGGCAACAGTACTAACCACTAAGCCACCATGCCCCCCTGTGGGTATGTATTGATCTCTTAAATGTGAAATAATTTCAGGTAGGAACTAAAGTTGTGAGTGGGAAACTGAAGGGTGACAAATTAAAGGAAAATCAACATAACCGCTTTGGTAAGTGTGAAGGCCATAGCATATGATTTATCTATTTCATCCTCATCAAGTCCTTCAGTAAGCCCTTGTGTCCTGTGAATGGGGGCGGGGTCATCCTGAAAGAAACCACCCCCATAAGGATAGAAATGTTTCATTATAGGATTAAGTTAAAATAACTTGATTTATTTTTAGATTACAGAAATGTTAGAAATCTATGTTTCTAGCAGTTTCTCTCACCGAGTGACTGACCTTTCTGCTACCGCTGCAGGGTTATATAGCATTTAATATCGTCCTCTTGAAACGCTGTAAAAGGATACCATGCTGGACGGAAAACCGCCATATTGGATTGTATTGTGAATTTATCATACTGTTACACACAACAGTTAAACATATAAATTTCATATAATGTTGTATTGGCAGGTGGGCGGTGGCTCTGATTTAATCCGGGCTTTATTCATCTGGGCCAGCCGCGTTATTGTTACGGGATTCCCCGAGTCCCTCGTCTCCGGATTCTCTGTCACATTCTGTCATGCCAGGCTGCAGTGCCAGCTGGAGTGGTGTGAATGTGTGTGTGTGTGTGTGTGTTTGTGTAGAGAATAAAGGCTACACTCTAGATGAGCTCCCACAGCAAGACTCTTATTATCCATAGTTAATTTAATGTATTAGGGAAATTTTCGAATCACCTGTTGATTTTATGCTTCTATCTATCTTCTATCTATCTATCTATCTCTCTATATATTTATCTATCTATCTACTGACATCTCATACGTTTAATTGCACATAATTACTATAACAATGCTGAGGAAATGGAGAAAGTTTAGTGTGTTTTGCTTCATTTTTTTGTTACTCATATGGGAACAGTGCTAACTGGAATGGGGAAGGTCGAGCAAGGTTTATGTGCTGTGTGTGTGTGTGTGTGTGTGTGTGTGGATATGCACTGTTGGTCTCTGCAGCACTTAAGTGTGTGTGAACAGAAAAAGCCCACCTGTGCTTATTTAGAGGCAGTGGGGAGCTGCTAGAAGAGTTACCCATTTCTGTGTTTCAGAACATTCACAGTGGCTCTGTGTATACAGTTATACAGCTAGGAGAAGATTCACTACAAATTTATACAAACAATTACTGAATCTTTAAGAGTTTTTGTAATTCTTGTAATTATTAAACACACTGTGCAGAATGTATAAAACAAGTCAGCTTTGTGATCACTTGTTTTGTTTTTGCTCCTGAGCTGAAGTCTAACTCTAAAGTTCTGTTTTTGAGCTAAATTAAAAACTGAATCACATGTCCTTCTCAGTGAAGGGCAAGCCCATAATTCTCACCAAGCTATAATAATAATAATAATAATAATAATAATAATAATAATAATAATAATGAGTATTCTTGCTGGAGATGTGGAGGAGTAAAATGCAGTGAACAGGAAAAAACATTACACATAACATTTCTGATATAGTCCTTTTACAAATTGCTTATCTAATATCCCTCAGAGAAGATGTGAAAAGTTTCCACACAGCCGACATTTTTCACTGTTAATCTGCCACTCAAACTGTTTGAACGCATCTGAGCGCTTTTTAATCATTATCATTACCTTTAAAATGGCATGTAATGACTATTTTCTCTTTTCAAAAGAAAATTTTAGGTGGCGTCCCTAATGAATATAGATAATTAATATTAACTATATACTTGTCTAATGCTAGCTAAGTGAAACATACATTAATGAACGCAAAACATTCTTCGTTTACCATGACAGAAAGTGAGGATGTCATGTCCAGGGTCTTTCAGTTAATACTGGAGAGTTCGAAACACTTACACAACTGGCAATCATTCCAGATTTACTTATCGATTGGCTCATCTTCCATTTTTATTTAGGAAAAAACAAGATACTGATACTAGAATACATAGAAGTTATTCTATGTTTAACATGCTAACATAATGTGTATTACAGCTCATCTGAAATCTTGCTAATTAGCTAGGTAGCAAGATTGTTAGCCATGTTACTCAGTGAACAGTTGTGTTTCATAAGTAAAGAGTAGAAAGGTATCTGCTATTAGTTGAGAAACCATCCTCTTGAAAAACTTTAGCAAGAGATAGTGAATAAATAGCGCATGCTACGCAGCAATTTGTAATGATAGTGACGGGTTTTCCTTTTCGGTTAAAGTGCTGTCCAATGAGACGAGGACTTCTAAAGGATGTTGCTACTAAGAATAGAGCAAAGACAATCATAAAACTAGTGATATAACCATTTCCAATTTCCTGATTAAGCTACACGCACTGTCATAGCGATATATCATCATAGTCCTAATTAGACAATTTTTTATTTCCAAATTGCTTTTCCACTGAACGGTAACACTTATAGGCTGGTTGAAATGCTAAATATGTCCAAAAGTCATTTTGATTTTTGCCAGATTTGATGTAGTCTGTAATTATAAACTGAAGTTAAACTTGTTTTCAAATACCTTCGGGTAATATACAGAGCGAATCAGCACTGATGAGTATTTATTTATGTGCAAAAACCACTGTAGCCATGAGTCAAGAAAAATGCCTTCCATAAAATCTGTAACTGGCAGAAGAAAGTATACACAATGTGAACACACATACACACACACACACACACACACATAGAGAGAGAGAGAGAGAGAAACTAAATAACTCTCTAATAAAGTTCCAGTGAGCAGAGTAAGAAATGAAGTACTTCTGTCTGCAAGAAAAGCTCAGTAAGAAAAAAAATTAATGGTTATTTGTTCAGTCGTTTTTAAGATCCGGAGACGGAGAACATGAAGAGGACATGGCTTTTATGCGAGCTGACTTGGACTGCTCGGGGCTTTTTGAAGTGACGCCAGCGTGTTTTTGGAAAAAGAGAGAGAGCGAGGGAATGATGAATGTGTTCAGGGAATTCCTGCGTCTCGCCAGGTCTGCTTGTCTCCCGCTGAACCGCATCATTTCTTGTGGCCTTGTTACTGAAGCCATGGTGTGAAGAGAGAGACAGAGAGTGAGAGAGAGAGTGAGAGAGAAAGAGAAGAAAGAAAATGAATGGATTTAACTCTTATGTTCTTTTTGGCTCAAGATAGGGAACAATGATTTTTTTTCCCAATGTGAAATTTTATGTGCTTGGCTCCGTTTTTCCAACAAATCATTTTTAAAAATCATATTTATATCTAGGACTGTGCAATATGACAACTTGATATTGATATCGCAGAGAATGGTACTTTTCTGAGAGTATTATGGGTTTTTGAAATCCATTTTGTATCATAGGCTCTTTTTCCATTTGCTTTATTTCTTTGCTTTTTACCTTAATTATTTTGTAAAATGAAAAGTTCCATATTGTGGTGTGTGTTGTGTATTTTGAAAATGCGTTCCAGTATTGTGATCTGATATTTATCTATTATGCCACAGCACTGTTGAATTTTCAAATCTGATTGATCAGAAGGTGTTGATTCATTTTCTACGACAGCAGCTCTGACAATAATGTCAGCTGCAAGACAAATCTTAGGTTTGTATTAATGCGCTTGTTTCTATAGTAACAGGTAATACAACTTCAAGAGAGACAAAAAAGACAGATTAGTGAGGGAAAGACCTATAATCCTGCTATAATGTGAGGGATAACAGGACATAACTTGTTTTGCGGACCTTCCTTAACATTAAACACTATAAATGGATAAAAACTGCAAGGTGTTGTTTATTAATAAATAAAATTGTAATTGTTGGAAGATTGCTATGGTATAAAAGGAATAAAACACTTCAGGATGTGCCGTTATAGGAAAATAATCAGCTTCAGGGTGGTAAAAGTAATTCAGCTTCATGACAGGTTGCATTACACCACCCCATCTTTGATGATTTTCCTATAACAGCATGCCCCATTATGTTTCATTCCTTACTTATTCTCCATGCTTATTTATATTATAGAGATTTTTTTGAGTTGAGAGTAACTAAGTGAAATTAAAAGCTAGTAAAAGTGTAGTGTCCGTCCCATTCCCTTCATCTATTATTTCTAGTCCCACTTGTATACACACACACCTCCCATCAATAGGATGCCCAAGCATGTGAAGGAACTTTGAAGCTTCATTTCCATCAGGTCTCCCTTCATAAAACATCACTGAGTTGAACATGTGATTTTAAAATCAGTGTTTCATTCGTAGTGCTATAAAACACAAAAAGAAGGCCTGGGGCAATGGGACGGAACCTTGCTAAGTAGTGAACACTGCAGCAAGGTTAAAATCAAGAGAAAGAGAAAACAACCATAAACCATTTTCCATCCCTCAGAGTGTGTGTGTGTGGGGAGTTTGTGGGAAAAAAAACAAGCGTGCTGTGCTGAAACAACACTTATTCCGAGCCACGCATGCCAAAACACACAGCGGAGGCCCGAAACTTGCACATGGGAGGCTCGCTAATCTCAACACACCCGCCAATCACCAAACATAACAACCATCTGCCACAAAAATCATTGTGCTATCACTGGCCGTGGAGAAAATACTTCATATTTTAAAACTGTAGCATTTGATTTGTGACATTTAAATTGTTTTTATGAGGCCAAGTATTTCTTCTATACCTGAGAGCTTTGTTGGTAGCTAGCTAGTTAGAAAGCAGATGATATACGTATGTAGTTGACAAAAGAAAAAGAAAAAGAAGCAATAAAATGTTTTTTGAAAAGCATGCTATTCTGTGTTAAAAGTAGTTTTTATTTAGCCATCTGTACATAGTACATCTGTACATAGGTAACATAATTTAACTACTCTGCTAACTACACTGAAAGAAAAACAGAAAATGTGGTTGGTCAGATTTATGTAACACATTACGCATAGCTGACATAAAAAATATTAAGTTTTTCATCAAAACATGATTTCATTGCTTTTACTAAACATAATTTAAACAAGTTTCTAATTAGTAAATTGAATTATGTAGATTGAGCATGATCAATTCGCGCAGTGTTATCGTAAACCAATTAGATTATGAAATCTTGCGAGGATCTTGGCACTGATGGGAGCTAGAACTATAGTATTAAATTAACACAATTCAAACGTGTGTTAGAATAGTGCAGTGATAATGGGGCTTGATCCTTTATTTGATCAAATCATGTTGGATGTACAAAACCAAACTGGGTTAATGTAACTCAATCCAATCACATGGAACCGATGTATGCATTTGGATTAAGTAAATTCAGCAAGGTTTTTTTCAGTGTATCTAGAAAATGATGTAGATAGCAAACTGGTGCAAGTCAAAGTAGAAATAAAATGTTTAATATTCGAGGAACATATTTGGTAAGCTGTGCTAAATTTGGTTTAATATGGCCACTTTTTCCTGACTAGCTACTTGACTAGCTACCAGTTATCAAATAGAGAGAGGGTAAGCTGATAAGATGTGTAGTCAGTCCACTTGGCAGCCATCTTGGCAACAATCCCATACAAGACCAGGCTCTAATCTATTTGAATAGGTAAGGAACATGGCTGTTAAAATCTAAATAAATAATATACAGTCTTTGGCTCAATTGCTCTGGCTAATGCTCATGCATGTTTCTTTACAAATAACTTTGTTCATTTTGCCCTTTTCTACCCAACACCTACCAATTGGGGCAGGTGAAGACTACCACATACTTCCTCCAAGACAGATCTTTTTGAACCACTGCTCATGCTGCATCACAGGGCAATACAATACACTCAGAAGAAAGCACTTCTATCAGCCCTCTTCCGCATACCTGAGCTCACAGCTGCTCATGATTGGCTAGTGTTGCTCTGATTGACAGGGGAGAGAGTAACGCCATCCCTCCCATTCAGGAGCCCTCGATTGGCTCTTTTTTAACATATTACGTAATTTAGCCACCAAGTTGTGTATTCCTCACTTTCTATAATCAAACTGTCTTCCATGTTTGACCAGTTAGCAGGATTGCAAGCTAGCTAGCCAGTATAACTCTGGTATGTACATAGTTTGAAGGAAATTTAGAAGGTATAGTTCTTATACTATCGATCTGTTCCAGTTCTTCCCCTGGTTGAAGCTAATTAGCAAACTAACTAGGTGGAATTAGTATGAATGATGGGGTTCAAGTAAATAATGGGGCTATGGTGATGATAGCGTTATATTTCTAGCACAACCGTGGTGGAATGTTTTAGATAATCAGCAAGCAGTTTTGTGATTTTTTGCGACTTTTTGACTCAAGTGAGATCAGCTTGTCTCGCAGCACAAGCACATTACAGAAAAGCCTCCTTTATTTCTCTTTCTATGCTGCTAGACTCATCAGTTATCTTCTCCAGTCTCCAGAGTGTCTGCTCTACCTTTCACTGTTTATTTTAACCAAGAAAAACTCCAGTTATGGGCTTTTTTCTTATCCAAAGTGGGTGCAACTTGCACATAAAAATACATCTTTCATCTCCAAATAAATCTGACGAGAAAAAAAAATGCTATATGAGCTGCCACCGTATGCTTCTCCGAGAGCTGAATGGCAATAACATTTAATCCAATTGCAAGAAAACCTTCTTAGCAGATGTACGATGTAATATGAAAGTTATCTGCCCACTCGCCGTGGCTCAGTCCATTATTTTCCCACCTCCTGCTAGTCTTTATGGCTTCAACAGGTATTAAAGGAGGAGAGAAGCTATTTTCTTTTCATTACTTATTTCCCTCGGGGAGATGAGCGACTTCTGTCCAACAAATTCTGCATGGGCCAAGATTTTTTTTTCAATTAAAGATCCATCTGAGCAGCTGGATCTGGCATTAGCTGAGTTCATGGTGATCACGCAGCTGGTTCGAACAATATATCGTTGTGTATTTAGTGCTGCCTGACGTAGTCATCCTTTAAACAAGTCTCTAAAAAATGCAGAATATTTCAGGTGCATGTGTTTTCATCATGGAGCTGGAAGTAGACACAAGGACCATTATACATAGTTAATGTGTAAAAATGACTGGGAAACGTTAGTGTTTTGAGATGTTATTAGCCAGCCAGGTGCGAGATAGTCATGTATATAGGTAGGGTATTATGTGAGAATGGAAATAGTCAGTGGGAAAAGGATGTGAGTCAAGCTATTAAAATTATGCTGAGTACTAATATTGACAACAATATTTTAATGAAACTGATTTAATTGGTTTCAGGACCTCTGAAAGACTAGTAAGGAATAAAACACGACAGAGTTTGCTGTTGTAGGAAACTAATCAATGAAAGGTGGTGGGATGGCACCCCAAATTGTATTATTTTTGAATAATAACACACCCCAAATTGTATTATTCCTATTAAACCACACCAACTGCAATCAATTACAACACTTTATTAATGAAAGGATGACATACTTTTTATCCTTTTATACTCTAGTTACATTTAATGTTGTGGAATGTCTGTGAAACAAATTAGTTCTTACTTTGTAGCAGCTATAAACAGTCGTTCCCTCACCAATTTCTCTCTTTCAAAGTTAAGACAAAACTCACAGGTTTTCATGTCACACCATAAAGCAAACTCCTCTGTCCTGACTCTGTGATGGCGGAAAACTTAAAGACTGTTACGAAGCGCTGACACTGGCGACTCCTTCCATACATGTTAAATAAAAAACACTTTACAAAAAAACTTTGTCATATTAACAATTCTACATTTTTCTTTGCTGAATAACTTTATTTATTTATTTATTTGGTATTAGCCTTTGATTATGTACATTGTCCTCCATATACAGGTCCCTGTGAATGTTTTAATATAAACCCTGAATATAAATAATTTAAATTGCAGATGGCACTAATGTTAGAGGCATGCTGTTATAGGAAATTAATCAGCACCTTTTGGCGAATCAGTATCGGCAATGGGATAAAATTGGTTTAATTTCAGGACAGAATTAATCCCAGGGTTGCCAGGGTCACAGTGTTTAATCCAAATTGGGATAGCTTCAGAAAAAGGTTGCAGGTGGAGAAAACAAATCAGTGGGTTGTGTTTTTTGGGTTAGTTTAAATATAGTCCGCAGCTGCCAAGACCTTGTTTTAAAGCAAATAATTCTGATTACAGTCTAACCAATTTCATATAACTTAGTGCCATTAGTATAAATGCAGACAGTTTATCTATGATGTACAGAACTATTTCTGCTGAAGATTGGGAGATGGAAATCAGGACGATGGAGGGAATAATGGCTGTACCAGGCACTGATAAAAACAAAACAAAACAAAGAAACGTAGTGTAAATACTGCAAATCAGAAATGCGCGCACACTACAGTGACCTCATTTTCCAAACAAGAACTGAGAAAAAGAAGAAGTATGGGTCTCCACATTTCCAATGGCTGAAATATTTTGGACTAGTGTCAGGTCTTTTTGTGCAGTTTTGGAGATGGAAATTTTGTTGAGACATGGCAACCCTTATTTATCCTGATTATTAGCTGGCTAGCTAACCCAGTGGCACTTAGCTTATGTTAGATGCTTGTCTGCAACATACTTTTTTGGTTGTACCCTAAACAGATCATCGGTTTGATTTTATAACCCTCTTATTAACAGTATTTTCCCCTAAATGGCCAAACATAGTGGGCAATAGGTTTGCATCTTTAGTCCACTGAGTTTAGTTCTAGTGTGCAATGTTAATTTGTTACATTATTTGCTTCTGCTATGTTTACAAGCCTGCCATTACACTATATACCTTTAGAAATAAAGTAGCTACAACTGTTTACATAACATCTATACTTCTTTACTTCAGACACCAAGTAGCTATAAACACTTTTAAGGACCAATGACCACGGTATTGACTTAGTTAATAGCATTGCTGTAGCTATCTTGTTCACATATCCTAAATGGAAATGCTCAAAATTTGAGTCCTTAAAAAAGCCCCTAAAGATGCTTGTAGGTAGCAAAGAAAGCATGTGACACCCTGTGATGTCATTTTCGAGATGTTAAAATATACATATATAGATATATAGGTTTTGGAAAATGGCCCGTGGAGGAACAGATCAATTAAAAGGATTGTGGGTTTGTAAAAGGAGAGGCTAGGGGTGGGGGTGGATTTGTAAAATGGATGTCCTCCAAGAAAGCGTGAATAATTTATCCCGAAACTCTATCACAGAGTTGTGTATCAGTTTTCATCATAAAGCTCGGCGACAGGGGGAGGAAAAAAAGAATACATCAGTCTGTGTGTGTGTGTGTGTGTGTGTGTGTGTGACAAGCCTGAAAAGGAGACAGGCTTTTTAGGCAGTGGTGAAAACACACACACACACACACACACAAGAAAATAGATAATAAATTCATTCAGCGTCAAGGCTGAACGAGTCTGAGGAATGACAGCATATGGCCGGTCACCTCTGTCCAGGGAACAGACGGTGAACACACATGAACATACACACACACACACATATCTCTACTGGGGTTTTCCCTTAAACAATGTATTCCTGTAAATGCAGCTATACCAATAAAATGTCCTCACAATGTCAGAACTTTTCAGGTTTTATTATTATTGGACCATTTTATATCCTCTGCCAGGAAAATAAAACCAAATCCACAAATATACCACCATACACACAATTCACACAACACACTTCTGTCTATATTGGGGATTTACTTTAAATCATCACAGTAAATCTGTACTGCAGCCCTTTTTGTGATTTTCTAGTAAATTGTCCCTCAAGTGTCAGCATGTTTTTTCTTTTTTTAAATTAAAGTACCAAAGTACACACATTATTAATTCTATCTTTATGGGATATTTCCAGTGACTTGTTTTTTACTGTAGCTAAATAATGCTACGCTCACACCTGTCCCGACCCCTAACCTTAACCTCAGTAACCAAAAGGAAATATTTGGGCTTGGGTTCTTTTTTTTTTTTTTTTAAAGCTATTTTCCTTATGGAAACCAGCCAAATGTCCACACAGATATTCTTATCATTATGGGGACATTTGGTCCCCATAAAGAAAACAAGACTCGCTCACACCCACACAACCACCCACCCACCCATACACAAACACACTCACACACACCTCTTTACAGAGGCTCTCCATTAATTCATGTATTACTTTACTACATGTGACACTTTTATAAACATCCCCATGATCTCAGAATGTTCACATTTTATAGATGTTTATAAGAGAATAAATCAACGTAAATCATTTGGGTGAATTTCCATTAAATTATGTATAAATGTGGTAACACATTACTGCGCCAATAAAATGTACACACAAACACACACACATGGGATTTTCAATAATTAAAGTAATAATGCATCAATATGCCGGTATGTTACACTTTTCTAATAAAATGTTGCCGCTAAGAATGTTGAGTTACTAATTTTCTAATCCTAACAGCATAAAGTGAACAAACACCCATTGTGTATTAATGAAGGTAAATAACCGCATGCCTACATAAAGTTCATTTTAAGTTTAAGGACTTTTCCTCACGAGGACCAGCTAAAACTATCAATATTATCATGTATATCTGTCATCACGGGGACATTTGGTCCCCAAGAAAAGTTAAACACACACTCAGACACACAGACAGACAGAGAGTATCACTGTCTTGTCTGGGCCTCCTCCGAGAGGCAGCAGGAGAGAAAAGAGGAGTGGGTGGTTGTAGAGTTTCATTCTCATTCTGGCACAGCGTCACGCGCCATTTTACAAAATATTGTTTCGGATTTTGGAGAGAATCCGCTGTGAAGCAGCGTCTGAGCCTGTAATGCTCTTTACAGGTTCTGATCATCCTTCAAAGGGAAATGTAACAACTGTAGACCTGTATAGAGGCATTATATACTTTGTTTTGGTGTGTTTTTTGGAAATCTGATCGCACAGTGAAAGAGAGGAAGAGGCTGATGGATAGGATGATGCTGAATGTTAAGGCACAACAAATAGAAATGAAAAAAACATGCTTCTTTTCCAATAGTTTAACAATGAAGTCATGAGCGATGGGGTCCTTGAGCAAACGAAATATCATTGCTGACAGACATTAGATGTAGTAATGATGCATGATGGTTCTTCTTGTCTATTTTTTTACTTAATACTAACTAATTGATATGAATTTAATTAGTAAAATTATATCATAATATTTGTAATAAAAGTCACATACTATCAATATGACATATAAATATCAATATGAATAAATATAACAACTTTTGTAAGCTCATTATGTATATAGCATGGTTTGGCTAAAAATTCACTTCAAATGTAGTCTGTTATTGAAGACATATTTGGTGTTTGAAATGTGGTTCGCAAATTTTAAACTGAAGCTAATGTCGCTAAAGGGAAGCTTATAGCCTTTAGTTTAGCATTGTGCGAATTCCATGCCTAAATCCAAGCTCATGAAACCCCTAACACACCCACCTTGAAAATATAGTTTGGCTTAATAATATCATATCTGCATGAACGGACATTGGGTCTGTATTTATAAAAAAAAATGAATATATTTTACTATCCGAATCACTTCTTTTGTACAAGTGACCTTCAGACATTGGTCTCGAACAGTGATAAACTAGTGGCAATAAGCTTTCATTAGTTTTTACATACATTACCTTGTTACTAACATTAGCCATGTTACTTCAGTACAAAACTAAGGAAGCAAACATTTCTTGGGGTTTTGGAAAATTTTATTTTGAAATCAAGCCAAGTCAAGTCAAAGTGTAATGGTCTCATAATGACTATATCGTTCTCCAGGCTCCTGTAGGATGAATTTGAGTGCTAGGTGAAAAAAGTGTGTCTCATGAGTACTTCAATATGAAGTTGTTCAAAAACTTCTAAATGTTAGTTTCTTCCCTTCAGTACTATTCTTACCATGGTCATAATGCATAACCTCTTAAATATGTCTCGCTGTCACTAATTTCTGAAGATATTTAGTCACATCTCTTAGTTTAATAGACTTTTCTGCCAGTTTAAACACATTTTTGTTTGATGTTTTAATAACATTAATATTCGGAAATCAGTAATCGAGTGTTTTGATGCACATACACAAATAATGTATAATTTATCATTTAGTCTTATTGTGTTAAACTTGAAACACTAAATAAAGTAAAGCACAGTTGGTTTTTGGCTTTATATTGTTTACATCTACACTGTAAAAGTTTTTATTGAATTAAATAAAGAGTGCTGAATAAAATATAACAGGCAATTCCAAACTTTTGAACTTTATTGTGTATATATACATATAATTTTTCCTGTGTGCCAGCATTGATTTTTTATTTTTTTTTGTTTGCCTCCAGACGTTCTACTCAGATTTTTTTAAAGAGGGTTGTTGAGATTTTGAAGATGAAGACTTCCATCTGTTGGTGTCTAATTGTTTCTGAGTTCAGTTTGCAGCCAAAATCACGACAACCATCATTTCCATCTGTTGGCGGAGTGAACTTCGCTCCTGTGCACTTCCTCCCTCCTCCTTCTCTCTCTCTCTCTCTCTCTCTCTCTCTCTCTCTACCTTTTGAACTTGCTGCCAGAGAGCAGTGCTCCCAACGGAAGGTGAGATTTTTCTTTCTTTTTTTCCCCGTTTAGACTGAATGTCTCGTTTGAGGCACAAAATTAAAAATACCAGCTTGTTTGCATCCAGCAGGAGATTTTAGAGGAAGTTATTTAATCCCTGCCTGACTAGGTTCAAGTTTAGACAAGAGCAGGATACGTCTTTATGGAGATTTTCATTGGTTTTAATAGCCATGCTTTTTGTTATTTATGCTAAGCACATTGAAAATGATGGCTACTCCACATTTCTGAAGTGAGGTCCTTGTTTCATAAGTTATATTTCTTTTCTTAAGGGAGAGTTATGCAAGTGCAGGAGCTGCCATACAGGCTCACTATTGTACTTTTATATATACTCCATTAAAAAAAGACATCTAAAGATGGACACTCAGGTTAATTCGTCTTATACCAGAGCCAAATATTACATTTTCTTATTTATTAAAGAACAACACAGCATCTCATAAGTCTTACACTGAAGATCCTGTTATCATTTATGTTATAGCAGCTATAAACGTCATTCTCTCACTCATCTCTCTTTTCTGACATTAATAAGACAATGTCATGTTACTCAGAAACCACAAAGCACAGAATCCTCTGTCTTATTGTTAATCTATGTGAGTGTCACATACACGCTAGTCCCTGTTACTATAGAAACAATAACATATTAGACCAAACACATTAATATAAACCTGTGATTTGAGAATTTGACAGCGCTGTGCTATAAAATGGTTAGATATACCCTGTATGTTGTGAAATTATTACTGTCTAATTAAAGTCACCATTTTATTCTAAGAACTACATCAATACCAAAGAAAATTAAAAATCATAAAAAAGGTGCTGTCGTATAATCAACTTTTTGATTGGCTGATTAAATTGAACTTAAGTGCCACCCTTGCTGACCCCAGGATGACTGTCGCTCAGTAAAATGAGGACGTGCATAAACACACTGAGCCTCCATTCCAGACTCTCTTTTTCATCCTGGAGCTTAGACATAAAAAAAATTACAAAGTTCAGACCACCTGACTCAGGTTTGCCCTCACCTTTACCTGTATTAAAGATGCAGGAAATGTTCCAACTATCAGAGCCTCGGGCTCTGAAGAGTGAATGCTGTGTCTGAGAAACCACAAAAATGCCAGGCTTATTTCCGAAATGTGCCACCTTCACCTCACAAGGAAAATTTGATAACTCGTAGAGCTTTGGCTCGGTTTGTGTAGCTCGGAGTCACAAGGCCATTGTTCCTTTTTTTCTTTTGAAGCCTGGGAAGAAGGGGAGAATATCAAAGTGTTGGAGGCTGACAAAGCTTTGAACACTTAGGTGCTGGCCTGAAGACAAAGAGAGCAAGAGAGAGAGAGAGAGAGAGAGAGAGAGAGAGAGAGAGCGAGCAAGAGTGAAAGACAGGGAGAGAAAGTGTATGTGGGTTTTTTTTCCCTGCGTCATGCCGGCCCTCAGCATTTCTCCAGTTTCAGGCCTGGACTTGTTTTTTTTTCTGCAGGTTGTGTGAACGCTGTGCTCTTAGAAATGAGAAGAAGAAGAAAAAAAAACACACAACCCGCAACAGGACAAGAAGTTTGACAAGTGAGCCTCCATTTACACTCCGTCAGGAAGTGAATGAAACGACGCGAGTCGAAGTTTCTGGCTCGTTGCAGCGCGATGCTTTGACTGAAATCACACTCTCTCACTTTCTCTCACTTTGCATCATTTTTAGTCCTTGGCGCATATCTACATTATATACATTATATATTTACATTCTACGTTTTTTTTATACAATGTGTCCAGAAATCACTATAAATTCACTGTATAAATCTGAATAGCTAAAGAATATTACAGATAGTAAATACAGTGTTTTTCAGTAATAATCATAGATGGGGTGAAGATTAACCCTAGTACACAAACCTTGCAGAGAAACAGGAAGTCCAGAATAACTACATAAAAAAATATATACTTTATTTTTCTGTCATTTACTTTTATAAGCTGATATAACTCCTCTCTCACATTGTGTCATTTCTCTGCTGTGTTTTACAAACAAACACACAATACTGCAACCCTTATAATCATGCACATCCTTTTTCAGTGTCTCACATTCTATAATTTCTTGACCATGTTTCAAATATACACAATACACAGTGTACTCACAAGCATACACATTATATATGGGTCAACAAGAGTGGAAATTACGTTTGATCATATGGAGTCAATCATACATGACCACAATAATAGTATTTTTTAGATTGCTAGCAAACTTGGCTACTAGCACTAACACGCACCGGCCACTTTAATAGGAACACCTGTACCCCTTGTTCACGCATGCATTTATCCAATCATGTAGATGGCCCACAGAACTGCTACTTCCTGGATGTTTTGTTTTTTGCACTATTTGCACCATAAAGTCTGCAGACTGTTATATGTGAAAAAACTCACACCTACCCATCTGCCATCAGCAATCACTCCACAGTCAAACTCACTGAGATCACATTTTCCTGTATTCTGATGTTTGATGTAAACATTAACTAAAGCTCAACTTGTATCTGCATGATTTTATGCATTGCGCTGCTGCCATGATATGAGCAGGGGTACAAGTGTTCCTATTAAAGTGGTTGTTGAGTGTAGCGCAAAAGATAGATAGATAGATAGATAGATAGATAGATAGACAGATAGATAGATAGATACTAAAGTTAATGGCAAGAGTTTTTTTCTGACTTTATCTTATGACTTCTCACTTCTAAAGATAAATGAGTTCCCATTGTTTGGACAAATAGACAGAAAGACAGACAGCTCGATAGACAGCGAGTGCTCTTCGGTTTCCTATCTGGAGGAAATGTAGAACCCAATTAGAAAACGGTTTCACTGAAAGTAGAACATCTTTAGAAGATACCCATACTAAGAACTCCATGTAGCTACAGAAAGACAGATTTATGTTTTATTACTGTAAAATAGTGATGATGTAATGACCCTAAAATAAAAGATTGGTGTGACCTTGTAGGATTAAAACGCTAACAATAACATGGAAAACACAGCACATTAGAAGACTCCATGCTCAGGAAGCAGTGATCACTCAGAATAAACTAAAACTCCATTCACACCTCGCCAGAAATATTCACTCTCATAGCCTGAGGCCTTTTCAACTCTGAGAGAAAGGTGAGAGGAAGGTAGTGGGAGACTGTGTGTGTGTGTGTGTGTCAAGGCTCCATGACAACAGCAGCCAGGTCCCATCCTCTTTCTCTAATTGTCTCTGACCTCGTAACTCGATCTACACTCTCGAGGCAGGAGGCTTTTCTTCTCACACAGCAATCACTCCTGAATTTGTCCCCTACATCTCCTCTAAAAAAACAACCACCTCTATGACTAAGCCTTACGTTCACTAAAAGTGGCAAAGCAGTAAATTAACTTCATGCCCTCAAACTAATTTAGCCAAAAAATATAAATTTTAAAATCATATTGCTCTTACAGAGAGGAAGTTCAGGTCATTCTGAGGCTTATATTAACACAGGGAAATAACAGTGTGTGTGGATTCTGTATAATCTACAGCTATATGCTGTTTCCCCTTTGTCTCTGTTTCCCAGGCTGTGTTCCAAATGCCACCTTTCCCCCTGTTCCCCCACACTGGAGTGTCTATGAGCTCTAGCTGAGATAACTTCTTAAAAAATATGTAATTTTAACCCCAACCTGGCACATACAATTTCCTTTTCTCATTATTTTGCAAGCCAGGGTTACTATTGTCTGGCTTACTATCATGCTAGTCAGCATTGCTAGCTAAAATGGTAACAGCAGCTAATAGTTACTTATGAATTTGAATTATAGTTGTTAATTAAATTCAGTTAACTGCCACAGGATCAATTTCTCAGTTTGTTGAACAAAAGTTCACTCAGTGATTAGCCTAGCTGCATGTAAAAATGTTCTAGCTCTGCTAGCAAAGACATTAGCTAGCTAGTTTAACTAGCTACATTTTCCTATAGCAAGGTGCTAGTGTTGCTAATTTTTAAATCAAGTAGCTTGACTGACTAGCTGAGTAGCTGTGATAAACAGTTTTATTAATCTAATTTTTAATCCAAAATGTGATTTAGCTTGGTGTTGTTTCTTGGTTGAAACCAGATAAATGATGTAAGGAAATAACTTGCTGCTAAGACGTTCAAACAGGTTTACAGGAATAAATTTGTTTGTTTTTAGTTTAGCTATTAGCAGAAGTAACATAAATCATGGATAAGGCTTCAAATGTAGTTATGTTAAATACTCTCGTAACATACTGTATCACTTCACAGTGCTGCTATGGATCATACATGTAGTTTTATTTATGCAAGTTATTCCCTTTCCAAAGCATCCCATGTGTGTTGGAAAGATGGTTGGAGTCTTAATGCTTTTGAGTTAAACATGTGTAATCTCACTCCAAATACACTACTACTTGCAGTTAGCATACAGCTAGCATGTCTGGGTATGACAGTGAGTCAGATATCAAGGCATGTTGATGAGTGTGTGTATGTAAATTGTGCAGAAAGCTTGTTTCATGGCCTTGGCTGCTTATTTAATGACTTTGCTAAGCTACAATTAAGTCTGTTTAGATTTGACGGGAGATGTGGCGTATCTCAAATGCTACTGGCTGTTGTGGAATTCAAACTCTTCTACTCCCTGACTCCCTATTTCAAAAGGAAGTATCTCAGTTATCATATGGAATCAAATCCTAGCATTTCATAGGCAATTTAAGGTGCTTTTGCAATATTTTTACTAGGTTTTGCTAATCACATTTAAACATAGCCTTGATTACAATGTACACACGAAAGCAGGACACGTTACTTACTTATGGTTACTTATGGTTCTAGAATGGTTCTAGAATGAGGTTAGTATTCATAACTCAGGTGTCATGTTGTAATTACTAGAACCTTCTAGAACAGCTGATTTTCACACTGGGTTCGAAATTGATGGATCCTGTTTATATTATAGACATAAGCAACATAACTGAATATGAATACAATATTCAGACTGAACAGATAACGCATTCTAAACGAATACAAATACAGATGCAAATAGTAAGTATTTCTTTTTCTTCTTCTTTTTTTTGGAGACTTTTTCTTTTCTAGTTGAGGCTAGAGGTGTGCATTGGGACAGGAATTTTACAAGATGCAACAAAAATGTTGCAAGAATGAGAGATTTTTTATGTCCATACTTCAAAAATGTGAAGCTTGTGGGTTAAAGCCAGTGTTCATTTACAAATAGAGGGCGCATTTCTTTTTTATGCCTCCGCCAGTAGGTGGTGGATCTAAATATTGCCTTACTGAGATCCAAAATATAACCATATTTCATATTTCTGGCTTGAAAGATAATAATAGCACCACTGGTTCATAGCTCACACAATCTATGCACTGTGCACAGGGCAGCATCTCTCTGCTGGGGTTTCAAAAAAATAAAATGCTTTTTGTCAATTTTAAAAGAATGCTTCTCATCATTATTAAAGAAAATTTGCTTGAAAAAATCATATATGTACTATATTGTAATATTCGTAATGTTTGACTTGTAGCAGCACTGCATCCCAGCTTTGTAGTAGATTCTGACAGCATGTCTAGTGAACTTTTCTGATCTTTCTGGAATGTTACAAACCCAAAAACAAAACCTGATAACATGTTATTAGGTGTTGCTGTCAACGGTAAACAACAGTTCCTTGATTGTGGAAGAAGATAGTTCCCTAGCTTACTCAGTGAGATTAGATAGAAAGCTTTCCAGAAAGTTCCACAGAGTGTCTGGCTGAAACAAATTATCAGCTCGAGTGATGTAGCTGAGGAACTGTCAAAGTTCAGGAGTTATATAGTTTGTTATTGTACAACATAATAGTTATGTTCTGCAAATTGTTATTTGTGGCTTGTGAATGAAAAAAAAGACGTCTTGTTTTCAGCAGTCTTTCCGGGGACATAGCGGTTGGGTTCACTAGAAAATAAAACAAAACAAAAAAAAAAACTCTAACGGTCTAGACCACGCCCACTTTCAGTGTAAATCCGTATACCGATATAGACATGAGTATTTAAAGCATTAAACATATACAGACACAGATAATGGCATTGTGTTCCAATAAAAGAAGAGAAATAAGTGTTCAATAAAAATAGCTGGTGTTTATAAATGTACTTTAGAACGGTGATGTTAGTGGCGTCACGTTCCCTGTTTATATTGAAACAGAAATAGATTGTAAGATTTATAATAAACATTTTATTTATTTATTTATTTATTTAACAGTTTATTATAGTGTATTGCTATGAAATCTGAAAAGCCAGCTAGCACGATGAGATGGAACCTTGCTAAGCAGTGAACATTACAGGAGGGTTAATCTAACTGGGTGAGGAATTTTTCACGGTGTTTAGAAGGGTAAAATTAAATCCTCATCACAATCTCTCTCTCTTTTCTCCCACCACCCTTTCTCTTTCCTCCCCTCTCTTTCACTCCAGCATGTACCTACCCATTTAGTGTAATTACAGTGTTGGCCAGAAAACAAAAAGTGCTTTGATGGATGACATAGCAGGTGGAATGGGATTAACATTTTTTAAATCTCATTCCTCAGTGCTTCTAGTTGATTTATTTATTTATTCATTCATTCATTTCTCTTTTTTTGAGGGGGGAGGTGGGGGAGGTTTCACTTCATTCTAAAAATCAGAAACTGCACAGTATTACAAGTTGGACTGTTTGATTTCATCGTAATTCAGTAATTCAGAAGGCTTCTTTGCTGATCGTTATTGTTGAAGAATTCATTTTAAATGTTTTACCATTTTAAACTGAGTTGTCATCATTATTAATGACGGATATGCAATTTAACACTACACACACCAGTGTTTAGCTGTTTGTAGGAATCTGACTCTCCTGTACACTTTATTTTTCGCAAACTGTAACACAGGGTCAATTGTTGTCGACTCTACAGCAACTTGAACACCAAGTCTGAAAATGTCATTCTGCAGTTGCAGAAAGAAAAAAAAAAACTAGAAATAACTAATGATAGCTAGTCAAGAGAGATCACAAGATCTGCAGTTAAGGATGGTTGTTAAGGGTTATTGCGTTTATAATAAAAACAAAGGCTAAAATGATGTGAACCAACATACAGCAAGGATTTTTTAAAGGATTCGAAAATGCAAATGAGGAGTCTTTCTTGTGACTGTTGAAGTTTCGGTTTGGGTGGGATAAAATAAAAAAACTTGTAGTGTATATAAGGTTGCTTCTGTAAGCCAATCTTAATAAGAATGTTTTCTAAATGCTGGAAATTTTAACGTAATGTAAATGAAATATGATGTCTTCCTTCTCTCTGACTTTCTAACATTAAAACAGGCTTCTGCAATTTTAAACGATCCATGACATTGTTGTTTTACCAAAAAGAAGATGCACATCAAATTGGCCGTTGATTTAAACTAATAAAACACATTCATCTTGGGCACAATGGCCTTAAGTGTCCTCACAGAAAAGTCACTGTGCATGTGCTTTGCATGTGAAATTTGCACATGTGGTTTTTAGGCACATGTACAAGTAGTGTATGTTTTTTTTTTTTATATTGTGAGATTTCTTCATTTGTCATTTATTTGATTTGTTTATTTATACACGAGATTTGTTTCCCATGATTCATGTGTTTTTTTGTTCATTTTTCATATATAGTGCATGTGTTTTTATTTTCTCACGTGATTCATTTATTTTTACGTGAGCCCATAGTATTCACATGTTGTCACTGCTTACTTGAATGTGCAATTTCAGAATATAAGTAAAAGGTAAACTCAAGTAGCAAAATTATTTCCCAAATTAATTAATTAATTAATTGATTGATTGATTGATTGATTGATTGTTCCCAAAATGGCAAAACAACAATAAAACATTGGTCAGGAAATTAGCAAGAATTAATAGTTTTAAAAGAATTAAAAGTTAGTATAGGATAGCTTTTCCCTTTGATTTCTTTAAATGTTTAAGTCTTGTGGCCCTTGATGAGCTACATCAGGTGTGGCACATGACCAAATTATGACTAATCTTTTAAGAAAAAAACATCCCAGAAGATATTTTTTGGAAAATGTTGTACACCCAGACACGTGTTAGTTTGTTAAATTTACATCAAACATTTTAATCATTATCATGATTTTTTCTTTGCATACAAGAAGACTATATCAGTGAATTTCCCTGTTTCTAGCTTTTCCCCAAACACTTCACTGCAGCAAAAGTAAACCAGCAAATGTTGGCACAGGAGCTCTCAGCAGTGCATTTGTTTAATTCTTGCTAATTTCCTGACCAATGATTTGTTCTTAAGACCATTAAAAGCTTAATATTTGCCATTTTGGCCTTGGTCCTTTTTTTTGCCTGAGAGTGTAGACTTGTGTTGATATCTCTGTTGCTCTGCTTTAAGGCCTTTTTAACACTTCCTGTCACACAGGGATATTAAGGCTGAACCTCTTCTCTCTCTCTAAAGGCCGCAGCAGCTGCTTCACTCCTGAATAATTCGATTTTGCGTTTTACGGCGGAAGAGAAAAGCCTCCTTTTTTCTCGACGAGCCGGGCTTTTGGCGCTGTGCTGAGAGACTTTACATGACATTAACACATTTTTAGAGAGCATTACCATTCGGCAGAGATTTGTCTAGACAAAGGCATGGTTTATTTGGAGTTAAGGCTTCATTTCCTCTCCCTCCCTGTCTCTCCATCTTTTCTCATTGTCCATCTCTTTATCCACCCACCCAGGCAGTGAAACTCCACAATAGCTGGCTGGCTGACAGGTAAGAGGATTTCAATTAGTTTACATACCCAGGGAAAAAAATGTGATAAACGAGTGCAATTAGTCTCTGTCATGTCTTCCCTCTCCTTTCACTAAATCACAGCTGCGTTCTTTTCTCTGACGCCGAGAGCGCATTACATCACTCCGTCTTTACAAGGTTTTATGAGATTGAGGCCTCTTTGGAAAAGAGTTAAAAGCTAGAAAAATGGATTGAAGACTCCAAAATTCACTTCCATTACGTGTCAAAAGTCATTACGAGGTTAAAATATGACATTAAAATGCAAAACCCAGCTTCTTTGGAGATGTGATGTGATTTAGTGCCCTGAAAACATGCTTTATGCAACTTCATAAGAACTTCACCTCACGCGCATACATAATCGCTGATTAGCATTTACAGGTTTTTACAAATGAATTAGTCCTCTTCTGACATGAGGGAAAGGGCTTCAGAAGACACTCATAAGCAGTGAATAATGTGTATAAATAAATAAAGAATGGAGAATGGAGAATTTAGCAGCACTGTGGTATAAGAGATAAGCAAGTCACTTACATAATGTATGTAAACGTAGTCCTTGCTCAGAGCATAATTTTAGCCTGCCATGCTTGTCTAATCTAGAATTATGTGATTGCCTTCACTAAGAAGGATCCAGCAATTCAGTCCTCAAGTTATACCATAATAATAAGCTCAGAGGAATGCCACATTCTGAATGGTACAGGTTTTAATTAAGGAATGTGCAACTACGACTCAAATAGTGTGCCTACGAACGGAGGTTAGATGATGGTCGAGGTTACAATAATTGTTAACAATCTCGTCTATTATTCAAAGCACATAAATAATATCAGGTTCAGCAAAAAGCAGACGCTTTGCCTGATACACAAAACAATATATTTGGAGTCAAAGTGATGGAGCAGGAGAGATACTCAATACACATGCATTATTATCTGAAAATTATTCAGTGCTTATACAGAACTCATGAAGGAATTATGTACATAGCTTTAATGTCATGTGTTAATCTCTGTACCTTAGACTGATGCTAAAAATGCAATGTTTCCAGGTCATGGCGGAGTTACACATTCTAATTTAATTAGTGTATATGAGTGTGTGAGTGTGTGGTGCGTGTTTTCAATATAGGCATGTTTGATTCGTTGCCAGGGTGTAAAACAGTGTGTTTGTTGTCAGACTTTTAAAACAGCGGGAAGCCGCAAAACGTGCCCTGATTACTCCATCATGCACATACACACTACACATAGCACGAGTGTATATGTTCGTGGCCAGTGTTTTGAAATGACTCAAGATTTATAGTGACATTACTCAAACTCAACGTGCGTAAAAGTCCGACCAAAATTCTTCCAAGAAAAAAAAAGACAATATATACTGTATTTGCTGGACATGAAAAATGAGAGATAAATACAATTCACATGTCGTGAAACTTTATGCCACATTATAGCACAGTGCTGTTGAATTCTCACATCTGATTGGTCACAAGGTGTTTTCTGTATCTTACTTAACCTTTTATTGTATCTTTGGGGCAATTTGCTTTGCAGCAATGGAATACGCCACACACAAAGACAAGCAAATTACAAATACACCAATTATACATTAAACATAATAAATTTTCAAAGAAAGGATCACAAAAAAACATCAAAACAACTTAAAAAACGAGCTTTTTCTATTTGAGTTAAGCAAAGAGATAGCACATGGTACAAAAGAAAATTTAAATCTGTTTGTTTTAGCTAAAGGGACTCTACACAAAGACCCTGAAGGCAAAGTCTGGAATGCATCACGAAGGGGATGAGATGTGTCAGATATAATGTAGTTTGCTTTCCTAAGTACTTGCTTAGTAAATAAATCTGACAACCCAGGCAGGCAAATCCCAGGTTTAAAGATACCCGTATAGCTTAATAATAATTGCTTTAAAAAACATGCTGTTATTTAACAAAGAAAAACATACAATCATTGTTGTGGTGATGTTTTGTGTAAAGAAACATTTATTTAACATTATGGAAGGAGTCTCCAGTGTTAGCACTTTATAAGTCTTTTTACAGATTTTAAGATTTTTGTCTTATTACAGTGAATGGAAGAGAATGAAAAAAAAAAAATAGAGACTGATGACAGAATAATTGTTTATAGCTGCTATAACATAAGTGATAACAGGAACTAACTTGTTTTCTGGACATTCCACAATATTAAATGTAACTACAAACAGACAAAACGTACAGTGTCATTCTTAAATAATTACACATTGTTAGTCTTGGCAAATTACTGTGGTTTAAGAGGAATAAAAACACTTCAGGACATGCTGTTATAGGAAAATAATCAACTTTGGGGAGATATCAGTAAATCTGCTTCATCACACCACCTAGTTTGTGCTTTTCTATAACAATGTTTATTTTCCCTCACGTTTTTTTTTTTCAAGCCTACGTCAATACTACTTTACGAAGCAGAGTGGCTGTAGGCAATGTGAAGAGGGTAGAGCTGGGTGACGCAAAAAGCCATGCTTTATGCAAATGGGAAGCAAAGTGAAGTGGTAACAGCCAGCGAGGGTGTGCCCAGGGTGCTTATTATTTTGCTTTGCGAAACACAATCATCCTTTCTGAATCCTCATTGGGATATTGGTTCATCATCAAGATGGACAACTTGCCCGAAGCCATCTTAAGGGCTGTTCCATTACTCTATATTAGCTCGAGTGAAGTTTGTTAGATGACCTCTTAGAGGGGCGAAGGAAGGAATCAGTATAGATGTAACAGAACTTACCAAAAATCATTGCAATCTGATACAATTTCATTTCTGGTTTCGAAAACAAAATATGGTGGACAATGCTGTGTGTATAAGTGTAAACCTGAGCAATAAAAGCATAGCACTTTGAAAGAATTGATATTGTAAAATATATCATTTAATTTGCTACTTTCAAACTGGATCAGCTGTAACATAACTGCATTTTCTTTCCTAGCTACTTAGCAAGCTATGTTTTTATCTGGTATATATGTTAACATTTTAATTGTATTTTTTAAAGGTAATATGAAGACACAGAAAACATTTATACAATTTTGTTCACCATTTGAAGTAAATATAGTGTGCAAATCACTGAGAAAATCACTTCGTGTGTGTTTAAGCTTGCTACAGAGGACAAGCATGTTCCCATTTGTCACACTGTTATGAAAGTGGCTACTTTTGTGACGTAGGTGTTTCACAATTCAAGGGATAAATAGACCATTTTAAAAGAGTATTGAAACAGGGTGCTTGCGAACACCAGTGTAGCCTTGCTTGTAAATATTAGCATTGTACTAGCTAGGAGTTACTATGGAAACCATGGCCCCCAGCAGGAAGCTCAAGTCAGGAACACCTATGAAAAAAAAAGCATCATACACCAGGAAATATCACTGGCATGTTAAGACAGAGTAATAAGGTTTGCTTCCTTTTCTGCTCGTGTGTGAAGAGGTGAGTCGAGGAGATTGATGATGCATAGTTTGGTGTGATCCTATTTCTTAATTTCCTGCATTGGCTCTCTCTCTCTCTCTCTCTCTCTCTCTCTCTCTTGCTTACCCTCTCTCTCTCTTTCCTTGTCATCCTGTCAGATGTTGGATGGCAGCTTGACACACTCATTGCACTCATTGAGAAGACTGGGGGATTTTTGGCATCACACTTTTACATAGTGCTACAAAAAGAGAGTGACAGACAGAAGAATCCTCTGTGTGTGTGTGTGTGTGTGTGTGTGTATGTGTGTGCATGTGTTTTATAGGAGTCATTCCAGCTCCAACCTGTGCTAAATAGTAAAGGTTAAGGAAGTGGGCAGAGTTATGTTGAGGGGCGGGGTTAGCTATTTCCTTCTTATTCCTACAATCTTACTTTATATCTTATTTTCTCCTTCAATTGTTGTTCTGAATGCACTAAATACTGTCATATATCAATAAATAAAACACAATTTAAAAAACTAAGGAATGAAACAGTCAGGGAAATGCTGTTATAGCAAAATAATCAATGACTCAGAGGATTCTTTTCCAGTAAGAGTACATCCCAAAGTGTTTTATTGCTCTTATACTACAGCAATAGCCAAAGATTACAGGTTTTGTTTATTAAATAACAACATGTCTTGTTATGTTTAATGTTGTGGAATGTCCACGAACTGAGTTATCACTTACGTTATAGCAGCTATAAACAGTCGTTCCTTAACCAGCCCTACTTTCTCTCTCTCTCTCTCTCTTGAAGTTATTAAGATAAAGCAATGCAGCTTGTCATGTTACTGAGAAAAGGAAGACGTTTACTGTGTCGGAAATCTTACAGCTTTACCTCAGACTGTTACAAAGTGTTGACACTGGAGACTCCTTCCAAAAATGCTAAATTAATATCTCCTCACAGAAAATGTCCCATTAAACCGACACTTACACCCTTTTTAATGTTTGTATGGAGCGTCTGCCATACAAGTCCCTGTGTAAGCTGTGTAAGAAATGACAACATATTAGAGCTAGCACATTAATATAAACATGTGATTTGCCTTGTAGCTAGAACTACTGCCATCGCTGCTGTTATTGAAAATCACTGTGTTATGGGATGCATGCTAATGGTGTGATTATGCTCTTAGAAAAAGGGTTTGTTTGGGTTTTTTTTTTTGCATAATTAAGAGTTTTTAGTCCAACTGGTTTAGAGGTACAACGAAAGAAGCATTATCTTTTCAAACTTTGCTAACATAACTTACAAATGCACACAACATTCGAGGTATAGCTTTTACTTCAGAAGCTAAAAGAGAGCTAAAATAGCTATTCATTTCCACAGTAAACTCTGTTAGTAAATCATAAATAAATCGCTTTACATTAAAGATCAGTTTGTAAATTGATAATAAATATTGGCACGTGTTGGTCCGTATACATGTACATGTACATTTTTTTTTTTTTTTTTTTTAAATCCCAAGAGATGGAAGGACATCACAGGATGTTCCAGGTGCTGCAATTTAAGAATATTTAAAAAAAACAGCCTCAATTCTTCAGGGCTTGGATTCCACAAGATTTTGGAAAAATTCCTTTGAGATTCTGGTTCATGTTTACATGATTGCATCACACAATTCCTGCAGATTTTTCAGGCGTACTTTCATGCTGCGACTCTCCCATTCTACCATGACACGTTCAGCAACAACACCCAAATAAGCCGTGGCATTCAAGCAACGATTGATTGATATTAACAGGCCCAAAGTGTGCCAAGAAAACATTCCACACACCATTACACTACCTCTACCAGCGTGGCCTGTTGACACAAGGCAGGTTGGGTCCATGGATTCATGCTGTTGGTGCCAAATTCTGACCCTACCATCTGTGTGCGTCAGCAGAAATCGAGATTCATCAGACCAGGCTTACATTTTCCCAGTGTTCACCTGTCCAGTTTTGAAGACAGAAGTGGAACCCGACGTGGTCTTCTGCTGTTGTAGCTATCTGCCTAAAAGTTTGACGTGTTGTGCATTCTGAGATGCTTTTCTGCTCACCACAATTGTACAGAGTGGTTATCTGAGTTACTGTAGCCTTTCTGTCAGCTCGAACCAGTCTGGCCATTCTCCATTGACCTCCCTCATCAACAAGGTGTTTCCGTCCGTGGAACTGCTGCTCACTGGATGTTTTTTTTTTTTTATTTCATCATTCTGAGTAAACTCTAGAGACTGTCGTGAAAATCCAAGGAGATCAGCAGTTATAGAAATACTCAAACCATTCCATCTGGCACCAACAATCATGCCACAGTCAAAGTCACTGAGATCACATTTTTCCCCATTCTGATGGTTGATGTGAACATTACCCGAAGCTGCTGGCCCGTATCTGCATGATTTTAGCATTGCGCTGCTGCCACATGATTGGCTGATTAGATAATTGCATGAATGAGTAGGTGTACAGGTGTTCCTAATAAAGTGCTCAGTGAGTCTATGTTGCTTCCACCTTTATCATATCTCTTATGAAAACAGAAGAAGTTTCCAAAGGCTTAACTAGAGAACAACGTGTAGAATAGCGTACTTGTACTTCCTGGTCGACTCTGTTCAAGCTGAATGTACTGCAGTGGGCATGTTTTCATATTTGATTTCGTGAATGTTTGATTTTTAGTGGTGAAACATGTAGAAACAATTTTAAAAAGTCAATATATTGTTTAAAATAATTTAATAACAATAATAATTTAAAATAATAATAATCAAAAATGAATGACTTTCCTATTTTAGTGTGCGCCAAGAAAAACAAAAATGAAATAAAAAGTTGACTCATCACTTGTTTTTTTTTTTAAAAAAAAAACAAGAAACGAATGAATGCAATCCTCATGGATGCACTTTCTATTTCAGTTTTTTTTTCTAGCAGACGTTCAGCTAGTGTTTTACTAAACATCCAAATATTATTATCCCTAGTTGGAAGAAAAATGACTAGCTACCATGTCTACCGTGTTTTTGGGCATAACCAGGGATAAATCACTAACAATAAATAAAAATAATATGTACCATTACCTCTAAATGCCTCAAGTGGAAAATAACCGTATCAATGAATAAGTCATTAGACTGCCATAAAGTGTCAAGGGTAAGTTATAGCATTTCTAACTAATGACTGGTATGAATTATAAACTGACTCTGCACACGTCGCACACTCTCCATTGCCTAAAGTGATTAAATATGCATGGCTGCTATTCTGTGTCCCCTTGTCCCCTGTGACCTCTGACCTGGCAATGACTCTTGCCAGCTTCCTGTTCTTCTTAACCAGGCTAAGTGCAGAATGCCAGACTGTATACACTGTATTTCAGGGCCTTGGGGAGAGAAGGATGGAGGGATGGAGGGAGGAAGGAGAAAGAGAAGAGGAGGGGGAAGTCGGATTGTGGTTTCCAGCTTCGTTTCATTCCCAGCTCCTGTCCTAGCACAGGTACACAAAGCCTCCGTTCACATCGTTCAGGCAGCCGAGGCTAGATGAAACGAGTCCGCTGATGGCTAACAGATCTGCCGTCCAGCACCACCGCTCACAACCCGCCCCCCTTACCTTTTTCACTCGTTCTTCAGCCCCACATCACAACACGGCGTTTGTTTACACTCTATCGAAGTCTTTTTAGCGTTTTTGGCAGCTCTCCACACTGCTGAATGCTATATTCCCAGACCAGAAATGTCACTTACCACCTTTCTTTTCTCCATCCGCTAGTTTAAAGCCTTTGTAATCCCCTAGCTGGGGGAAGGGGTTTGGTGGGGGTGGGAGAAGTCAGCAAGGAGCTCAAATAGGTTTTTTTTTTTTGGAAGTCCATTTCCATTTCCATTTCCATCCAACTGGAACAGGACATTAACATTCCACCAAAAGAGAGGCAGACAGAGAGACAGACAGAGAGAGAGAATTCTTATGAAAATAAACTCATGAGTCTATGGACTCTGACAGCATGGCTGATTTTGGAGATAATAACACGGCGATGTGGGACAGGTGTGCTTCACCCTGCTGCAAGGGCATGGGAAACATATCATCCTATTGAAGTGTGCACTACTTTAGAGTGAGTAAGGGGAGTCTGTCATCTGGCTGTCCAGTCTGACTACATCCTTCCCAGACGTATCAGTCGACATGATCTTGCCAGCTCCCATAAAGCTAGTCTTGATGTATAGCAATAGTCAAAGTGCTCGGTGAAATAAAAGAATAAGGAGATAGAACAGAATAGGGACAGGGAAAATGTCTTTTTACTCATTCAGAGCACAGGGGTCCAGCTCAGAAAAAAGAAGCAGAAGTGAGAAAGGGAAGACAAAGTCTTGACTTATTGAGTAGAAACAAGCCGAGGTGGGCTCGAGCGCTGTTTTATTAACCGGACGACGTAAAGTTTATTAAACTGGTGGAGAGGCTGGAAACGGGGCCAGCTGAGCAAAGCCTTAACGAGTCATAACGGGAGAAATTCAGACCAATTAACACCAGGCAGGGAGGTCCGAACTCAAATTAAGTCCCACGGGAAGCAGAAAATCACGTCTCATAAGCTCAGCGCTGCCAAAAAACGACCCTGGACGACTATATAACATATAACTCACTGCCACTCACTGCTCCAAACTCTTGCTGAGTGCGTCGTGTGACCGCAAATGCAGGTGGAGATTTTGCGGGAAAAGAAAAAAAAACATGGAAAGTCGATCCAGTTCGCCCTCTCCGACTTTTGAGTAATAACTGCCATCATTAACGACATTGACTGTCGAGCTCCTGTTGTAAAGTTCTCATTCTGTGTTTACACAGCAGAAGGGTTTGGAAATAACGTCCCAAAAAAGGGGTCACTTGGGCTCCGTATCCTGTGTTTCCTCTTAGGATTGTAAAGCTGGTCAAACCTAGAGGTGTGATAATGTGATAAATTACCGATTTGATAACCGGCCAACATAGTAACATGATTTTCAGTGCATTGCTGTACCGACTTCCCGTTCACCAAGAGGACGATGTAAAATGCCTTATAACTACGCCATAGCAACTCAAGGGTTAATTATTCAGTGAGGGAAACTTCGGGAATATTATTTAAAGTGAACTTATTAAGAGGACCACTGTTAGTTTTCTGTAGTTTATTAGAACCGCATATTAGAAAAATTCCAGATTTTTAAGTAGGCCTAACACACATACAAACACACACATATCCACCAAAAGCTAGTCAGGGATCGGTGTGGTGAGCCCAAACCATATGTAAATATACAAATTAGAGGCCTAGACAGGTGACAGAGTGTGTAATACAGTTGACAAAACTGCAGTACGTATCCCAGGAAGTAATGGTCCCCACCACCCACCCCGTACACTTGCATTGCCATTTATCTATCATTACACCAGTGTTTTGATTGTCACAAAACCAACCCCTTTTTTTTGTTTTCTGCAAAGAATCTTGTTTTTCTTAATATAATATATTCTTTTGTATGAACTTTAGTTTCTTGTTACACATTGTTTGTGTGTGTTTGTGTGAGTGAGTCGTCAAGGGTCAACAAGAATACTCCAAAAAGCTGCTCAAAGCTAACATGTGAGTCAGAGATGACATTAACTAGCGCTCTGGGGGAAAAAAAATGTCTGGCTAAAATCAGACACATCAACATCAATTCCACAGTTAGCTACTCAATGAAATAATGGATTAGAGTGGAGAGAATGATTAAATTACTTCAAATAAACAGTTTCAACTATAAAGCTAGT
Organism: Pangasianodon hypophthalmus; assembly: GCF_027358585.1. Taxonomy (NCBI): domain Eukaryota; kingdom Metazoa; phylum Chordata; class Actinopteri; order Siluriformes; family Pangasiidae; genus Pangasianodon; species Pangasianodon hypophthalmus. The sequence goes on along the minus strand of NC_069731.1, from coordinate 15,137,621 downwards.
GTAGATAGCTAATGCTTGAAGAGGAAATTGGCTAGCTAACTTAGCTAATGATTCTTTGAGTAATCTTCAAGTGGGAATACACCCTAGATGGGATGCCAGGGTATCAATCACACACACACAGACACAGACCCTTTTCACACCTGGCAGTAACATGCATCCCGGGTGATCAGGTCGCAAGCAGTCAGCGCTAAGTACAGGTGTGATCGGAGTCAAATGCATCTCCATGAGTCCCGGAAAATAATGAGGGGCCGCCTAATCGACTTTTTGCAACTCGTGCTGAACGGTAGAGCTCTGTGCCGGTAGGATAATGAATAAAGGTGACGCTATAACGGCAGAGATGAAACCAGCTGCTTTTCATAGCATTGTTCATCTTATCTCTCATTCATTTACAAGTTCTGTTAAAGATGATTAAAATGTTTTAAACAGTGCATACAGGTACACAAGATAGGATTCGTGGGACAATTCCGCCTGAAAATGAAAGCAGCTGAAGACTGATGTAATAAATGTGCGTGACAGTTTTTCTCCAATGGAAACGATGTGTGAAATCCGATCATAGGAGACGCATTCATAATGCCAGGTGTGAACGGCTATGCGTGTCGGCTGTCCGATCACCCAGGACATGTGTTAATGCCATGTGTGAACGGTGCCACATTCACACCTAGGGCCACTTTAGCAATCAATCCACCAACAGGCATCTTTTTGGGATGTCGGAGAAAACCAAAGAACCTGGAAGAAACCCACATGGACACTGGGACAGACAGTAACACAAGGTCAGGATCAAACCCGGAACCCAGAGCTGTGAGGCAGCAATGCTTATTAACGTTCCACCCTGAAATACACTGAATTGAGAATTATCAGAGGAAAATGTGGCATCTTGTTCCATCTGCATGATTTAGGAATGTTTATATTACATCCATAGATACTCATTCATTTTACAGCACAGAAAGAAAGCGCCAGTGGTGGCCAAGGTGCTTCACATTGACACTATCAGCTATCTAGCCATCTAATATGGAGCTCTATTGCCCAAGCACACCTCAAAGCCATGTATGGGGAAGATGGAGGTAGATCGTCAGATCTCCAGTCCAATCCAGTTACAGTTACAGTTTGGCAGATAAACTTTCCACGGTTTCACGCCTTTAACAGGTTTAACTCAGACGTCATAAATCCACATCATAAACTCTGTGTAGTCCTGAAGATGTATGTGGTATAATACGATATATTAATGGACTAGAGTCAGAATCATCACAGGCTGTAAATAGAGAAGTTAAACTGCAGGCGTCTCTTTCAGTCTCTCAGTGCGAGTGTTAAACTCTCATGACCTCGACATAACAGCGGCCATTAAGCCTTCTGTTCTGTTCTGGTTAAAGTGAACCATTTTAAGTGAAACAGACTAAAATGATTTTTCCAACATGGTACGTAACTTCATTTTTATTTACAATAGAATATTTCTATTCTATTTGATCCTGAGTGTAAGAAGGTAAACGAAAAAGGATTTAATTAAAAAATATGACTCATGTTTGTGAATATGAGGGTGATGTTAGCGATTTTCTGCTCACACTGTATCAGGCAGATTCTGCATGTGAAGGAAGATGAAAAATACAGGTAATACAGTCTTTTTTATACCATTTCCTTGTTTAATGCCAATTTTTACTTCGTTCAAAAGCTGAATGGAAGCACAAATATCATAAGCCTATGTGAACTGAATTGTTTTCTACATTTGAGTCACTTTTTGTTTCTAATAGTGCGAAAATCAGAAACATCCAGTGAGGATGAGTTAAGTGGGCAGAAATGTCTTGTTGAAAAGAGGAGAATGGTCAAACTGGTTCAACCTGACAGGACGGCTGTGGTAACTCAAATAACTACTCTTTACAACCACGGTGAGCAGAAAAGCATCTCAAAATGCACAACATTGAGGCGTCAAACCACATACATGGACAGACCAGGCGATGTTTTTCCAAATTTTCAACTGTCCAGTTTTGATGACCTGAGATCCTGTGCGAATTGATCATAATTACAAAAACATTACTTCCCTGACATTTATTATTAAATCTTATCCTATCTGAATAGTGCTATTGCCATTTGCTTCCCATAGAGAGAATGTAGCTTTATTAGTTATAACATTCTAGGGGGAAAGGTCCTATTAATAGCCGCTCTTGTTGTAAAGTAACTCAGGCAGGTCATGGACTTTGTGATATGTGTGTAATATAATCTTCACTGCTGCACAAATCCGCATGAAATCGCTGTCTGGACCCAAACACTAAATCATCAAGCCATTCTTTTATTTTGCTTTTCTCTTTCATGGGCCACAGACAGAGGGTGAGTGTATGGCAGGTTGATCAAACCCACAGGCAGACAGGGTTAATACAGGCAAATCCATAACCACAGTCCAAACAGAGCAGCAAAGGTCAAAAACCTGGACAGCTGAACATGGTAGAACATGAGTGACTTGGATAGAGTGCTGTGTAACACATGCAAAGACAGAAAAAAAAACACTGGGGACAGTAATAATTGCAGCTCATTGTATAAAGACATCAGTAAACGAGACACAGTCTGGACTGCAGTGAGCATTGCTACAAGATGATCTGATATGTACAGTATATAACAAGGGTGGGTACGTGTAAGTGACAGCACTCGATAACACATGATAACACAAATGCTTTGATTGAAGTCCAAATAACAGAAATTGACACAATGTCTTAAATTTTTTTCTGATTAGTTATTTCATTCAGAAAGACTTGCTGTGTCTCAATTCGTCTATTTATACTATGCACTAAAAGTATGTACTCTTTTGTGCATTTCAGCTTTTCTTCATTCATTCATTATTCCTTACATAATTTATACCATAAAGTTTAACTTACCATTTCCTTGATTTTGATAGTAGAAATATCTATCTATCTATCTATCTATATATATATATATATATATATATATATATATATATATATATATATATATATATATATATATATATATATATATAGTAGAAGTAGTAGACCATCCAGGTACCCTTGGGATACTCATTTCAACATACTACAATTTGGGACACATTAATTTTAATCTTCGATACTGTTTAGGACGGATAGTAGGAGAACTGGGACTCAGCAACTGAAATGGTAGCTGCAATCCAATTAGGTATGGTGGCATTTTGGGCAGGAACTATGGTACGACTGGATAACAGTGGCATTGGAGAAAGGAACTTGCAGCCTACAGAGACAACATACTGTAGATAACAGATGATCATTTAAGACTTAGAGTCTGGAGAGTTTTATCAATGTTAGAGTTTTATCAATGTTAGGCAAATGTGACATACCATACTATCACATCTGAGAGAACAGGGCTGCTAAAAGTTAAAATGTTAACTAGGTTTGTTGAAGCTAAAACATTCACACTATAGTTATTGTAAGATCAATCTACTCCCCATTAATCGAGATTTTGATTCCTTTAGTGTGCACTTATTTTCTCCATCAAGTACTCAACCTGTCAAAATGTGCCCAATGCTAGTCTTGAGTAAAGCAAGAGCTAGCAAGCTAGTACAAACTAGTTAAACATAGTGGCTAGTGAAATTCTAGTCACTGGTGCTTGTAACTAGCTACCGTTAGCTATTCTCTGAAACACTACATCTCACAGATTCTATTTAACTTCATGTCTAAGAATAAAGACCTTATGAGACCTTATTTTGAGATTCATTAAAAATGTTCATAGTTTGTTTTTTCAAATTATGAGTTGTCAGGACATACACTGCATTTCATTATGTTGTGAAATAACACTTTTGAAATCAAGTATTGCTGATATCATGTAAGGCATAATGAGATATTTTAATATGCCTCCATCTTTTTAATCATTAGAGTTCATAAGAATGTTTGGACAAAGCCTAAGAGATGAAGGTGAACACATTGGAGTGGATTTTATACTTCCAGGGCTTAGGGAAGCGAATATTTCATGTTTGATGTTGTGATGAGATAAAAGTAGCTGAGGTAATTTTCTTAGAGGTGCACAGTCTATTTGTACAAACTCATTTCAGTGTGCTAATTAACTTGATTAATGAAAAAAAAAAGTTATAATAACTGTACTCTCTGTATTGTGTACTGCATTGTCGACTATTTAAAAAAAGAAACTATTCTAGATTGCAGAAATAGTTTCTGGATAAAGAAAGCCCTTAGTATACTTCATGCAGAGATAATGATTGGCTTGGTTCCATGAAAAATATGAAGTGATTGTGAAGCAAACGAATATCGTGCCGTGGCTTCGTTCGTTGTGTCATGTGTCATGTGACAAACACGCTAGGTAATCAAATCTGTCGTTTTTCATTACAAACGAGGTCTGCTCAACCCAATTCATTCCAAAATACACTATATGGCCAAAAGTTTGCAGACACCTGACCATAACATTCATACAGCATGTGCTTGTTGAACATCCCATTCCAGATTTAGTCCCAATTTGCTGTTATCCTCCACTCTTCTGGGAAGGCTTTCCACTACATTTTGGAGCATGGCCCATTGAGCCACACGAGCACTAATGAGGTCAGGCACTGATGTTGGGCGAGGAGGCCTGTGGCGCAGTCAGCGTTTCAGTTCGTCCAAAAGGTGTTCAGTGGGGTTGAGGTCAGGGCTCTGTACAGGCTACTCGAGTTCTACCACTCCAACCTTGGCAAAACATGTCTTCATGTGATAATGACAATGTGCACAGGGGATCATGCTGGAACAGGTTTGTGCCCCTTAGCTCCAGTGAAGGGAAACTGTAATGTCATAGCCTACAAAGACATTCTATACAGTTGTGTGCTTCCAAATTTGTGGCACCAGTTTGGGGAAGAACCACATATGGGTTTGATGGTCAGGTGTCCACAAACATTTGGCTATATAGTGTATATGACACTGAAGAGCAGCAATGCGCTTCCGGTAGTTATGGAAAATTTTAATAGCGCTACCTGTAGTACTGGAGCACTTGCATGCGACAGCCAAAACAAAAACTGCAGAGAGTATGCATGCTTGTAAGCATCGTCTCCGCAGTATCTATGCTGAGGTCCTCTCTTGAATCCTACAATAATGTCAACACTATCCCTCATCTAACACCCATCCAATCACCTTCACGGAAGGTTTAATGAAATAACAGTCCTTTTCAACCAAGGGAAAGTGGAAGAAGACATGCTAAAAACAGTACAGAACGCAGCCTTTGTCTTTCAGCTATTCGGAAGTGGAAAAGCACATTGTAAGGTCTTTCTTCTGTTGTATTCCAATGATAACAGTCTGAACGGCTTCTCCTGGCAGACTAAGTCTGAAAATATAATTGATGTTATTAAAGAATGAAAAGGTCAAAACAAAATTCCACTGCTGCCGAAAAATCCTTTCTTCCTCAGCCAGTCTACGCCATGACCGCCTCATAAAATAAATACAATCAGGCTCATAAATATTTCTCATGTGTTATTTAAACGAACGTGGGCAAAGTGGGGTTTTAGTGTTTTTAGAAATACACAAAGAAGCTCAGGGGTCTGTGCAGAGAAACTTGGCCATGGTGTAAAGAGAAATTTCAATTAGCAGCATAGTTGGCTTTCAAACCTCCCTAAAAATAACAAAAGATTTCCAAAGCGGTGTCCGGAAAAGAGAGAGCTGCTAATGGGAGACGCAGTTTTCTATGTCAAAACAGATCAAATTTAGTGTGACAATTTATGAACCAATTTTTCATAACTGAAATAAACTAAACTAATAGATGGGCTAATCTGAAACTGTGCATAGGTTCATGTAGTATGTATATTTCTTTCTTTTTATTCTATGTAGTGCTTTTGATGTGTTTATTTTATAAGAACAAATCAGCCAAAATTTAAATGTATATAATTATTTTTTTTTACTCCTAATGCAATCAATCAGCAAAAACATGTCTGGTGTCTAAGGTTCACTTCTTTAGTTTTATCCTTAAAAGTATGAGAAGAAACTAAGAAACTAAAAGAAGCTTATTATTTATTTTCCGAGGTCTACTGTACATGAAAGGCACTGAGCGGGAAAGTGAAATAAGTGAGCTACTAGAAAATAACTGAAATAAACAAACTAAAAATGAAAAGAAAGAAAAAAGAAAGTAGTCACTCCCTAGAGAGTCTGATGCATTTCCTTTATAAATATCCATTATAAATATCCTCTACTTTTACAGAAAGAAACAATTTAACTGACATTGTAGATGAACAACCAGACTTTTCTTGTTTACTCATGACAGATCTGGTTTACTCACCACTAACCTGCTTAAAAAAAAAAAAAAAAAAAAAAAAGACAGGATTATGCAAACATTTTATACAGTAATTCTGTCTTCCTCAAGATACTGAAGCTTGTGGCCAGAAAAGTATATAAAAGATACCAATAAGTAGATACTGTGTATGTATGCATTCAACAGGAAGTGATGGAGTTATTATAGATATTAGATGTAATATAAGTAATATAAATTACATGTAATATAATCAGTTAATAACGATTAAGAATAGTTTCACTGAAAGCAGTTGTATCTTAGTCTGAAGTTTAATTCAATAGGAATAGTTTGTCCAAGAATATTTTTTACAGAAAAAAAACACTGTTCGGAGCTTAAAATGAAAATTAAAGAAAAGAAAAAAAAAAAGAAGAAGTGGAGCTGCTTGTGCGGCTTGACTGTACGCAGCCTCAGCCACGTCAAATCACATAGCGGTGAATGTTTCAAAAAAAAAAAAGTTGTTCTTTTTAGTTACATTGCAATGTTGGAATATTGGCAAAGAAATATTTTCAACATATCATAAATCTCCTTATATTGGCTAGACTAATATAAGCAAGACTAATTTGTCACTGCCACTCTGTCCTCCATGTTGGTTTTTCTCACTTGCCCCCCAGCTCATGACCTGATTGGCACTTGGCTTCACTCAGTGCATTTCTGAAAAGTTTTTTCAACTTTGTGACTAAAAAGTAACCCACAGAAGCACTTTTTAAAAGCGGCTGCACTCCGCCCATATTTCTTCTCATAGGATTACATCTAAAGTGTGTACTGGAGGTTGAGAAAACAACACCAAGTGTGAAAGCAGCCTAAGCGAAGATGCTGATGTGCCAGATGCTGTAACAACCTTAATAACATCATCATCTGTAGCTGGAACTGTAGCTGACAAAGATTTTGTCAGTGTGTTTCAGTAGCTATGTTTACATGCACATCAAATTCCATTTAAAGCCTATATTAGGGTTGCAGCCATATTGCAAATATGATGTTTATATGCATACAGGCATCGGAATATTTCTGTAGACATGGTTGTTGTAAGAAGCCTGAGTTGCCATTCCTAAATACATAGCCTTCAGCTAAGCATCTGTTAGCACCCACAATTCCTTGTGGACTGAACATGAATATATCTCTTTTCAGTGGATTTTCTGAATAAGATGTTTACATGCAACAAATTTCCGATTAAAACAGGCATATTCCAGGAATAGGAATCAGAATTTGGCGAATCAGAATATTGTCTTAATCTGAAGCAGGAAAACGGATTGTGGCGTGTACATGTCTCAGTGCTAATTAGTATATTACCAAATTATAATTAATATTAGAATATTGATGTGCATGTAAACGTAGCCAATCAGAAAAAGTATAGCACTGGTGTTATTGCGCAAAAGAGGTGAAAGACTAATAATCTTAAGGAATGTGAAGAATAATAGTACTGTTCTCATAAATCATAAATCTCATAAAAGAATGAAAATCAGTGCTGTTGAGTTCTTGAACTGGTCAGAAGGTGTTGATCATTTTTCTTTGAATAACAGATTGCAGTTCTGGCTTCAAGGCAAAACATGGGTTTATATTGTTGAAGTCTAATATTGTAATATTGTTTCTATAGTAACAGCTTACACAGAGTTGTAAGGCGGATTACATCACATACATTTAAAAAGCGCACGTTAATTGTTGTTTTCTGTAAGGAGATGTTCATTTAGCATTTTTGGAAGGAGTCTCCAGTGTCAGTAGTGACAACATTTTGTTTACGTTTTCCGACATGGGAAAGTCTTCAGGATGAAGGCACTAATGTGACAAGTAGCATTATTTTGTCTTATTAACTTCAAATTAGAAAAAAAAAGACAGGCTGGTGAGGGAACGGCTGTATAGCATAAATGATAACAGGAACTAACATGTTCTGCGTAACTAGAAATGGATAAAAAGTGTGACGTGCCATTCTTTAATACAAAGCTGATTCAAATGAAAACCTTCATTTATTTTGCATTGTTTATTGTAAATAGATGTCACAGAAGTTTTTTTTAACATAATCTTAACATAATTTTGTTTAACGTAAGTGTTCAAGTGTCAGGATTCCTCTAGACAATTTTTTAAAATTTATGTCACAGTTTGAAGATTTTCATTTGACTCACCCTCGTAAATAAAATTGTAATCATTAGTAACTTCTTCTACAGGAAAATAAAACCTTCGGGGTGGTAACAGTTACTCAGTGTCTTGTCAGGTCACATGACACCCCCCCTATCATTGATTATTTGCCTATAACTGCACACTGTGTGTAATTTCTTACTTGCTAAACTTATTAAATGATACTTGAAAGCTCTTTAGTAATAAACATATATAAACCATTAGCTCTGTACACCAGATTGAAATCTCAGTGCTCACAAACAAGAATTGATCCATCACACAATAAATAAATGTACACAGAGGATGGTGTGTGTGTGTACCAGTTCACAAATCAATGTTTTATTAATTTAAACACAATCAAATAATAATGTCAAAAAAACATCTGTACATATCTTTTTTTTCAGACACAACAAATGTTTGTGTGTTCACGACGAGGCCCACGTCAATGGTTTTCCAGTTTGCATTATGATTGCAATATTTATTATTAAAAAAAGCTTACTGTATAAAACATCTCCCATCTAATATGACCATGAACTAGCAGCAATATGTGTTACTCTGGGGGATGGGAGGAAGGAGCATAGTAAATGGGCAGATTTTATATGGGAGAGGGGGGAAGAAGGGGGCAAAAAAGTTGTGGTGGTGTTAAAGGGGCAGAATGTAGGTGGGGTGGGGTTACGGGGCAGATTAAATGGGCAGATTTTATATAGGGGGATGTTAAGTGGAGTAGACTTTGGGTTAAAGAAGCATATATTAGATTGAGAGGGTGGTGGGTAGTTACGGGTAGGTTGTAGAAGGGGAAGAGGGTAAAAGGGGCAGTAGAACACTTCACCTGCAGGAATGAAGCAACACTGACGACGGAGCAGAAACCGGTCAGAAACTCACACACAGATTCAATTCCTGCTGAGGAAATTCACAGTCGGTAGCGCATGTGTGTTCTTGACCCCTTTGCGTCATTATGTGTGTGTGTGTGTGTGTGTGTGTGTAGTGGCTTTCTTACAGTCCTTAGAGCTTTAAAGTTTCCCAAGTCCACAGTCTTATTTATCTAAGCACTATGAAGAATTTCTACAGCGACGTTTCCAAAAAATCAAAATTAAAAAGACTACTTCATACAAAAATTACACTTAATGTACAAGAGTTTCTGCTTTTAGTGCCAGTACAAAAGATAACAAAACCTTGAAATATTGTGGAGTTTGAGGTCTAACTGCTTTTAAACATTAAAGAGAAAAGAGTCAGTGGTGAGCGTACAGACGCTCAACTCAAAACTTGACATTCAGTTTGATTATTACTTTCTTTTCTGATGTGTCTAATCCCATAAATACATGTATTTTTAAAAAATAAAATGCTACTGAGGTTCTGTAAATAAATACAGAAACTTTGACTAGCAAGGGAGGAGAAAAAATAAAATAATCAATAAATCCGTAAACAAAATACGAAATCATTGACACTTGACATCCATGCTTTTGGTCATGACGAAAATTCTCAAGAAATCTTTCAAATCTACACTTAAACCATTAAGCAACACTTTTAGGCCCCGCACACGTTTTTTTTGTGCACTCCTGCCTTAGTGTACTTCCACAAAAAAAAAAGCACTGAATAGCATGAATTGTAGCTAAAGCAAAACAGGAAGGAATAGTCCAGTGATTAAAAATATACACACACACAAAAACTGCCGTATTCTGTACACGTTTGATTGTCTGAGCAAATGCAGATAAAGTTTTTCTTTTCCTTAAATTATTAGAAAATCCATCTTCTTCTCCATAAACGTCTTCTTGGAATCAAAGTACTTTGAATGGCGAGAAACACACAAAACAAAAAAGGCAACAAGTCTCTCGCAGGGCGACGGCAGCGCTCAACAAAGTCTCTGATTATAAATTAGAAGCGTAGGACATCCGGCGCAGTGGTTTCAAGTGAACCCGAGAAATAAGAAGAGGGGAAATCACGCTGAATCTCAGTGGAATCGGAGTCTCGCTAAGAGCCAAAAGCGACATCGGTAGCTCTGGTTTCCTCACAGGTGTGAACCTTCGCAGAGTTTTTTTTTTTTCCAAAAAAAAAAAATCCGTAAAACATTCTGACGGCTTTTTCAGAAAGAAGCCGAGTCAATTCACAGTAACCCCCAGCTGCAACGTCGTAAAAATTCGCAATCCTCCATTCGACCGCTCCACTGAGGGCCGAGGTTTAGGGTTAAGACGAGTCGCGGACCGATTTGCACTTATAACCTGTGTGTTAACGTTTGTTTTCCCCTGTGAAGTGTGTTAACGTTCTGTTGTCGGTCCGTGCTGAGTAAAAGTGGAGAGATGAGGATGTCACAGTGCTACAAATACTCCAAGTCCAGCGCGTGATGAAGAGCCATGAGGTCCGAATGACTGGAGATCCTCCAGAAGGGCATGTTGTGCTAAAGAGAGAAAGAAAGGGAGAAAAAAACACCAATGAGCAAAAGACTGGGAAAAAAATGGCATAACATTGACACATAAATGTTACATATTATCCTGTGCTGCTGAATTCTCGACTCTGATTGGTCAGAAAGCTGATCCGCTGATTAATTTTCTATAACAGCAGCTTTGACAATAGTGATAGTTGTAATTCAAATCACAGGTGTATATTAATGTGCTTGTTCTAACACGTCTCTATAGTAACAACTCAGAGGCTGGGACTTCACAGGGACTTGTATGGTGGATGCTCAACTTGAACAAATTAAAAAAAAAAACATTAACAAAGAAAAACATTTAATCATTGATATGGTGACGTTTTCTGTAAAGACATGTTTAGATGTCTCCAGTATCAGAAGTCTCCAGTCAGTAAGTTTTCCACAATGACAGAATCTTCAGGACAGATGACTCCGGTTTCTCAGTAACATGAGAAAGCTGTGCTCTTTTTTTTTTTTTTTTTGCTAACAGAAACTAACTTGCGCGTAGACATTCCACAGCAATAATTGTAACTATAAATGAATACAAAGCATGAAATGTCACTCATTAATAAATTGTAATTGTTGGCAAATTGCTGTAGTATAAGAGGAATTAAACACTTCAAGGTATGCTGTTATAGGAAATAATCCACAAAAGGATGACATAACGCAAAGTTTGTTTTATTCTTTACGTATCATCTAAGCAACAAGGCACGATATTCAACATAATATTTTCCAAAAAACTGTACCTCTCTGTCTCTTATAGAGGAGGTCATCTATCTAATTAGCACAATAACCTCCGATACAACATCTGTAACTCTCCAGTTAGCTATTTAGCTATCTATCTATTTAGCTAGCTATGTTGGTCAGCTTGCTTTGTTTATCTTGTATTATAGCCACACATTCCATTTAGTTAGTTACAGGTATTTAGAAAGCTAGCAATAGATATTTTCTAGCTAACGCTAGCTAACAGAATGGTAGCAATCATTTAAAAAATGTTCTTACAACTAGTGATTTAGTTCATTCTTTCTCTCAGATAATATTTTTCATAACTAACAATTGAAAAGTCTTAAAAGCTTACAGATAAAAAAACAATAACAATGTTAGCAACCATTTTAAGAATACTTCCTGTTATACAAGTGTGAAGCTGTTTAATTCCAACTTTGAATGACTTGGTATTTGAATTTGAAATATTTTGGTGCAATTAAGAAAAAAAAAGTGTTAGCAAACTTTCCTTTTTTTATGCGCTACCCTTAATTGTTAGGTGCATTTCTTTTCAAAGGCTTTAATCACCTCATTAGTAAAGTAGAGAAATTACAAAAAGACAACATTTGTAGCACTCTCAAGGTCTCTTTCTCTTTTTTCTTTTTTTTAAAGCCCTACTGGGAAAATAAGTATGAATGCACTGTACGGCCCAAACTTCCCTGAACACGACATTGCGAATGAGGCTTTGTTCTCCAAGAGACGCTGGGAGAAATATGAGTCTGCGAGAATGAAAGAAGCTTGTCAGGAGTCTTCAGTGCTTCCATTACTGCCTCTTATCAACGGTATAGCTTCTCTCAGGCATATGTTCCGCTTAGAGGAGTTTGCGCTGACCCTTAAAAGACTCTTTTTCTTTTTTTCCCCCTTTTTTTTGTTTTGTAAATTGTCTTCTGCTTTTAAGTTTTAAAAGCCAGAGATGCTATCTCTTCTTCACCTCAGCTGGGTTATTAAGCAGAGGGGGATTGTTTTGGGGATTCTTTAAGGGACAAAAGAGGGGAGAAATAACGACAAAACTCTGACATCCGTCTATTATCTAATGCTATTCTGATTGCAAATGGAGAGAGAATAATTCACACTAGATTACCACAGGTGTACGGGACTGTCAAAAACTAATGTGCGAAGCTGTGTTAATGTCTACATTCCTTGAATCTCTAATTGACAACATGCAACTAAATACTTGGCAGGATGTAATAAAGAAGTGTGTCAACATGCAGCTTCACCTTCTGGATCTGTTTCTTACCTGTCAGGGAAATGTGTTTGTTCCCCCAGGTAATTAATTAGCTAATGAATATCTTCATCTTTTGCGGTTTATGGTTAGAGCATTGAGTTTACATGAAAAACTTGGCAGAAACTCAGCACACAAAGGGCTTTTAGACAGTCAGCAGGTAACATAAATCCTTCAAATCCTCCTTTGAACAGCACAGACGAGAGCAACTACAAGACCCGGCTGCTACTGCGCCATGTCGTACAACACATCAAAAGGCTTTGGCAGCCAAACTGTTCCCTCATCTTCAACCCACAGAAGAAAAACATCCCACATTTCATCAAACAAAGATGTAAGCTTCTTAAACGCGTGCTCTGTTTATGGGCCGGTCTCTCGATCATGCCTGAAAGGACTTGTCTAGCGTTACACGCATTCATGCTGCTTCGGCTCAGCTCAGCAATGTATAATTATGCCATCTCGCCCCCTTTTTACACTTGAGCTGTCAGTGCTGATTCAATTGTGGAAGCTATTTTCTCGTTTCGCCAATGGGCTTTTTGGGAATAAATGGACGAAAGTGAAGAGGGGGGGCAGTCGAGCAGGGTCGAGTGAAGGGTTTCTCATTTACCTTTTTGGAGCTCTGCTCCTCTTCTACTCCGTCTCCCACCACCACGTAAACAACTTTCCTCCCGAATCTCTGAATTACTCGCTCGAAGCAGCTCTCTTTGCCTGCGGAGAACAGAAACAGGTTTAGTGCTTCCAAACGCGTCCAAGAGCCAGCCTTTTGTGAGAGCTCTCTAAATACGCAATAAGTTACACAAAATTACCCAGTGTAAACACTTAGCCGTAGCTTGGGGGATTCGATAAGATCAATGCCCAGATAAAAGTGGCCTGAAAAGCATTAAGTGTGTCTTTCTCCTCCCTAAACCTGGGACAAATGGAGTTTAACGAGCTAAATCAGCCTCACATGCTAATGCCAGAGTTTAGGGAGGCATGCAGCCCGCAACCAGAACCGTCTCTCTGCTCAGCGATGGCCCAAAAAACCATGGACTCCATGCTTAGAGTTTATTTTGCATTTGAAGAAGCGGAGGCAGGAGTGGAGGGGGTGAGGGGGCAAAAATGTCCGTGTGGAATGACATAAATTTGCCGAAGTGGTTTCATATGCAGGCCTGAAAAAAAAAAGGAGAGGCCCAGCTCAGGCCGAGCTCCAAGAAAATAATCCTAGCCTGATTAGGCCTTTTCCTTAGAAACCGACATCAAACCTCTCGTGTGTCCGCCCCCTTCTGCAGCCTAAACCAATCCTGCGCCATGCGTCTCCTGATGTTTACACATAATAACATAATATCCTGATTGTTCTGCCCACAGGAACCCGCAGGTAGAGGAGCTATCACTCACCTATTTTCGTAGCGCTATAAATATTCTCGATTGGAAAAACTATTCCCAGTCCGTAGAGCAGCACTTTTGCGAGGGCGGGTATGAGCTGCGTCGTGGTCACTAAGATGTTCACACAATTTGACCTGGAATTAAAGTAGAAAAGACAAAGTATGATTTTCTTAGATCTTAGCAGGAAATCTGCCTGCTAGCTAATCTTGTCACCATTAGTGACTCTATAACTGTTTGCAAACAATATAATGGGTTCCAAATTCCTGAGTTTTGGAATGTATAGACTGAAGCACTCTTCTGTAATTTTTAGATTTATGTATCTGCTCTCTAAATAATTTTCCTTACCTTGAGTGGATTAATGTTAGTGCTTTCAGTGCCAGTGTTAACCAGGAATCTGTCAAAGCTTCAATTTCTGCTCGCAGTTGCAGCCAGGCCTCCCTTTTGGCCGGACCCAGCAGTCCTGAAAACCAACAGAAAGCCTTGTTTGAGTTGGCCCGTTTTTGCAAACAACTCCAGAAATTTCAAAATTTAACCCCAACCCAAGTTGTAGGCTTGGTGGAAAAAACCTCAGAGTGTTTTTGTTGACACACATTTCCATTCCCCTTTCCCTCCTTCCAACCCAGCAATTTGCCCCGAGCATTTTTATTGCGGAATTACCTCCGACGTTGTTTTTGTAGGTGGTGTAAATTTCTTTTACTCGTCTGTAGCGGAAGGCCAGCTTTCTCATCCAGTCCACTCCTCCTCTCACACCGGTTGCCAAACACAGGTTGGCACTAGTGGCAGCAGCATGGAAACCGTCGGTACTGAAGTTATACGTGCTAAAAAAAGAGACAAATTAGTTTCAGACTGTAGTGGTGAATTGAGAATACCATTACATTTGCACAAATTTACAACTTGCACCAAATGTTGTTGATCAGCATTGACATGTGGTGTCTGAAGTGGCATTCCTAAAGAGCTGGACGCTTATGGAAAAGATTTTTGGTGACTTACAATACTTCCAAACTAGAGAAACCAAATGTATTGTCTGAGCGACTACATTTAGCTCAAAGGAGAAGCTGTGTAAATGTCATATTTGACCTTCTGAACACCATGCTAGCTTTACCTCAGATCTTGACCATTGTCATCAGAAGAAACGTCGTCAATGTGGACTTGATCACACTCCTGTACAAGAAGAGCAGAAAAAACAGAAGACAATCCAAATTAAAGTAGGCCGATTTGATTAATGGCTTACACGTGTGAAACTGGGTGTGATTTGGCAGCTCGGATCCATGTGAAGTGAGTAATGTCAACAACTGTGGAATTCCCATTTTGAAGCCTAGAGCTCAGGGCGGAAAGCAGAAATCATGGCCTAAAACCACTTCCAGGCTCAATCCCCCCACCTGCTCCATCTTAATAAAAATAAACACAATCATCAGGGGACCAAGGGTGTAGCCACTTGGGCACTATACTAGAAAGAAGAGCTTAATGCTTTTTCATCTATTGTTAGATAAACATCAGCTGGGACGAGATCGTTGGGGCTTCAAAAACACCAATATAAGCTGCTGATGTTTGCCACGTATCTACTCAGCTGTGATAATCAACGCTGCTTTAAACCAGTCATATTACACAAGTCACTGGGTGACTTCTGGTTTCTGCATTAGCTGTAATGTTTGATGGGGCATCTTTTGATTTCCAATAAAAAATTATGTGACATTTATCAAATTATAAAAAAAAAAAATCTGTGATGAGACCTAGAGAGAAAGTTGGATTAGAAACAACAGGACATTTATTAATTTAAAAAACACTATTTATTAATTTAAACAACACGATTTACAAGCATCTTTAATATGCATGGCCTGAACAGGCACCTTAAAAAACAAAGACATTGGAATCACTAAAATAGGCTTTATTATATACAATATACTAATTCAGTAACATTAGCTAAGCTAACCAGCTTCCTAAAGGATTATCTCAGACTAAGAAGGGAAAATACGGGTTTGTGATGTGGTCACATGATTAAGTTTGCGATTAGATGACCAAATTTAACTTTAAGTTCTGTATTGCACGGGAAGGTCGTTACGTGAAAAAATCCAATATTTTAAATATTCCGTTATAAACCTAGTTGCATGTTTTTAAAAGTTTGTAATAAATGTTTAACATGTCTGTGTAAAAGTTTGTTCTTCCTTAATTCAAAAGAAAAAAAGGACAAGGACAAAACGCTTGCTTTGTTGCAGGCCACTGCCTAAATGAAGAGGTATCTGCGGGATAATGAGCGCATCCATGCTCCTTTCGTTTTCTTGGAGAGGCCGGCGAGTTCCTCAGCTCCAAACTGACGCTAACGCAAACCAGACCTTCTGCTAAATGTAACATACTAGAAAAATTGAACCTGATGCTAACCGCCAATGAAATTATGACCTCTGATTGCTGCCGAGCCACACACCAGCATGGCCCGAGGCGTTTTTGTGCAGAGTGCAGACTGAAAATCTGTTATTAGTTTTCCATTTATAGGCGTCCCCAACCCCCCTTCCACCCCCCACCACCAAGCAACCCACCCACTCCTCCACTTGGAAGAGCCATGAATGTTTGGGAGTTCTGCCTGGACATTAGGATCCAACAAATTTCAGATGGGTTGGAAAGACAGGATTGCAACATTCAGCTGCATTAGAGGATGAAAATGGAGAAGCTAAAATGAATATGTGAGCTAAATTGAGGCCAGGCTAACTTTTATATTCTTGTTCAATGTTCGATAATGACCTCTTTCAGTGATCAGCTGAACGTGAATAACAGTTTATTACTACTTTGCTGGAGGTTCGTAAATTTCGTTTCTGTAAATTTCCTTTAAGATGTTCAATTAAG
This sequence comes from Pangasianodon hypophthalmus, assembly GCF_027358585.1. Lineage (NCBI taxonomy): Eukaryota > Metazoa > Chordata > Actinopteri > Siluriformes > Pangasiidae > Pangasianodon > Pangasianodon hypophthalmus. The sequence goes on along the minus strand of NC_069731.1, from coordinate 15,120,705 downwards.
TTTCATCTTTTAAGACACCAAAGAACACATGAACAAAAGGACTTCCTTGTTTTAACTCAATCCAAACCTGGCCAAATGCTGACGTTATTGCATTCCTGGCTAATGCTAGAGCAGGCTAAGGGTAAAAGGGGCTTTAGACCGTAAACCTTTTTTATTTTACTGGTTCCCCTCTGAACAAATTTTTCATCTCCCTGGATTTGTGGGGGGGCGACGTGCGGAGAAACTCAAACCAGCTGTTCTTTAACAGAATTAAAATCTTGACCCTGAAAACCTTTGCTCTAATGCAGGCCTTCTCTCCCAGCGAGTCTCCAGATCCAAAGAGGAAAAGACTTTGACCCAGTGGCCTTCTGCTCCTCTCTAGGGCTCCGCGGACTCAGATAAGGGGAGGAGGGCCGGTAGATGGAGGGAGCAAGGGAGTAAAGGAGGGAGGGGTGACCTCACATGGAGATTTCGGAGCATTATAGGTCCAGAAGATGGACTGCCTACTAGAGCTGCTCAAGCTGTTTGTGTAATCTGTTTCAGCAATGGATCCTTAATACTTGTGAAGTACCAATTTGTCATTGGGAGAAGCGGCAGCTTTGGACAGGCTAAAATCATTAATGGGAAAAAAAATGTCAAGTGCTCGTTCACACGTAGCAAAAAGAACTGGAATATCCAAGTAGGATATTCTTTAAATCAGGCTTCATCTGAGGTTAAAATTAGGGAAACAAGCAAAAAGTTTTTACATTATCTTAATATTAATTCAACTATCCAATATCCAACATAGCAGGTAGTTTAAAGTAATGTTCATCAGTGTGCAGTGATGTACGCTAACTTATTTTGATAACAGTTTTGATAGCAGTCTCTTACACCGAGCAATTTGAAAAATGCTTTTAAGAGTACAATAAAATGCATTTACTCTAATAGCCGATGTCACTGCATGCTTACATGGCCTATTTTATTTATTCACTGTACCAGTACACACAATTAAATGTTGCATTGCGGACTGCCAGACCTCCACAAAAAGAAAAAAAGAAAGAACGCAGCAACCTCCGACAATCACCACGCACAGCGGGATTTCCCATAAACTACTTGACTGCTGAGCGTCTTACAGAAACTCACGAGACTCATTATTCGTCCTTCTTAAGCACTCGTAAACACTGTTAAGCCTAAATGAGCAGGAATGGATGAGCGGTAAGTGCTTTAACAGGCCATGGTGCACATTTAGTACTGAAGCAGAGGCACGGGAATTCTGAACACACACACACCCACACTTGTTAACATTTTAATAATACTTCAGAGCATAGCCAGTTGTGGGAGGATGTACACTGAGACCAGTCTTGTGGTACTGTCATCTGATAAACAGGAAAAAAAAACTTCACATACAATTAGCTATAATACAAAATGGAGGGAAAAAAACGAGAAAAAAAAATCTTCTTGTGTTTTAAACTTTTAGATAAAGGTCTTGAGGTGGATCAACAATTGATATTTTTGTCAATAATATAACAATTGACATTATATTCAAGTAGTTATAACACCATCTATTCAAAGTTGTAGCTAGCTAATCCTAGCCATTTAGCATTGTCTAAAGACCAGCAAGATATACTCTTGTGTATTTTTAAATTTGTTCAAAGACTTTAAAAAATATGAGTCATTGATTTAAGTGTTGCAAAATCATACTTATACACAATACTGTATATTCATGTAGTTCTCCAGAAGCTAGGGTTTTTTATGCTAGCTGTATGCTAGCTAGTTGCTGAGGTAACTGATATGTGTGGAGTTTTGTTTGTTTGTTTGTTTATTTGTTTAATTAAGTAAAGGTGTATTGCAGTTTTACAAGACTTATAGTTGTTTGTATGAAATAAAATGAAGAAATGATTAAAATGATCTAGTTTCAATTATATACAGCTATACTCGTTCTGTGATGTTACAGGTTAAGCAGGCAATTATATTATCCATAAAATGTCTATGTGTAGCTTAGTGATTCATTGTGATTCATTATATATGGTTCCTTTAGAAATAGCAAGCTTGTAGCAAAATACTGAATCATGGCTAAACGTGACATTTGACACACTGCATGAACATTAATACACTCACCAGCCTCTTTATTATGGTACACAGGCTAAGTCATGCAGTTATCCGATCAGCCAATCATGTTGTAGTAGCTGTGCATTGCATAAAATCATGGAGATACAGGTCAAGGGGTTCATGTGATCACAGTGACTTTGACCGTGGCATGGCTGTTGGATGAGTTGAGTATTTCAAAAATACTCAGAATTGCTGATCTCCTGAGATTTTTTGGGGAGTTTACACCAAATGGTGCAAAAAAAAAAAAATCCAGCAGCTAGGTTTGATGTATTGTACATTCGTACAATTCTTTTCTGGTTGTAAAGAGTGATTATTAAGTTATTTGAGAAAAATGATGAGTTAGTGCTGTGAGTTAGTGTTATATCTTTACTGTACAGACATTTTGTGCTCCAAAATTAAGAGCTTCTTCACAGGTTTAAATCCTTCCCTGCTGCCTGCTGCCTCATTTATGGCTTTAATCACCAAAATGGAAGGCATTTTAGGTCACATAACCTATAAAAATACTAAATAAAAAAACTGAATGACAGTTGTCATATACTGCATATTACTATGAGAAATAGTGTGTACAAAACAGCATGTACTAGTGGAGTATGCAGTATACTTTCTGAACACAGCCTAAAAAAGCTAAAAAATCTGATCAAGATGATGTACATTGAGATAGCAAAGGCAATAAAACAGCAAATTGAATCACTGCTCTGCTGTTCTGCTGCGTCCTCAGCTCTTCCTTCACTGAGCAGCGATCTTCACAAACCCCACAATCACCCTTAACTCGCTCCACATGTTCCTACTGTAGACTGTACAAAGATCCTCCTCTACGGTCCATACGTAATTACTTCCTAAGCAAACAATTTGTCTTTCTGTTTAATTCATCACATTTTCCCCTCATCTTGTTCATTTTCGACCGTCTGGCAGGCCTTGTCCTAACAGACAGAGACGACAGAATGAAAAAGCATACATTTAAACACGGGGAACTCAACAACACTACAAAATAAACACCTAAAAATCACCTTCTCACTGTTTCTCACTCTTTTTTTCTCTCTTTCAGCTCACCCTCTGAAAAAGCTTTTTTTTTTTCGGAGTGGCTATCAGAGGCTCCTTTGTTCCTCTGTCGTCTGTCATTAAGCAATCAGGCCGATTCTTCCTGTTGGCCAGAGGAAGGACTTTTGCTACTGACGGCTCAGAGGAGAGCTGCAGTACGTCAAAAAAAGAAGAAAATGATTATTTCAAACTACAAAAACCTGGCTTTTCCCTCTCGTCCTAGAAACATCCGTATTGCATTACTCTCGCTGGCTGCCTCCGTTTTTCCTCATTTTTTTCTTCCCCACACATGAGGAAAAGGACCCAAACCAGACGAGAGTCTTAGCCGAAGCCGCTGATGCTTATGTCTTATATAAACACAACAGTACATGCCACTCGTGACACGTATCTTTATTTCTTTTATTGTACATTTATGTTGTTATTATATTACATACTTTTTCCTTATCTGATGGGAATTTCTTTTGGCTCAGAGCACCAAGAGATATTCAGTATGTATTTGTATAATTGAATATTCTGATTCAGAATCTGATTCATTGATTCTGTATCTGATTCACTGATTCAAATTCACTTCCGTCAAAAAGATACAGCAGGAGCGATTAGTGTGTTCTTTTACTGTCTATTTTTTCAAATATATTACGTGTATTTACTGCACATTATTTCTTTATTTCTTCCTCTGACTGGGTTTTATGTTTGCACTCTTTACACCATATACCTGATGAATCGAGTTTCTGGTTCTGTGATTCAGCTGAGTGACCTGAATAAGGAAATCATAGTGTGAGTTCTGTATTTATAAAGATTCTGATTCTGAATCCAATATGATTCATATTTCTAATTTATAATTCAATTTGATTCCTATTGAAATCCTCATTATGTTTTTCCCTGCATAATAAAAGAAAAGCATTAAAAAAAAGAAGTATTTCATTATGAAATGTACTGATTCAGATTCTGATTCAGATCTTTCTCATTCTATTTGTATCTGATTCACCTGATTTTTAAAAATTCTGATCTTTATTCTAAATTAATTCTGAACTTTATTCTTTCATCTTTATTTAGTCCTGTCTTTCCACAGGTAAGCAAAAATGATCCTAAAATTATGCTAAATGTTTTGTTTCCATTTGCGAGGTTGATTCTTTTATTGATTCAGATTCTAATCTTGATTCAGATTCTAATTCCTATATTCACATCCTCCTGTATTGTTACAGACTCCATTTCAGATTGTGACTCTGATTGTCTCTACAATGTATTATGTATGTAATGTACATATTACATAAGATTCTCATTCTAGTAACTTTCTTATTGTCTAATTTAGTCACATGACCTGAGTAGATTCAATTTTGGATTCTGGCTCTTCTTCTGATTCTGTCTCTCTGACTCAGGTGAGCGAGCTGAGTAACAAAAGCGCAGTGTGAGCGATTACGGCCGTCATCACAGCATTCCTCCGAGTCTACAAGTTCGGCCCATGTGAAAAAGCCGAAGCCACGGTTCGCAGGTTCTCAATGCCGCTACTCCATTCGCAAAGTCTGTCATCTCTAAGGGGGGGTCGTGACCCCGAAATTTAGCTTCACTAACCCATCACCCCACCCACCCCAACTGCTGTGGGGGCAAAATGAGGGAGGGAGAGAAAGAGAGTGAGAGAGCTTACCTGTGGGTCAGATACAGGATATAGAGAACAAAGGAAGTTCTTCAGACCCACTTCATTCCAATCCACAATTCGTGCTTGAATAGTCATGGAATTTAAACACACACCAGCACATATACACAAAATAACTCAGTGGAAACACGGGTATCGTGAAATTGAGCATTTTTACACCTTAAATAAGGAGAAAAAAAATGTCTCCCAGGCAAGACAATGCAGAAATGCCTTTACATGCATTAAAGGTTATTTAGCAATTTAGCATAAAATTGGTTAAAAAATAATTTCTTTAAGAGAGTACTATGCTATAAAAGCAGAATGACAGTAGCAGTTAAACACACTAATTATAATATACCCTAAAATAAACACATGCAACTCTCCTCTAAATCCAGTATCAGACCTTTTTTAATTACAATTTAAATTACAATCTTCCTGTATAAAAAAAATTAATATTTTATTTCACCTCTCCCAGACAAGCAGGCGTTAAATAGCTACATGAAAAACACACAAGACGTGTACTTTCTTATTGCCATCATTTGGCATTGAGTTGTTAGTAATGTTTTCCCCTCGACCCTGTGGTGCTATCCGGCCGTGATGATGTGGTACGGGTAGTGTGTGTGTGTGTGTGTGTGTGTGTGGAGGAGGGGGCATGTTGAGAGAAGATAGACAGGGCTGCCTTTTGAAGGCTCGACTTTCTCTCTTTAGTCCTTCCAACAAACCCATGAGGGCTGCCGTGTCTAGACACAAAAAAACACACATTAAAATCCGCAGAGTCAAATCCAGCGCCTAAACACACACACACACACACACACACACACACACACACACACACACACACACTGAGTGCAGGGAAAGTTATGATAATGACTTATTTCACTTTCAAAAGAGTTGCTCCTCTATTTTGATAAGCTTGGAGGAGTTTGTGGAATTATGGGGGAACGTTAGGATGCAGCACAGGTCACGGAGAGGTTCGACAAAACGAAAGAAATGTGTTGACCAGTGTTCTGAATCTATTAGTGCAGAAGCTCAAGCCACAAAATAGAGGAACTGGTTCAGTAATTTGCAAAAAAACTAAATAACCCATATACATCAGGCTGAAAAAATAAAATAAAATGACAATAATAATCAGCTTTATATAATAAACAAACCAAAAAAGCTTGAGTGTGATATAAATACTAGCAGCAATGTGCTCAGTTAAATAATAATAATAATAATAATAATAATAATAATAATATAATAATAATAATAATAATGATAATAATAATAGGAAGTAAGGAAGAATCAAAATAATAATCATTTTTAAAACACTACTCACGTAGATCAATTGTATTTATCGACTTTTAATCCACGAAAGTGAATTAATGTAACTAATTTAAGTGAAATTAAATATAATTAGGACAAACCTAATAATAATAATAATAATAATAATAATAATAATAATACAAAATGTATCATCTCTACTACAGTAACAATCAACAAACTTTAAATAATCTTTATCTTAACTGCTGTGTTAAGATAAAAGAGTCACAGCTTTGCCATGTCATCGCTCACTTCCCCTGCGTGTGTGTGTGTGTGTGTGTGTGTGTGTGTGTGTGTGTGCGTCTCTAATTTAAACCGTGCCCAGCTCAGGCAGGGAACTCTGTCCTACAGGCGGTCTTATCTTATTTTTACCCTCGAACCTTCCCCTGCAGAGAGTGAGGAAGGCAAAATAGATGCACACTTAACATCCTCCGACGTCCCACATACACACTCACACACACACACACATACACACACAGAGGAATGCTTTCATCCCAACACACACGCTTCACTCTCAGGTAGTTCACAAGACACTCCAGGTGATTTATAGAGTGCGAGACGTTAGGAAGAAGTGAGATTGTGTTTGTTTTTGTGCGTTGTGTGACTGGGATGATGTGTATTCATAGCGAAAATGATAAAGATTTTTAAGAAACGTCAATTAAATCTACTGTAGAAAGTATATAAAAGGTGATATGAGAGATACAAAACAAGATACACAAATACTCAGCTCAGTTTCTAACTAATTATTTCACAGATTGTTTTATTTTTAATTACATTATTGTCTTATGATATAATTGTGTAATTGTCTAATATATTAGTACAATTTAATGCATATTTTCTAATTTAATTTCTGGCCTTAGATTAAGTTAAACTAACAATCTAATAAATTAAAATCGAAATCTAATCTTTAATTAATAAAATCAAATGAAATCACAGTTTTAAAATAATTATTAAATCGAACCCTGCAATATTGTCCAAGTAATTGGCAGGATTGGTCTTGATATATCTATTTCCTCCAAACATCTTTCTTCCATAAAGAAAAAAACAACAGAATATTGCACATCCAATCAATACACAGATCACGTTGCTGATGAGTGTTTTATGGATTCGTCCTGTCTTTGTAAAATATTAATAATTAAGTGGCCGAAAAAAGTATCCATTTCTCTGCACACTTTATTATCTTATAGCTAGGAGTGACATTAATGCTTATTCTGTTGATCAATATACTGAGGGTTTGTGTTGATTCAGTGGCCTGTGTGTGTGTGTGTGTGTGTGTGTGTGTGTGTGTGTGTGTGTGTGTGTGTGTGCGGGTAACTGATCCCCACTGACCAGCTCGGCATGCCCTCTTTCTTTTTATTCCTTTCCTCTGCATCGTCACTTTGGCATTAGCTACACACACACGCACACACACACACACACTTTTACAAGGAAGTGGGACTGCGGGATCCATGGCCAGTCTCTCTCTCTCTCTCTCTCTCCCACACACACACACACACACACACAGTCACACACACACACTTAGAGGGAACAAAGTATCAGCACTCTATATCTCTATATATATATGTATGGCTAGATATACAGAAAGATAACTATAGACATATAGAATAGTTCCAGGGTTATACATATGTAAGCATAAAATAAAATATATCTTCATATTACAGATGTGATGCCATATGGACAGAGTGTCTCCGCATTTCAACAAACCACGTGAGCTTTAAAGAACTTTACAGAAAACGTTCTGTATAATAATATCAATATACTACTTCATTATTAAACACAAAAGAGTATAGCTTTGCAAGTTCCTGCTTATGTCTCTATTTAACTTTGTTCATTTTCTTGTTTATTCTGTATTCTTATTTCCATTATAACTAACCTTGTGCATTTTTAATACAAAATTTATCCTATCCATAATGGTAAATATAATGGATAATACATATGTTATAATATTATTCACTAATGTTATCAGTAAAACTATTTTAAAAGTTATTTTGTTCCTGAAGTCATAACTTTAAGTTTTACTGAATGGTCGACATTTTGTCCATATTAAAGTAATTAATATATTTATGCCAAAAACATTTTTTATATCCACCAGAGGCACACACAGTGTTAACAAAACGTATTGCAACTTCTAAAAAGTCATAAAAGTGCATTAGTTATGGAATATTATATTCCTCTGCAGCCTATCCTTAATGCTCTGGGTATTCTGAGTAATACACATGTGTGTGTGTATGTGTGTGTGTGTGTGTGTGTGTGTGTGTGTGTGGTAGCAGTGGGGTTTCCCTTTATGGCTCTGACTAAATTAGATATAGCATACGCGTTTCGACAGAGCCATAAATACAGACCTGCTGTGGTGTTGTTTACACTGAAGTAGTGTGTTCACTTGTGTTTAGATGAAGCCTGTAAAAATGGAACCGGCCAACCAAAGACATGCAGCGCTCGCCACAAAAGAACAGCGTAATACAAATAGTGTCTAAAAATTAGAAAATAGTGCATGCATCATTCCTTTGCTGTCAAACTGTGTTGTGGAGAATCTGCCCTCATGCTGTTCTAGTTTTAACAGAACCATCCTTGGCTTTCGACCTGTCAAAATGAGCCGTAATAATTCCCTCATTGAGATAAAGCAGAGGAAACTATGCGCATTCGAACCGTTTTTATAAGAGGCTCCCTCACTCGAGCTGCCAATTCATCCATGGGCACATGAAACAGAAATCAAAATACGGGACAGATGTTAAAGCCACATTGAAGCTTTTTGTCACAGCCTCATTTTCGTACTTCTCAGAAATCGGCACGGCCGCGTCTATTAAAGCGAAGTGCAGTTCCCTCAATCCGATGTGGCCAAACATACGGGAATATTTAACAGCCAATTGCCGCCCATTAACTTTGATCGCACGACTGTGACTCGGCTGTCTCATGCAGCACAAACATTTTCTTTCTACTCACTCGTTTCTTTTTTTTCCCTCCTCGTCCGAAAAGGTCGGTGACTAATGAAACTTGGCAGCTCACTTCACACTTAAGTATCAAACAAAACATTTCCTCTCTTGCAGGGTCAGACGCGAGCAGGACGTAAAGGAAAAGCTTGTGGGTCAGCGGTGTCGGATTATAGAGAGAGAGAGAGAGAGAGGGAGAGAGAGAGAGCTGGCATTTGGTTAGTTTGGGTTTGTACAAGTCTTGAATGAGAAATAAGAAATGACATTTTGAACAAGACATGGGCATTGTGCAATACGTTAATCTGTGCTTTAACGCTCCTGCGATTAGCGTGAGTAGATAATCGGTTATGTGCTATAGGCCTACCACGATGCTGTTCAACAAGCACAGGAGCAACTCAAAACACCATAATTTGCCATAAGTCTTTCCAAAAAAAAAAAGTCTGAAAAACAAACAGTCTCATAGAAGGTCCTTCCATTCCTAAGGGTACATTATATTAGCTAGCTAGCTAATGTAACGCTACATTCAAAGAGTCAAGTGTTCATTGTTTTTACAAGATATTTCACATGAACAGCCCACTTTTGAGGTATTCACAACTGTACAAGATTTTATAATAACTCCAAGTTAAACACTTGTGATGGAATGTGGCTCTTTCTCCAGTCTGGATAGCAGTCGATAGTCGCTAAGTATAATTACAGTGCGATTTTAGCCATACGGAATATTTTCTTAGTAAATTACCAACATATCTGAGGAAAATGTGGATATTTTTGACAATTCTGTCTCATTCACACAGTCACTATGCCCTTCCATTGTCCAAAAAACACTCATGCTAGCTCATCAACTCATTAATCTTAGTCATTATCCTCATTACTTAGCTTATAATCAGTGTCCATATTTCCCAACAGTGGTCTCATGACTTTAACAACCTGAATGACAAGACATAGGTTTAGCTTTCCATGTTGAAGGATCCAAAAAAAAAAAAAAACGCACAAGCAGTGTATCGAGCATGCCTGTGACTTAGCTTTAGTTAGCAACATTTGTGTTTCTGTGACAGTTTGATCTACTCGAAAGATGGATTTTTAAGCTAAGAAAAATGATGTTATTGATAAGAAAGTATTACAATGTACTACATTTTAAGTATAAGAGTACATGGATGTAAGCTAACACTCTTACCATGCTACAAATTGGAGGCAAATTTGACCCAGCCAGCCTAAGTTTTACCCCTCATTGAGTAAAGCAGACAGACACCCACGCAGTAATTGCCCCTAGGGGCAGATTTTACACTGATCTGCATGAATCAGGAGAATGGGGGTCGCCCCAAACCATGACCAAGAGGGGCGGATAGCATCGCAGCATGACACGTAGACACTCCAAGCACATAGAGAAACACTAGACACTGACAAATTGCCCTGGCTGGAGGGGGGAGGGGCGAAAGGGGGCAAAAGTGTTGGGGGGGGCAGTGAGACTGACAGGACGTGTAAAATTCATCATGTCCCTCGGGCTCTGAAGTCATACATCATGGCTCAGGAACTTTTATGCCATTAAACGGTTGTTGCTGCTAAGCTTCATAATGTAACTTAGACACTGTGTTGTGACTTCTCATACGTATGTTCATAACGTGTCATGCTCATAATGTAATCTATACAGTCTGTTGTGACTTATCTTCAATCTCAGGATTGGGCTTTGCATGTTATGGTTAAGAAAATACGCTAATGTTAGCACAGAATTAAGGGGAGTTTTGTGAGGTAGGCGAAAACAAGCTGCCATTTTACTCTCCCAGGACTGCACTTGCTCGTAATGTAACATAAACACAGGGTCGCCAGGGTTTACACCAAATTGAGCTAGTTTTGGAACAAGGTTGCGGGTGGAAAAAGCAAGTATGCGGATGGTGTTTTCTGGGTCACTAAGATCTTGTTTTAAAGCAAATATTCCAAATTAAATCCAATATATTTTAGCAATAAAAAAATAGGCTATGAAAAACAACCAATGATGAAGAAACTATATTGCCACTGTTCTGTTATATACCGACAAGATTTTTTAATGCTAACGCTAGCCACCCATTTTCCCTTGACAAGAAGTAAAATTAGCTGCTTTAGACCAACACTCTCTCTTAATATAACAACTTGTACTTCAGGACTAGGCTTTACATAAGATGATGAAGAAATCATGCTAACAATACCCAGGGAATGTTTTGTTTAGAGGCCAGTAACATTTACTTTCTGCCACAGAAAGTCAATTTAGCTGGTTCCATTCTACTATTTCACCAAGTTGAAGCAAATTTTATCTAAACAAGCCAAAACAAAATCCAAAAACAACTACGTTTCTGAAGGATCTAGAAGTAGTTCTCTGTATCCACACCACAACTTTTCCTCCGCAGACAGGCTTGTTTTGAATGTTCCCATTACAGGTATACAAAAAAAAATTCTACATTTCTATTAAAATAAGGATGAATGCCAGACACATTACTGAGTTCAAAAGAAACCAGCTCAGAAAAATAAAAACACTTGAGCACTTACTTCTAAGTCATTGAAGAATAAATGTGTGTCTGCTAAATTGAAGATCATCTCCTCCATTCGGAGTCCCAACGACACAGACGTCGGTGGATCCTGGAAAACATGAAATATTGATTATTAAGTACAATACCGAAATATGATTGATCAAACATAGAACAATTATACAGGATCCATCTACAAATCACAACAAACACAAAGTTTATCACATTGAGACTTAAATGGTATTTAAATGTAGGTGTCGCATTGAGTACATAGTATATGTACATGTAGATGTTGCATCAAGTCCTTATATGGAAATGAAGGTTGTATTGAGTCCATATATGGAAATATATTTGCCGCATCGAGTCCATATTTGGAAAAGTAGGTGTGGCTATTACCTCACGTCTTTAAATCTATAGTCTATATATACTAGAAATGTTCACTTCAAAAGAAGAAAATCAATTGCATTCATACTATATATATATATATATATATATATATATATATATATATATATATATATATATATATATATATATACAGTATATTAAGTCTTTCAGAAGGAGCTCATGAAGTCAGAAGAAGGAGCTCAATCTGCATGCGTTTTCACAGATTTTCTTAGCTACCTAACTAACGAGCTAAATTCATGACAAATTTAAATTCATGACAAATTTATGTCACAAATTTTCACTGCTTCAGGACACTGTTACAGAAATAGCCATATTAATAGCAGATATTTCACACAAGTCTGTCAGAATTATGCACACTCATGGATTTAACTAGCTTAGATCGTAAAATGTCATATGCAATTCAGCCCTGATACAGAGTTTCAGGCCAAAATCAAAGTGATACTGATACTCATTACTAGTTGCATCCCTAGTTAACATGATTGCTGTGTGGGTTTGGCTTATATTGTCGCTGTGTGGGCTGCAAAAGTTGTAAAAGTCTGTAAAAGTGCATTGAGATGTGCTGAAGCTCATTCTGGTATCATAAACACATCATTCTTCACATGCTTTAGTTTCTTCATCATCATTTTCTCATTGTTAAACCATAAAACCTCCATTTACATTCCACCTCAGACAGGACGCACTTTTAATCTGCACTTGCTAAAGTGAATGATGCATTTGTAGAGTCTCTCAGACATAAGCAGATTTGAGAAAAATGGAAAAAGAGCCTTTTTTTCCCCAGATAAATGCTGAAGCTTTTCCTTAATATCCCTAATATTCCCTAATATCATCAAGAGGCAAAATACCAAAGGAAATGGTTATTCTTTTTAAAATTTTTATATATTTTTTTTAAATAAAAAATGTCTACCGATGTTTCTTTAAATGGTATAAACACGTCAGACTTCAAAATATTTCATCAGTTAACTTTGATTGTTAAACTGAACAGAATTAAAAGCACGTGTCTGTCTCACTGCTAGCAAAGACAGCATTAGAATAATATAATTGAACCTCAGTGTTTTATGATTTCTGTCAGTGTGTATTTGGTTATTCATATATGTTTAATTGTTTTGTTCGAGGTAATTGAATTTTACCCAAATCTGGAGCACTGAAGACGTTACAAATCTTATTAAATGCGGATTCAGACATTAGTCACTTCCATTAATCACTTCCTTTTAAACTGTATTTTTTTTGTAATCATCGTTCACTCAGGGCTTCATGTTCCTAATCTTTGAGCTCTTTATTAAAAGAGAGAGAGTGAGAGGAGAGCAGGTGAACGAGAGGATTTGTTCCTGTATGTGTGTGTGTGTGTGTGTGAGAGAGAGAGAGATTCAGTGTGTTCAGCAGTGGGGATTAAATGTAAAGCCACCTGAAGAATCACCTGAGCTTTTCTCCTGATTGCGTGTCACACTCAACAATGAAAATGATTTAATTGCAGAAGAACCACACACAGAGTCAGTTCCGCATTTCTTCTTCATTAATTTAGTGTGTCCTTAAAATTTTTTTTTTTTTTAGAATTTTTTAAACTTTTTATTTCTATTTTCTGGCTACTTCTTTATAAAAAAATTAATTATATGAAAAGTTATGTCAATTATGAAGATTTCACTAAAAAAAGAAAATAAGGAACAATAAAAGAATGGATTTAGGACTTTAGAGTCACGAGTCTTACTCTGATGTCTGTGTATTTATACTTTTTCCTACACATATGTCTGAATTTCCATACTTTTCTAGGTCTGCTTTTTAAACACTTCTGAGATCTGCATAAGAACCGTGTTGTGAAATTAAGACCAGTCTAGGAATATGTCAGAGTAGTGTTTGATTGAATAAAACTAGTTCCTTGTATTTGACCTGGACAAGATGTTTGAGGTTTGATTGAGGTTTTCTTTTTTAGAAGTATTTAAGCTTGATATAACGAAAGAAAGTATCATAAAATAAAGCTGAAATTTATTCATCTGTCATTTGTCCATCGCAAAGATAACTCGACAGCAGAGATAAAATGAGCTCAATCTAAGCATATAACACTGTAAAATGTCCTGGAAAAAATTATTAGTGCTTGAAAATGTCATGAAAATCCTGATATTTCACTTTAAACCACCTGTTAGACTCTGCTGGTCGTGTGCTCAGACACTAACCGTATACACACACATGCAGTATAATATTGTAGTGTGTCAGGATACATCCACACTGCTATAATATCTATTTATGAGCCCGCTACTCATCGCCCTCATTACACACGCCTGCATTTTGCATCCGACAGTTAATAAAAACGAGTTTGGTGCTGAGAGGAATGTAAAGTGCATTTCTGCGGCGTGGCGAATCCCCTCCAATTAAATCGAGACAATCATTCAGCAGGAGGAGTTAAGAATACAAGGAGGCCAAAAGGTCAAAAGGCTCTGCTCCTGTCAGTGCTCCACCTGTTTTTACCCATCAGCCATCATCAGCAGGGCGCCAAATCCCCCCTCCGACACCACCGCACAGCCGCACACACACACACACACACACACACACACATAGAGGCACACCCTAAAACCCCGATGGTCACACAGCTGGTCTCAGCCATCAGCTTTATGGAAGTGAGCTGCCTTTATGCCAATTAGGATAACTGATAACCACAGCAGTGCACTTTTCCAATACAGCTCTATTTATAGTGTGAGTTCAACGGGGGGAAAAATAGTTTCTTTTCCTCCTTGCTCTCATAGTAGTTCTGTTCCAGCTTGATTAAGACTTTAAAACAATATAAATTACAGCCGTCTCTTCAAGTATATAATAAAACCAATATTTCAGAACTGAATGCAGTGTTAAAAAACTATTTTTCATATGCGTTCAACAACAAAAAACATTTTGCTTCATTTATAGAAATAAACCATTGAAAAATGATAAGCAATATTTATTGAGTACAATCAAAGGCTCATACACTTCCTGGAGGTTTCTTTCAGGTTCTCTGGGTTATTCTGTTATTCCAAAATGTTATATACCATTAACCAAAATCTTCATCTCATAATCTGCAGTATTAAAAATATTTACAAAAATACAAAGAACAAAAAAAGAACAAAAAAAAAAAAAATCATATAGTTCTGTTCACTACCTCTACTTGGAATTTATTGAATATACAAAAAAGAACAATGTTTTAATTAACCCACATTTCATTCAATGGCTCTCAGATTTCTTCTGGTCTTTTTTTTTTGTCTTTTTGGACAACTTTAATGTGCAGTGGCTATACATTATGACCTACTGACTCTAGAACAGTGCAGTGAAGCATCTTTTATTTCCCACTTTAGCAACTCACTACCACAGGCCGTGTCTTTAGATTTTATAGCAATACAGCAATATTTTACTTGTATTATTATTTGAGCAACAGGTGAGGTTTTTAAGTTTTTTAATGTTTTGTGAGAATAGCACTGATTACACTAAAGAAATTACATGCATCAAAGAACTTAAAATATTCAAATATAAATATTAAAATATATATATATATATAAGGAACTAATAGATTGAACGAATATAAATTCAGCTGAGAGCAGCTCAGTGTGTTGCACATTTGAAAGATATAGAGATACAGAAGAGAGAGACAGAGAGAGAGAGAGAGAGAGAGAGAGTGCGCCTAGACCTCTGAGGCCCTTTTTGCTCCATGTATGCGGCAATACTACATCTTTGAATGGTATCTTGGTATCTTGGTATGGTCATGGTAATAAAGCTACTTTGAACTGCATGAGAGGAGTGTGTGTGTGTGTGTTTGAAGCCCAGAGGCTCATTTTTTTTCCCAGCATGCACAGCAAAGACAAAGTAAATAAACAGAGTTAAGGGTCGAGGGGCAAAGCTCTCTAGGCCCTAAAACAAAACACCGCAGCCATCAAACACCCCACTGCAGGAACAAAGAGAGCGAAACGATTCCATCAACACACACACACACACACACACACACACCCCATCACAGAATCTTAGCACAAAAGAGAATGAAAGCAGCTACACAACTCTGTCATTAGACATACCGCACTAAGCATTGTTTTTTTTAATTCCATTTAGTATATTAATTGCTGAATGTCAGTCCAAGTCAAATAAATGCATGGCATCATCAGTAAGGCTTGAGAATCAATCCAAATAATTCAAACTCCTTTTCACAATGCTTCTATTAAATATTATATATTAAACCATGATTTCAGCCAAGGCTGTTTTATAGGATACCAAAAACAGCTCTCTGGCTGAAACCACGAGATATTTATTAGCCTCTGTAATTTCCGTCGCACATTATTCTTTAGCTCCATGATGGCTCTACCTTTACACACTCTCATGACCAAAACAGAACTCTGCTCCATGTAGCCATCTGTCTGTTTCAGAATCCCGGAAAGTACCAGGCTAATCTCGCTAAGAGCGGAAGGTTTGGAAAGCACTTCATTAAACTAACAATGAAGTATTTTTGAAGGACAGGAAAGCAAAAAAAAAAAAAAAAAAACGCTTAAGAAGTGTGAAGTGACATTCTCAGTGCAACTGTTTTGCGGTCACATATCTCAGACAGCTGCAGGCCAAATCGCATTCCTCTCAGGCCTCGTTGGGCCGATTAAAAAAGGAAACAATTAGTCAAACTGGTCTTGGAACCATGCAACAAATTCACCAAATATGACGGGTTTCAGTGCTTCACTGTATCTTTTTTCTTTTTTTTTAAAGAGGATGATTAATATTGTGTAGCATTGTAGCAGCAGTGTGAGGCTTATTCAACGAAGGAAATGTCTGGAGTGTTGTTTAAAGTGCTCTATGCGATTTTATCAAAATATTGTAGAAACAACTTTTTCTCTAATCTCTATAAAATGCTTTAAAAACTTTACAGCAGGTTTCAATCATCTGACCAGTTTTGTGACATCACAAATACTTGTTTCTGATTGGTGGATCAAGTCAAAAGTTTAACACACAGCTCTAAATGAAACTTTACAGCAGGTTTCAATCATCTGACCAGTTTTGTGACATCACAAATACTTGTTTCTGATTGGTGGATTGAGTCAAAAGCTTAACACACAGCTCGAAATGAAACTTTAGAGCAGGTTTCAATCGTCTGACAAGTTTCGTGACATCACAAATACTTGTTTCTGATTGGTGGATACGACAAAAATGGAATCACAGCTCAAAATTAATGCTCATGATACTATGGAAGAGAGTCACAATGTAACCATGACAGTGACAATAAATAGACATGGATTTACTCAGAAATGTATCATATATAAATCAGATTTATATTTTTTAAAAAAAAGCAACATTGGAGAAATATATTACCCTCCTAGATGTAGCCATAGCAACAATCCAACAATAGTCAGATATGTGTGTGTGTGTGTGTGTGTGTGTTTTATGGGGCTAGAACGTTTGTTAAATACAAATGACTGTGTTGCTAATTTCATTCGGTTCTAAAGCAAAAACACAAAAAATATGTTTTATGGCAAGTTAGTGAATTAACAAGGAAAATTATTTTCTGATATCAGGACTCCAGCTTCTCCTACACAGCATAACGTTAAATATATAACTATTATAGATTATTACGGTATATTGTCATACCCAAACACGTCTAATAATCACACCTTGAGAGTTGTGTATACTCGAACTGCTCTATCTTTATGTGCATTTTTTTATTTTCACTGCAACATTCACAGATTTTTTTTTCATTCATTTTCAAAACACTCACCCTTCCGTATCTGTTGGCGTAAGACCCCGTGAGCAAGGAATGGAAAACGATGATCGTTTCGTCCAAATCCCAAATGAACACACGCTGGAAGGGAACGGAGAAGGAGAATGCTAAATCAATGGCACATGCAAACTGAGATGCTTGTCAATAAATAGGGCGCTAGGCTTTAGTGGTCAAGGGAGAAGGCGGCATGCAAGAAAATGCAAAAAAAAAAAAAAATCTTCTGGTTCTTGCATTAACATGATCGATAATGACCAACTAATTAAGCAGATATGTTAACATGTTATGAGATACAAGATCAATAATGTAATGCAATATCAAATTTTATGCTAAATATAAAAATACAATGTGTAAAAAATATGCAATGTTAACACTAATGCTATAATATGGATTGCAAAGGAAAAATATTGGATTGTTCATACAAGAAAACTCTCCGTTTTCATGTAAATTTTTGAAAATAGTAACTCATGCATGACATTCTACTAAACAATTCGGGTTAAACACCTAAATTCCTGGTTACATTTACGGGAACCAGAAAGTAAGTTTGCACAGTACCTCAAGGTCAGAGTCCGGCGGTGGAGACGGATTATTGTTCCTTCTTCCTCTTCCACGTGACTTTCCATCCGAGGCTCGACGCAATCGATCTGAATCTGAATCTTTAATGGGGGTTGATGGACTGTGGATTGTACTGTACTCTCCTGCAGGAAGACACAAAAAAGTGTATCAAAAGAGAGAAAATAAAAAAAAAGGCTTTCACCTTCGAAACCTGAACAATGTGCGGCTGAATCCGTTTATCTGATCCTCTTACACCCCCGATACCGTTTATTCAACACTAATGGCTATAAGGGAGCGTCTGGAGTGCCCTGGTTCAGCCTGTCTGTTCTGTTCTTCAGGTCAAAATGACTCTTTTGAACTTTTTACTAAAAGTGGAATCACAGAAAGAGTGTGTTATTAATGTGAGGAACCATTTGTAAAAGTCATTGTTATATTACACATATGATGTTCAATGGCTGTACCAGCCATCTCTGGTGGTCTACACTGTATAATAAAATCGTGAATTCTATAACAACCTGTATAATAATGCGTGTTCTCCAGGTCAGATTATATGATGAAGATCTTCTGGCGATAGACCTGTGACTAAAGAAATTTACTATGTTCTGCTTATGTCATCAATCTGGGCTCGTTTATAAAATCGAGTCACATAAACAGAATCCTCCGTCAAAGCTAGCTTGAGGTAGTAACAATAATAACATTTTTCTGTTTGTTAGCATGTTTTGTTTACGTTTAGGCATTACCACTACCGTAATTGTAGCTGTTGCATAATCCTATGCCATCCACCTATTGGTGGCTTTTAGACAAGTGTCATAGCAGTGGTTACACTCTGAGATTTTACACAAAATGTCCGCCAGAACTTTTACGTCAACTGTATTTGATCGTAATCTTTAACTCACAACCAAAGAACTCTTTTACGATGTACGATTGTTCCATAAAAGCAAAAATGAAGCCCAAAATCGCACACAGTAAAGCCAGCTTAAGACATTAATAAGCCAGTATAGCAATGAAAAAGGGGTGAGTCAGTTAAGTAGTCACTTTTTAAAGCATCTGGGGCAATTAGCTAAGAGTAACTTATGAAGCTAATGCTTTTACTAATTGTTACTTGGCTTCTCCACCCCTTTGTTTGATAAACAGCCTGCAAATACCATAGCTAAAAACCATGAGGCTATTTGTTAGCAAACAGTTGTTGTTAGCATCTCACCTGCTGATTGGTCGGTTAGAGCCTGGCTGGTGATTGCGGACGGCGGCTCCTGCAGCGTGTACGTGGCCGTGGTGGACGGCGTGGTAGGACTCGTGTTGTTGCTGGTCATGTAGGGCGACGTGTATGGGCTGCTGTTGTAATACTGCGCATACTGACCCTGGCCAAATGCAGGGTAGGACGGGTAATCCTGCACACACAAACACGTAAACAAGTGTGTGTAAAGATGTGTACATTCAATTACATAATACATATATAAATACATCAAATTTACCAATGCCAATGTTATAATATAGCTAGTTCATTAGCTAAAATAAGCATGTTAATAGATAATATACTGACACTGATAGAACAGGTGTTAGCTATTATTACTGTTAGCTACACTAAGTTATAAGAGCCAACTACCATTACCGTTAACTACTATAAGTACGAAGTTTCAGGAATTAGCTACTATTACAATTAGATATTATAAATGTTAGCTACTACAGCTGCTATTAACTATCATTATCTATTATAAACTATATAGCTACTATTAACTACTGTTTGCAAGTGTGGGCTCCAGGTGTTAGCTACTATTAGCTACTGTTATGTACTATAAACTCCAAGTTTTTAGTTATCAATAGCTATGGTTATCTACTAGGAAATACAGGATTTAGCTACTGTAAGCTACTATAAACACCAAGTTTTAGCTACTGTTATCTACTCTTATAATCCAGTTATTAGCTACTATTGATGATATATATAGCTACTATACACCCCAGGTATTAGTTTGCTATCAAGTGTTAGCTACTATTAACTACTGCTAGCTACTATGCGTATGTCTATTATTAGCTACTGTTAGCTTCAGGGATGAGCTATTAATTGTGAATTGATAAATAAAGCTGAAAACAATTTAAAGTCTAATCTAAAACAGTTCCATTGTATTTTATCTTTTAAACCAGTTATCAAAAAAGTTTCGCACTGTGTCTGAGGAACAGGAGTGTTATGCTATCATTTCTACACAGAAAATGATATGATATGCAAGCCACAATATATAAATATGAAGTCAATTAATGTACATTGTATTTATAGCAGAGGAACACACACACACATACTGCATGGCTGTAATGTGATACGGGATTGAAACACTCTACAAACACTGCTACTTCCTTGCATTGATTCCCAAATATGTAAACGTGAACACATGTCTGTCATGTGCTACATCTGGGAAGAGATCTGTCTTTTGTCTTCTTTTTTGCTCTCATGGCGTAACACATATGTGAGAATATCACAGAGGTAATCCTTGTGTGCAGCAGGCTAGACATTTTGGAGTGATTCCTATCATGTGGATAAGATTTAAGGATACAGATGTTCTAGAAAGGTTTCCAGAAATCCGGTTTGCATATGTTGACTTGAAACAGCTGAAGCTAACCTTTAAAGAAGATACGCTGTCAGTATGCACTGTTTATGATGGAAAAATAAAGCTAAAGCTGTTTGGTGTGTTGTGTAGCCTCCTGTTGTGCTCATATGCGGGAGGACGTGAGCTTTATTTACATGCTAGCAACAGTAAACTTCAGACAAGAAACATATTTTGGGGTAAGATGGACATTTTGGCCAAACTGTTCCTTCAGCTGCCTGTGTTTGTGTTTGCTAGCATGAATGAATTTATAGAGGCAAAATAATAGCAACCATTCTTTCATCATTTATGAGGCAGCCAAAAAGTTGGACAAAATAGATTATGGCTGTCTTGAGTATTGTAAAAAGCTTATAAGTGTACAGATGTTTTATAAAAGTTTCCAGAAATCCAGTTTGTGTTATGCTACACGCAACGGTTGATACTAAAAGATAAAGGAAATCCAGTTATAGCAGTCAAAGTAGTAAAAAGCAACTATGGCTACCTGGTGCGATGTGCACTGTTGTGCTCATATCATGTGGATAATACGCAAGCGTACACATGTTTTGTAAAGGCTTCCATATGCAGACATGCACTGGCTTTGTACAGGCTAAGCTAAGCGCTAAAGGAAATACATTTACAACAGTTGAGGCAAGGGAAAGTGGATTACAGCTACCTGTTGTGTGTTGTTAAATCCAGTCGAGTTTGTCAGGGAATTGCTTCCTGCGTACAGTCCTGATGTCGTTGTAAAACTGCCTCCTGTAAGAGAAAGACAAATAACCGTGACTTGTTTATATGTGTATATGAGTGTGTGCTTGTGTGTGTGTGTGTGTGTGTGTAAAATACATTTATAGTTTCAGCTGATGTAATAGTTGACATGGATTTGTGCATTTCCATACAAGTATCAACCTTACAATCAAACACTTTCATTTTTTAACCTTTTTATTTCTTATTATATTCAGATTTCAATGCAAAATTACACTTTATTTTGACTTTAACATTGACAGTATTTGTTGAAAATTGGTCATCTATTAAAGCTGCAGTCAGTAATTTTGATGGATGTGGCTTTTGGTATGATTATGTCAGCCGTAAGGTTATCTACAAGCTAGTTTGCTCCAAAACAATGACAAAATTCGCATTCACATGACCAAATATTAACGCTGACCTTGTGAGTCAGTTTTGAGTTCAAATTCCACATCCATTACACTAAAATTGTCATTTACTTCCATGTATAGTTTCAGATATTAAGTTTCAGTAGAGATTTACTCACAAAAAAATTAGCATATGAATTAAGTAATTAATTAATAAATTTTAATTCAAAGTTATAAATGATAAAATTTCCATTTCTCAGTTCCAGATGCTAGAATAACTGATATGCATTTATGATTTTTAAATAATACACTTCAATTATTTCAATAGTTCACATGCATTTAGAATAGCGATGTAAGCTGAAAAGCATTCACACTTTCACATGATGAATGCTTGTAATCTGAAAAGCAAAAATAAAATGAGGAAATGATTCCTTGCCTGAAATATGTGATAGCATCTTGCACAGAAAAACAAAACTCTGATGCGTGAAAGCCGCATTGCTTTAGGCTAAAACTAAAGCGTGAAGCGTGTGAGGGTTGTGTGAGACGAGGGAGATGACTAACAGTGTCTTTATGTCTTATCTTTGCCTTATCAGCAGTTTTATCTTGGCTGCAGTTTGAAAAGAAAGAGGTGAAGGAGGGAAAAGGGGTTGAATGGGAGGATGGGTCTTTTTTTTTTAATCAATTATCACCTTCACAATGGTGGAAACAGTCCCAGTGTTGTGTGTAAACTACTGAAAGGCT
This sequence comes from Pangasianodon hypophthalmus, assembly GCF_027358585.1. Lineage (NCBI taxonomy): Eukaryota > Metazoa > Chordata > Actinopteri > Siluriformes > Pangasiidae > Pangasianodon > Pangasianodon hypophthalmus. The sequence continues at coordinate 15,098,186 of NC_069731.1, read as the reverse complement.
GATGAATACACAAATCTGTCTTCACTTCACTTGGACCAGGAAGGACCTAAATAAATCGCTCTGTATAGAGGCAATCTGAAGATTATACATAATAAATACGTGTGTAAACGTGTACGAATTCTTGTGCTTACACGTTTGAATTATGTGAAGTCGCAAAGTAAACGCTAAAAAATATTTGTATGACACCAGATATGAGTGTTATATTAAACATCAAGCAAAATTTTGATGAATGAAGAATAGATGTTTCCCAAAAGCATGCATACATTTAAGATGATTCTAACTGAGAGAGAGAGAGAGAGAGAGTGTTCAGTGTGATGCTCGCTCTACCATATAACAATGATCTTTTCGCTGTGATGCTTTCTAGAAACTGAGGTAGGTGTGGCCTAATATTCTAATTAGCACACTTGATTGACACCCATCTGACATGACTCCCAGTCACTCAAGTAGAAATTTGTGTGGAACTCTATGTCAGATGTTACTCGGATAATCATATAGTTCAGATCAGATTCCTATTCTAATATTTCATTTGTTAATGCATATTAATTCTGTTTATGTCAAAATGCCATTACAGTCTGAACAGACATGTCACCAAAACATGCGAGAGTGAGAGTAAACTTTGCAACATGCCTTTCTAACACTCTCTCTAACACCGTGTCACGGTGAAAATATTTTCCCAGGAAGTTGGTTCCCATTGTGGCCGGTTTAACTAATATCAACAGGCTCTAAGCTAATGAACAGCTGTTCCTCTCTCTCTCTCTCTCTCTCTCTCAATCTGCCATACAGATTCATTTGCTGTTTTTTTCTGTAACAATTTAACTGCACTTTTGTTGAAGAAAACACACTCTTTTGTATTGTGGTCAAGAAGAAATTCCCCTTTATTTCTAAAGCATAACAAATGTAGAGCAGGGCAATGCAAGTTCAGCATAGCCACTTTTACGTCAAAAAGAAACGTTGACTGTCTAACTCTATGCAAAGGGCACCATGTTTGGATTATAAGTGTCTGGTGATATATCCTTATGAAGGCATACCATGATAAGGAAATATGCAATAACTGTACTGATAATATGCCTCATTTATCAATCTTTAAGGAAGCGTAGATGTTTTCATACACTAGACTGAACTTAATAAAGTTTTGGAAATTCTGATTTTCATCATATTCACATGTGCATGCTGATAAATATCAACCAGCCGTAAATTACCAAGCATGTTCGCAGCACAGCTGATTTACATTTCGTGACACCCGCAAAACTCCATAAAAAGCGAAGCTCAAAGTGAGCTGTAAACAACAAAACAATGACTGAATTCCAGTAATGCAGCTCAGCCATTGCAGAGCGTCAGCTACAACAAACACTAATACTTCCTTCTTTAACACAGTGGCATATGATTTGTCCTAATTGAAAAGCTAGTCTTATTCTTTTTAGTTTATAGATTTGTTTTTATTGCTTTCTTTCAAAGCACTAAATCACTAACTTTATATAAATAAGCTGTTTAAACTTGACGTGATCCTTACATGCATTTTCACTAATTCAAGCCAACTGTACAATTTGAAGCCGATCAATCGAGGTTCACATTGTGACCATGTCAATTTGCACACACTCAGGCACTGAAGTAGGATATGAATGTTTTTTCTCCTGAAATTATGGGATTTTCATGAATACTAAGTTTCTTACGTAACTTATCCTACGAACAATTTATGAATAAATCTGTTCATATGCAGCTTGATAAATGAGGCCCATTGTTATTACTAGAACAATACCATAGGGAAAGTAATGGGTACAGTAACGCTGCATAACATTTATCAGCTATTTAGAAGACAGCAATTATAGAAATAATTTTTTTAGCACATTTGGAGGGTGATTAGTTTATATTATACCTGAAAATGTCGTATCTAACAATCACTCAGCAGAGGGATCAAAATGTTTTTTTTCCATTGTTGTGTTTTACTTCCTTTTCTTTTATCCATTTCGCTCATGTGCAAATCTTCTCGTACTCTTGTTTTTTCTACATGCTATGCTACGTTTCTTAAATAAATCCTGCTCTTTGAGGTTTCAGAACAAAGCTGCTGATTGGTCTGCTGCTGCTGCAAAAGGCGTTATGACATCATAAGTTGGCGGTTGGAATTCAAATTGATGGAATTCAAATTCCATTAATGCATTTAAATGGAAAATTTTAGACTTTAAACCAAAAATCTATTCAAATTACCAACAAAATAGAGTATGAACAGAATCTGTACATTAAGTGCTTAAGTCTGGGGTTTGATTCAAGGAATGTTTAAACATATAACTTTAATCATCTTCAATCATTGATGGGAAGTTTAGCAGCGATCTCAAACCAGACGTCTCAATAAAAGCGTGACAAAATATTTTTCTTTTCTGCAGACTTCACATAAACAGCATCAGACTCCTGAATTAGCAGGAACAGGGATAGTGCTAAATAAAATTTAGAAAGGATCTAAGGCATGCTGGGGAAAAGCTAGTTGACTTTGTTTATTTGTTTGTCTGATGGGTTTAGGAAGCATTTCTTGATTTGCAGTAGAGTTGCATTTCTCACTAGATGCTAGACGTCTCAATAAAAGTGTGGCAAAGTCTTCATTTTTCTTTCTTCTTTTTCTATATCGGGGGAAATGGTGCGGTGGAGGGGAGGAGCCCAACCGTGAACTTTCTCCTCAGACTTCAGACTCCCATTGCACACTGAATTAGCAAAACCTACAGTTCAAAAAGTCATAAAAGGGACAGACGTTGACTCTGGATGGAGTGTGGAGCCACATGAAAGGCCGTTTTAAACTCCCTCCTGTCCATGAAGAATTGCCTCATGCTGGGAAAAAGGGCCTGGTCACCCAACACCCCACCCTCCCTGGGGCAAAAACCTCGCAAACCCCCACCCACCCACCCTCCTTCATTCCTAACTACACACTCCTGCACTTATTTGTTGTGCTTCACTTAATATCTCCCTCAAGAGGAGACAGTGACTTTTCAATTGCGGCTTCGTTTGCTCTTTTTTGCAGCAGAGGTTTTGTTTTCTTGTCGCGGGAGCGTGCGATGAAGTCCAGATGGACTTTATTTTAAACAAAATTGACCTCACATCGTGTACGAAGAAGGAAGAAAGACACGATTACCGAAACAGTTATCATCTGGATGAGTGAGAGTCATTGAAAGAGTGCTACTTTCTTTCCACTGCTTGGAAAAAGACATTACAGGGATAAATAAACTGAATCCTGACTTTATGTTTGAACATGACGATCAAAATGCAGTTAAGGCTGATAAATGAAACCGGTCAGAAAAAAAAATTGAAAAAATTGCTGTGTGTGCCTGTGTGAATCTGTTTCTGTCTGCATGTATGTGTTCAAATACCAAATCAAGTGATTTCATTTGATTAATTGACACATTTGGACTGAATTGAGAAACCACAGCTTTTTCCATTGAGGCAGGAACGAGAAAAGAAGAAGAAGAAGAAGAAGAAACAGACTCCGACCTTGCATTTGGTAGCTGTAGGGCGCTTGTCCCGTCTGCGGTGTTGAGAAGCTGGAGCTGTAACTGAGGAAGCTGCTCTGTCCTGGAGACTGAGCTTGACTTTCCGTCTTGATTCCTGCCCACAATGGACCTAAATCAGTTAGTGACACCAGAATAGTGATGCATAGTCCTAAATTTCACAAGTTACATATTCAAAACGTATAAATATCTGTCTGTTTGGTGGGCCATGGTTCAGAGTAATAATGGAGAAACAGTCAGGCAGTCTCTTCAGTTTTTATACCAATACAATAACAACTTTTATTCGAGGAATGATCGAAATACTTAATACCACAGTGTTGCTGAATTGTCGAATCTGATTGTTGAGAAGATGTTGATTCATTTTCTGTAACAGCAGCTTTCAGGGATAGTAAAGGCATGCTGTCGTTGATTATTTTCCTATAACAGCACTTCCCATTGTGTTTTATTCCTTACGTACATAATTCCTGATAAAACAGAGTTGGAGCTTCATCAATTTCATTGCACTAGTTTAAAATGACAGATTATCTTAGAAACAAAAATTAAATCTAGTGCACTAAAGGTTCAGTTTGTTAGTCTGGTTCGGTTAATCTTAAAACCCTAAAACAGCAGGTTTTCAGAGAAGGTTCCAAGAAGAACCTGTTTAGAAGTCTATTACTACCATTAACTCCAAAAAAAACCCTATAGGAACCCTGATAATCAATTATTCAAAAACCTACATGGTACATACACATCGCCATTGAGGACACTACAGATATCCTATTTGGGACAAGGCAGCCTAGGTAGGCAGCATTGCTGGACAAGTGTGTCTCATTGTCATGGTGGTATAAAAACAGCTTCTTTTGGATATGTTCTTATGTGTGAAGGCAATCCCATAATTCTGTTCACCACACCAATATTCTGTGAAGGCAAGTATTCAAAAACATGGCAAACACAATTGTCACAGTTTTTCCAATAAAATATTGTGATAATATCATGTATTCTGGGATGAGTTCAGTTATTGCAGTGTGAAAATTACATTTGTTAAAAGATTTCCACATATTTTACCTACTGCGCTAATGCTTTACTTCCCCTCAAACATCTCAAAATAAGCTTTTTTTGACATTTTATTTCTCAAAACACTATTGTGAAGCCAATGTATATTAATTTTCCTCCATCACAAGGAAACATGAAGAACTTTTCTTGCATCAACCATCTAAAATTGTTTTGTTTTGGCCTCTGTTTGTCTAATCTCTTACATCTGTCTATCTAGCACAAAACGAATCGGTTTAGAAATAAACGCACAGGCTAGCAAGAACTTAGTAGGTAAAAAAAAAGTCATAGACCCTAATCTTATCTCAGTGATCAGCTAGGAGCTTGGTGTACCAATGGTACCCCAAGGGGGGAATTTTAAAATAAATGTTACAGTTGTATTGCCATGAAATCTGAAGAGATGACTACTTCAGTGTGATAGAGCATTGCTAAGCAGTGCACACTGCAGAAGAATTAAAATGTTAAGAACTTTTCATTATGTAGGATGCGATGAAAATGTAGGCCTTGGGACTGTGATGTAATGACACGATGATTTGTGGGAAATCCATCATTGTATTATGTATATAAGGTTATTGAGTTAGCTAACATCACCTGGCTAGTCACTTGGTACAAACAATTTCAACACAATACCATGACAGCCCAAGCTTCGTTGCTTTTCATAACAAAATTTCTTTTGTAAAACGGATAGTTTTGGTTCTAAATCCTGATTGGCTGTGCCATGTTTGAAGTTACACACAACTGTGACTCCGCGACAATGATTTAATTCTCCTGTTAATGTGCCAAGTTTCAAACCAATAAAACCGTTGCACTACAGCCATTGTTCTGTCCATTGAATCTCTGTCTGTTATGTTGCTTAGCAACCAAAGCTTACTGTTAACAGACTACATTGTATGGTGGAAGAATTGTTCAGTGTAAAGTAACACAGTTTCACTTGCTGTCATGTACAGATGAAGGAAACTGAGGAATTAAACCAAATACAATATTTTGACAAAATCAGTGAGGAAGCATGTGGAAAAGAATCCATTAAAAATGACATTGGAACTCAGGGCCAGTTTAAAAAACAGAACGCAATAAGATGTTTTTTTTTTCTTTTTTGTCTTTTTGTGCTTACCGTAGGCCGGGATGCCGTAAGGCTGGCCTGGTTGAGGGTAAGTGGCGTAGGCCTGCTGCATTCCTGTGCTGTACTGCGTCTGTCCATACGCTGCCATGTTTTGTGAAGAAGGGGTGGGAAGAATATGCGGATAGGGTCTGCTATTGGACGGAAAAGAAAAAAAAAGGAAGACAGGAACATGATACACATTCGTTCACTCACAAAGACCTGAAATACAAACTTTTCCTCATTGATTTTTATGATTTGGATCATAAATCATATTCGTTTACATTTAAAGAAAGTGCTTTATTTCTCTTATACCACGGCAATATATCAACGAGAGCAATTTTTTTTTATTAAAGAATGACATACTTTTTATCTGTTTATCATTTCATTTAATGTTGTGGAACATCTGTGAAAAAGCTTATGCTATAGCAGCACTAGCTTCTTCTCCCCATGTCATGTAGTGCTTTGTACTCCGTAGCAATTTTACCTCTGAGCTGTACAAAACACTGACACTGGAGACTCCTTCTAAAAATGCGAAATAAATCTCTTTCCCAGAAAACTGCATCATATCATATCATACAAGTGTACGTGTAAGTTGCTACTCTAGAAACTAGAGCGCATTAATAGAACCCTGTGATTTGCCTTGCAGCCGGAACAATCAGGAAATTAATCAACACCTTCTGACCAATCATAATCAAGGAGTCTACCATGCTGTGGTATAATATTACACAACATATTTTAAAGTTCTTGTATAACTATGTGTTGTTGGAGGGGAAAATTAAAATACCAGTATATGTAATCGTTATCATAACCATAATCATAGATGCTGGGAATTATATAAAGAAGAATACAGTGTGGAAAAATCTCTACAGTAGATATTGCGTTTCATAGGAGAATGAACAGATAAGGAAAATCATATTTTTGTAACATAACATTTGTGCACTGACTGCATAGCCCTAAAGCCTAATGCATGTTGTGATAATATGCAGGTGTGACTGTATGTACAAAATTTACACGTTTTCATGATTTGACTACATAGCGTGCAATTATAACTGCCAGTAATAATAAAAAGAAATAGTAAGGTTACACTGAAAAGGAATAATTAATTACAAAGAAAATTTTGTCGAGATAATAACTCTTGCTGTAGTTTCAAATAATTAGGCTAAATGTCAAGATAGGGCAGAAGGTTCGGAATTAAAAATCACAAAAACAAAAAAAACAGACCTGCTTGTTTTATAGAGTGAAAATAAAAGTCCACTTACTTGGAAGGATAGATCTGTGGAGAGAACTGGTGAGTTTGTCTTGGGCTGAAGCCACTGCTTCCAATAGCTACGGAAAACAGGCAAGCACATACTTTTAAGCATTATAGAAAAAAAATATTAAGTAAATATGACTTTGTGCCAGCAGAACTCATGGAATCTGAATGAAAAAGTCATTACGCTGGATTTATTTCACTTAAAGCCGAATAATGAAGAGCAGTAATGAGGGAAAATAATCAGGAGGCTTTCTACTGACTGTGCAGATCCCTTTGTGGGAGGGTGGTCACACTCACACACACTCACACACACACACACACACAGTGCTATGTACATTCTGTTGATATGCTGATATAGTATTTTTCTCAGCTTATTAAATTAGTGTTAGCTATGTGACATTTAAGAAATGCTATTTCCTTAACACATAGAACACTTTATATATATTTATATTAATGATATACTAATTCAATAATACTGTACAATAACAATATTGGCTATAATTTCTCATATTTATTACTACTATTAGTATAGCTAAATAATATTATTAATACTGACAGCACTAGCATTATTATATTACTGAGGTAATTATGCTAGCATATAATATTAGCAACATAACATAGCTGCCACAAGTCACAGACATTTGTGCATTCCTCTCTCTCTCTCTCTCTCTCTCTCTCTCTCACACACACACACACACACACACACACACAAACTTATTAGTCATACTATAATGTTTCTTATTACCACATGCTTAGCATGTAGAAGAAACAGTGTCTTGCTAATATTTATGGCACTAGCATTATTATATTACTGAGGTAATTATGCTAGCATATAACATTAGCATAACATACCTGCCATTCTAACTCATAGACGTATGTGTATCTCTCTCTCTCTCTC